>NW_007359970.1:107078-203157 GCF_000359705.1 Exserohilum turcica Et28A | reverse complement strand
GCCTTGCATGCAGCAAGCATACATAGACCACCTCATAACCCAACCCGGTCCATGCCACCCACCCTGCCTGGCGCATGTGCAACTATGTCTGGATGTATGTATCTGTGTGGTGGTGGTGGTGGTGGTGGTGGAGCGGATTATCAAGAAGCGTGTGTCATGGTTCTGCACGTCTTTTTTTTTCTTCCTTCTTCTCTTTCGCTCTCAGCCCCGCCGAAAAAGCAAGCGGCAACAGGGATAGCCAACCGCTAACATGGGCAGCGACGACGGCCGGAATGCATGACTGCATCGAGGGACAAGCGTGTTTGAGGTGGGTGTGGGTAGGGCTGGCTTATCGATATGTTCGGGGGGGGGGGGGTTGCTGCAGCCACGACAAGGCTATCCCATCCCGCCTTGCTGGGCTGGCCTGACGCCCACGGTGAACTGACTAGCCGTGTGTTGGCGACCAGTTGGCAAGCGCCTCTTTTTCTGTCGCCGTGGTGGAGGAGGATGTCACCGTCACCAGCGTGCTTTTGCTTTTGCAGGCTGAGCAGTGGGCGAACCTATGGAAGCATCCGTCTGGGACCGTTGTTGTTGTTGTTGTTGTTGTTGTTGTTGTTGTTGTTGTTGTTGTTGTTGTTGTTGTTGTTTCCGCCCCTCTCCCTTGGTTGGATGCGCGCGTTAGTTAGCGGAGCATGCATACGGCCACGGACAGCATACCGGACGCAGGCCATGCATGTATGAGAGCGAGAGCGTGCGCGTCCCACGAGCGACTTAGTCAGGATACTAGACTACGACTAGGTGCACTTGGTCCGGCCACGACACCTTACGCGTGAACCGGTTTGAAACAGCCTAGTCTACACGCCCAAGAAAGCGCCCCGGGCGGCGATGCACTGGGCGCCCGGCCCAAGGGAGAGAGCGCGACAGAGCGAGCGAGCCTTCTCGAACAATCATCGAAGCCCCCGCTAGCATGCCGGGCCACGCCCGCCGCCCTGCACGGCATACCCGTCGTTCGCAGCCTTGCTCGCTCCTGCCTCTTGTTGTCCTTGGCCATGCGCGCTATGGCTTTTCAGGCACCCACCCTCTCCTTCGCCAACCCTCATCCTCTCTCTCTCTCTCACACACTCACCCCGCAGGCATAACCACCACTCTCGGCCAGCCCAGTCAATGCATGCACACATGACGCCAACCACCCACACCCGACTCCTCGCCCGCCCGACATCAGCACGTGGGCCGCCCCAAGATGCGACGGCCTCTGCCTCACGCTCCCTCTGCCCGTGACCCCATTGTTGTTTTTTTGCTGCGTGCTTGGGGTTGCATGTCGCCCCGTGGTGTTCGCATGATCCGAACTGCCAACCTGTTCAAACGCCCGCGCACGCCCAGAAAAGAAAAGGAAAAAAAGAAAATACGACGCTCCGGCGCCCGCTGCCTGGGCTGCCTGGGCTGCCTGCCTGGTAGCGAGCGGACTAGGCCAGCTACTAGCTGCCCCTGATGGGTGCGTATTGTCGGTGTGCGTAGGTGGGTGAGTGCGCCCATCTTGTCGACGTAAAAGAAAAAACAAGACGACAAAGACAAGAGACACGGCGACGACGAGGGCGCAAAAGAAAGAGGCGTGCTCGTGCACCTGCGACAAGGCCATGGGCCACGACCGGCCGCGCTTCCGTTCGCTCGTGCTCGCTGCGCGCCTTCGAGAAGCCTTCCCAAAGCGGGCGCCACCGAAATCTCCCACCTGTTCGCCAAACGCGATTCATGCCTCATGACGACAGCTCGTCAACCTGATCCGGCTCTCCTCCTAGCCTGCACCTGTGCCTGTGCCGGTGCCTGTGCCGGTGCATCCCTGCCATGGCTTTCCTTGCTCTCGCTAACCAGGGCGTTCCCGTCCTCGCCCGCCACCAAACCTTTGCGAGTCACATGACTTTAGCCCTACTCCCCTTGCATGCTTCCTTTTTCCGCCGCTCGACGCTTTGTTTCTGCCTCGGGCCCTCTTCCCGCCTTCCGCTCCCTAGATGCATGCGCATACACAGAGCTCTACACACACACACACATGCGCACACAGGCTTTCGCTCTCCCTCTCCCTCTCCCTCTCCCCCTCCCTCACCGATGGATGCTCCCTGATCGCCCGGCTTCGCTGATCACGTCCCGCCAAGCCTAGGGCGACCAAAACCGTTCCATGTCAGTCGTTGGGGCTCCATCAATCACGATCCAGAACCACGGCATGCGTTCCTGCCCACCTGTTTGTTCCAGCCCCATGCAACAAGAGCCTGTCTCAGCAACATCACTGCTGTCACCCGTTCAAATTTCGGCTTTGCAGCGGGCAAATTTGGGCCCTGCGCCAGTCTGGCCCTGCCGCTCCCTTCATGCCGCCATGCATCTGAACCACACGGCCCCATCTCTCTGATTGCGTATGTGTAAGCAGGGGCGGAAACGGGCAAGAGGGGCCGCCGGCATCCATGCGTGTTGAGGGCATTTGCGACTCGTCGGGGCACCCGACATGGCAGCATCGCTGTGTCGCAGTGCATGCTTTTCATAAAACCCTCAGCACAAGAAGCTGTCCGCCCGTCGTGTGGGTTGGAGCCCCATTTGCTCACACACACAAACCTTGACACTGGCTCGGCACAATGCAACCGACACACCCTCAGCACCCTCTCTCTCACTCTCTCTCACTCCTTTCATCGCCATTTCGGCCACTTGCTCCCGAAACCGGTGTTGCAGGCACATGCACATGCGCAATTCACCCGTTCCCCACTCTTTTTCCATCGCTGCCCACTATCAATAGCACACAAGTGGGCAAGGCCGGCCGGCGGATTCCACAATCAGCAGAATAGGTGTACAGCGACACGCATGTTCCGGCGATGACCCATGTTTCTGTCGCCGCCGTCGTCGCCCTTTCCCCCCCCCCCACCCCCAGCTCGCATGAACAACTGGGTTGAAAAGGGTATGTTATGTGATCAAGCTTGTCAAGGGTTTGTCAAGGGGGTGTGTGTGTGGTGTGTTAGTCAGTTACATACATAGTAAGTAAGCAAGTAAGTAAGTAAGTACGTAAGTTAAAAAAAAATGGGGCTACAGTACTTATAACCTGTAACATACGGCATGTGTGTACTTTAAAGTAGATACTTGGTTGACGGGGGGTTATGTATGTTAGAAATAGAGGGTTATTTGCCAAAAAAAAATTAAAAAAAAGAAAACAAGAAAACAAGACTTCTAGAAACTCATAATGTGGATAAGTGACCCCTAACTACTTACTTACTGTAAAGAGCAGGCTGTTAACTAGTCAGCGGGGGGTCATTTTCTTGGAACCAAGTAGATGGTTGGGGCAGGAATTAATACCGTGGCACTATATGTAGCGGTCCGTTTCGCTGGTTGGCTTGGCTTGGTTTATTTACTTGGCTGCTTGGTTGCTTAGTGGGATTGTTAGTCAGTCGGCCGGCCGAGAAAGAAAGAAGCAAAGGCAGGGAAGTCGGGGGCCATGATTTCAAAAGACGGAGGAGGTCGGAGGCATCAAGATTGAGATTCGGGGCCGGCTGTCTGTGCTAGTGAGACAGAAGTCTAGACTTTTGTATTCTTTGATTTCAAAATCAATACAATGGGCCATACCACAGAGTACTCTGATTTGTCTTGCTGTTGTGTTGTGTTGTCTGGTTTGTCGGGTGGTTTTGTGTGGGGGAAATGGAGGGGGCTTCCTCCCCACCACCACCACCACCACCGCCATGGTTTGCGACAACAGACTCGAGACGGCACATGATCTACTAGCAACTGCACAACCTGACAAGTCCAGTTGACGAGCTGTCAGAGTGATTTTCTTTAGCTGTTCGTGCACGCCAAGGCCAATCAAACAAGCACAACAACAACAACCAGCCAACCAACCCCCCCAATAAATGAAACGTTCTAGCTCAAGCAGCGCCTTCTTTTCTTGCGTAATCAAATCAAGCTCAAACCTGCAGCCAAGACTGCTGCATCTGGTGGTCATGGTCCGATTTGGTTTTCCAGCTCCCAGGATATGTGTGTGCCGTGTGGAGAGAGAGAAAGAGAGAAAGAAGGAAAAAAAAAGGTCAAACCAAACCCCCCAACCCTCCCGAATTGCGTGTCAGCCCAGGTTTTGGGGGGCGGGCACAGAGGCCACAAAAAGGCACGTTCTGTTGGAGGCCTGGCGTCGCAGCATGGCGAGGATGGCCCTACCAACCCACCGAGCTATTCATGGCAGCAGAATCGCAAACTCGACTTGCCACGGTGAATGCCGGCCAAGAACAAAGGAGGGCGCCTAAGTGGGTTGGTAGGTCAACCACCTACCAACCTACATAGATACTACGAGCGCATGAAACCATCCGCAGCATGGGGGGGGGGGGGTTGGTTAGGAAAGTGTGGAAATTAAGCATGAAAGGATTTCGGCGACTTTTAGTCAGACTATTCCTAATAAGTTTCCGATGAACAGGCAGCGAACTACTCGTATGCGACGTGTTTTTTTTTAGGGGGAAGGGGAGGGGGGGCACTCTCACCGGAGCATAGGTTTGACATGTTTGACAGTGGTTAGCGTTGGTTGGTTGGCCGGTTGGTTAGGACAGGGCAGGGCAGGGCAGGGCAGGGCAAGGAGGTTACGCGGACTTGGGGCAAGCAGGCGACGCAAAGAAGCGAGCCAAGGCAAGGCGACGCGACGCGACGCAGGGGGTGCCCCCGTACGTAGTACCTACTGTACGTGTGTACCTAGTAGTAGCTATGGTAAAGAAAGCCCCCCCCCTAATGCTAGAATTACAACTGGTGTACTTAGACACACACGCACTCACTCACACCGCCTTTGGTCGCGCGGCCTTTTTTTCTTTTCTTTTTTCTTCTTTATTTTCTCACCGCTTGGTTTGGTTTGGCTGCGTCGAGGAGTGGTGTGCGCTGAGTGCTGGAATGCTGGCATGGTTGGAGTAAAGTAAGTGGTGAGGTGCGACTTGATCACGGGGGGGGGGGATTGTCCGGTGTGTAGTTTGGTATTGAATAGAGTAAAGAGTACTATTACTGTTACTACTATTACTAGTGTACTTACTTATCGTTTGTTATCAAGTGGATTTTGGAATCCGTGTACTATACTAAACAATAAACTGTTTTTTATCACTCTACCGACTCTGCTTTGTCTCCTCCTGCGTTCCTACATTCCTACATTCCAACGTGCACATGTACATGCACACTCGCATTCAGACGTACCCCCACCGCCTCTTTCCCCCTCCTTCTCCTTCTCCGCCGCCTCCGCCTCCGCCGCCGCCACCGCCAAGGTCCAAGCCATGGAAAATCGCCTAACCACCAAAGCAACCCAAGCTAACCCATCTACCCAACACACCGACTGCCTAACTATATACCTAACTAACTAACTTGACTGAATGCCCCCGGGCTGACCGACCGACTAGCCGACCCTCCGACCACCCGAATACCGTCTAGAACATGTGGGATGGGGTATGGGGATTGGTATGGGGGGACTTGGATATAGTATAATATATTATATTATATTACTCTATTTTACTTTACTTGACTTTACTTAACTTTACTTTACGATATATATCTTGACTCGAGACTAGATATATATATACATACATACATACATTCATACTCTGACGTGGTCTGTTACAACGGTGGCTATGCAGCTGCGCCTGCGCCTGCGCCTGCAGCTGTGACTGTGGCTGTGTATATCAGCTATTTACCTTGTGCGTCTTTCCAGCTGCGCGTTTTAGTAGCAAACTAGCATGTAGATAGAGGGTGGCTGGGACCCGGATATACTCCAGCTGAGCATATCCACGGCAGTGCAATGCACGACAGGTGCAGGTACAGGTACAGCGCAAGAAAGGGCATAGTTTGCAAGGCAGGACAAGTGAGTCTTATTTTAGCATGGAAAGAATGAAAAAAAAAGAAAAGAAAAGAGGGCATGGCGACGTAGTGGAACAGGCTTAGATGCGACAGCACACAAGAGGTACACCGCCCTTTTGCTGTGGCGGTGCAAAAATGCGCGTTTTGCGCCGGCCTCGGGGGGCTGCTGGGCATGTCGCTGTGGACACTTGGCAAGAGATTAGGAGAAAGTGGGAAAGGAAAGTGTGTGTGTGTGTATGACTATCTTGGATCAGCTACTTTGTGCGTGCAATGGCTTTGTCGACGTGGCAGCGCGTAACCAGGCTAAGCTAGACTGGGGGGGGGGGTACACACATGTTGCAATGGCCAAGCTGGCCTCTCTCTTTTTTTTTTCCAGTTGCGTTGTATAGAGAGGAAACTTGGCACGGGAAAGAGCAAAGTATGTGTGGTGCTTTGAAGCTAATAGTGAAGTGCGAGATTTGCAGGTATGAAATTTAAACATGGAGATGGAATGTACAGCAGAGTGGTTATGAGCAAGATTAAAATAATGAGTCGAGGCGGAGACATGGTACTAAGAGCAGTCTACGTATAGTGTTTGAAAATAACTCATGGATACATTGCTACTATCTTCATGTGTTGGACGCTTTTTTTTCACCGTCTTTCAATCTTTGATACGCTGGAAAGACTGGGGAGGAGGAAAGGCGGTATCTGTGTTGAAGATTCGAGCGACTTTTCTCTTGTCTTGGTAATGCCGGCTAGGTTTTCGTATTCAGTGCTGGCTCTTGTATACAAACATGTCACTGCGCTATTCTATAACATCCTGCTGTTAAAAACAGCAAAAAAGGATGATTGCAGTGTGTAGTACTACTTAAATAATCTAAATTATTTCTTTATGCGTGTTCAAGTGAGAAGGTAGTAGCGCTGATGTCGAGTAGGATAGTAAGAAATAGAGTGTAACCACACTTGCGTTTATCAATTGCAGTAACTACACGAAAGAGAAAAACATATTCAATAGACCACACCTACGTATGTTTCTCACTTGTCATATAGCTGCATGTAGCAAAGCATGTAGTTGAAGGAAGAGAAAAAGGCTAGATATTGCTGATATCCAACGTGCCCTGTATATATCAAGCAAACTCTACGTACCACACCATATCACGAGTATTATCATCCAACACCACGCTTTCTACTACCTTCCCTAACCATGACTTACTCGCAAAGACAAAACAATTCAAATGTAAACCAAGTCATCTTACTAAGCCTACAAGGTATATACCGCCAACCACCAGATAGTGATAGACACGGCAATGCAACCAAACATTGCTTGTATCCCAGCACCACGTTCACCCGTTACGTGTCGTTAATGCAACCCAGCAGTGTTTCCAGCCCAATGCTATGGTTTATCCTTCTATCCCCCACACATCCATGGCATTGTTACATTGTTACATTGGTACAAGGGTATATGTAATTTCCCGAGGAGAGAAAAAAAGGAGACGTTGAAGGCTTCCCTGGCTTTCCCTGACTAATGCTGACCGACGTGCTGATCATCTCCCACGGCTAATGTAACAAAGGCCACATTTGATATGAAGGGGAAGAGAGAGAGAAAAAAAAAACGCACACAAACATCCATGTACTCGACAATGTAACCGCCGCAAGCCCAGTACCCGCACCCCCCCCCCTCAACACTTTGTCCAAGAGCCCGCCACCCCAGTGGCAAAAATTGTTATGGCCCCCCTGGAATTTCCGCGGGATAAGATAATCTACAGCGACTTCAACACCGTGGCAACCGCGCTTCATGCGCTTGGCGTGGAAAAAAAAGGATAGGGCCATGGCAGTCGATCTCTCTCTCTCGCGACTCAGAAGCACGACTGGGGCTCCGAGCGAGTCCACGACACGACACACGGACATGGTCTTATTTCCCCACATGGCCTCTCCTGCGAACGCGAATACAAACACAAAAACACACAAACGCCTCAAAAGCCGAGGGGGCCATAGGACTAGGTTGTTTGCCCCACACATGTATAATACACACAGCCAGTCTCCACTTGGGCGCTTGCACACGGAGGGCCAGCGCAAAGACGCAGGAAAATGTTGAGAGTGATGGAGTGAGTGAGTGAGTGAGTGATAGGAAGAAGAGTAAAGACGATGCATATGCAGGATTGACCGCTACATGTTCTACACCGCCGGCCCCAAGATGAAATCCACAAGGACAAGAATGAAGAAGCCGAGTTTGGCGCGGCAATGTACATTACGGATACCGCGAGGACGTGGACAAGACCATGCATATGACCCCTGGCGACTACTCCTCAGGGTCGACAATCTTCTCCTTTGCCTGAGCAAAGAAGATGCGAGCCGTCCCGCTGCCGACGTTTCTAATACTATACGTGTTGCCTGTAAACAAAAACCGTTCGGTTAGCGAGCCCACTTGGTTAACAACTCCGTGTGATGTGCAAATGAGGATCGCACCAATCAGCGCGCATAACGTGAGGAAAGGGAGGAAAGCACGGCAAACGCGCCAATGTGATGGGCCAGTGACGAGAAAGTGGAAACGGACAAGAAACAGGGGAAAGCAACTGGGGGAGGGAACGCCAAACAAAGATAGGACCGAGGAAAGCAACGAAAGGCGTTCGTTGGCTCACAGCCATGCGCGCGGTAGCCGCCCAGCCCAGTCAAAACGACAGGTCGTGGCGTGCCGTCGGTAGGCTAGGGAATGGGGCTTCAAACGTTACGCAGTGTCCTGCAGTATGCAGTAGACCCGTGCAACAGTGGCTGCATGTGACGAGAATTGGGTTCGCTTCGCACCGTCCGCTCGCTTGCCCGTGGTTCGTTTCTCGTGTTCCTGGCCACATGCAGTGTGACGTTGCAGGACCGAAACGCACAACGCCCAAGTGCTACGTGTGATGGTATATGCAATATGCCGTCTGGCGTCGAGCATAAAGCAACGGCAGTCATACGGCATCAAGGAAAGCGCGGAAAACAAAAATAGAAATGACGGTTGAAGAAATGTGCAGACGGGTCATGGACGACGGGGAAACAGAAACCAACGTACCTCGAGGAACTTGCCAGATGCCGTTTTTGTGGATCGTAAACTCATTTTCGTGAACACGAACTTCGACCGTGCCAGACTGCACGTTGAAGACCATGTGCATAAATCGTGAGTTCTTTGTGCGCTTCATCTGGTCGGGGCCAAGTTCAATGAGACCCCAGTTGAAAAAGGAGCCGCTTGATCCGATCTTTGCAAACTTGAAGCCGCCATCGCCGACTTCTTGAGGTCGAATGCCTTTGTCTGCCCATGCAATATCTACAGAAGTTAGTCAGAGGTTCATAGTTTGGAACGCTGGACTTGCCATCTTCGATAATCTCGTCCGAGGCACTGTTGGTATTTAGATCAAAGCCTTTGTAGTTGCCCGTGAGTCTGCCGTCCTTCTCCTCCCACGGGTCAAGCTCAATCTCTTCCTCTTCGACCATTGTGAGCCTCTTCTTCTTGCCTTTGGAACCGTACTTCTTGTTCTGCCTTCGTGTTTCCTCGACTGCTGCGCTCTTCACAATCGACGTCATGCTGCCGTCAACATCATAAGAGATGTGGTCGTTCTTCCAGAAATCAATCGGTGCCACGCGATGCCTGCCAGTTCGTCCTACGCGGGCAACGTTTTCAGGGTCGATTTCTCGGAAAACAGAGAGGTGCCGTCCGCGTCCGAATCTTGAGCCGGCTGATGTAGTAGACATCTGATCAATGTCCTGCTTGCTGAGGGGATTGCCGTATACATCTACGAGTTTGCCAGCGCCTTCTTCAATAAGAGTCTTTTCTTTTGGTTTGTCTTTGGAAGTCTCTTTCGTCTTCGGTGCTGGCTTGGTCTTGGGCTCGGAAGTGGCTTTGGGTCTCCCGGCGGGTTTCGTAGGCTTCTTGAACGGTTCACTTGTCTTCTCTTTTGCAGCTGCATTCTTTGCCGGTTTCGTCGCCACTGTATTCTCTTTTTCCGTGGCAGGCTGTACCCGCGGTGGGCGTCCTCGACGTTTCGCAGGCGCAGGCGCTTCGCTCTGCTCAAACTGGTCCACGGTAGTGTCGCCAGGTAGTTCGCTAGCACTGGCCTCGAGTTCACTGATATCAGAGACGCGCTGAGATCTTCGTCGTTGGGTAACTGGCGCAGGACCGCTCTTCTTGCTTTTGTGCGATTCTGATGCTTGTGCAGCAGGTCCCCTTTTCCGTGGTTTCTCAGTAGCTTCCGGGACTTCTTCTGTGACATCTACAACATCGCTTTTGCGCTTCCTGCCTCTTTTTGCTGGCTGCTTGACAGGTTCTGGTGCGATTTCCGACTCTTCCTCAGCCAAGTCTTCAACAGCCTCCGCAACTGTCATGGATTCGTCGCCAATCTGCGCCACAAAACTTTGCTCCACCGCGGCCATGGAGCTCTCGTTTGCTGTAATCTCCTCTTGCACCATGCTCTCTTCTAGCATCGCACTCTGCTCTGGCAGCGGCGAACCCTCACCATCCTCGGGGATGTCGTATACATCTGAGCGCTTTCCGCGCCGCGCACCGGAGCCACTCAGTGCTGGTGTTTCTTGCAGACTCGACTCGTCTTGTTCGAAATCAAGCCGTCTAGCAATCGGATGCGACGAAGCGCGCGTGGGACTCGAAGGAGCGGCCGAGCTTCCCCTTGGCACCATGGATGATTGTCGTCGCGGCGAGGAGCCAAGCATTGTCTTTTTGGGCGAGCGCGATCGAGGCGGAGGGAGGTTTGTACGGTTGTTGCGCAGGAGTTGGCTCGATGTCTTGAAGTCGGGAATGGAGCCTGTACACAACGTCAGAATGCACGCTTTTGCACGCGCAACACTGCGCGGACAAGCGCCGTGAATCAGACGCACTTTCTTGTAGTTCCATCGACTCTGAGCCTGCCGCGTTCTCACTGCGCTTTGGCGGGGACCTCTCCGGCGACGAGAAGATGCCGGAAATGGGCTCGAGACCATGTTCGTCGTAAACGCCCTTGTCTGCTAGTGTGATGCCTGTCTTTCTACGCAATGTGAGCGAGCGCGCGCAAAGTCGCCCAGCGCATGTGCGTACCTTCCCTGAACACCGACATTGTAATAGTTGTTTTCGCGATTTTCGCGCTTCTTCGGGGGCGCCATTGCTGTGGCTGTCGTCCAAAAGGGCTGGGTGCGCGTGTTGGGGCAATTGACGCGTCGTTGGCGGTGGGGAGAGTGGTGGAGGCCGTTGGCGGTGGGTTGTTTGGGTTGGGGTGGGATGTAAACGAACATGTGGGCTTGGCGCCGCCCATGGCCAACATCAACACCAACACCACGGCCGCCTTGGCACCAGAGTAGCGTGCGGTGCACTGTACATGTCTGCCCACTCCACGCATGGTCCCTGTCTGGCTAGCCGCAGTCGTGTGCATCACATCATCTCACTCAGGCCTCGCACCATCATAGCTCGCCCGGTTCGCCCGTCGTAGCACCGGCGCCCCCGCACAGAGCTGAGTACTGCACGCCGACCTGCCTTCACAAAATTCAAATCAAGGCTAGCGCACGCCCATCACGGTGCATAAATTGGCGCCAGTATAAGTTGAGGAGCCCACCCAATCGTGGGAACTTTTCCGGTCTCTTTATTCAACCTCAGCCCGAGCCTTGGGCCGCTCAAGGGCAACCCCAAGGCCAGTCATCCGCCAAAAGATACCTCGCTCTCCTACAGCCACAGTCCACGTGCAGACCACGCACTGCTCCATTCATTGCTCGCGTAAGGATCCGCTCTCCTATCCCCCCACATTTGTATCTCCCACCAAATGCTTTTCCTGGATCAAGACTTTTCCGATAACCAACTCTCGTGACAGAACAGCCAACTGTGGAAAAGGCCGTCCGATCATGCCCGGGCGACGATGTGCTTTTCGTGAAGCGTCGAAAAACGGCAGCAAGCCGCAGAATGAAGATGTACAAGAAAGGAAATCGTAATCATGTCGATGATTCGTCACAGCGTGGGCGCAGTCCTAATGTCGCAACGCCAGCTTGCCGTCATGGTTGCATCAGAGCAGGCGGGTGCATCAAATCTCCTTCTAGACCAAAACATCGACGGGGTCCAGACACACCCTAGTTGGGGCACGCACTCTGGACGTGGCCAGGCTGCTTGCAGCGGTAGCACACACGCTCCGCAGACGTCTCCTGGGGGCAGTCACGAGACAGATGGCCAACCTCGCCGCCTGAACAACGTCAGTACCTGTTCACACTGTGCTTTCACCACATCAACTCACAGTTGTAGCACTTCTGGCCCTGGGTGCAGTCACGGCTCATGTGGCCGAAGCCACCGCACGAGTAGCAAGTAGTCTGGCGAGCGCCACCGTAGCCGCCACCGCCACCGCCACCGTAGCCACCGCGACCTCCAAAGCCGCCGTTGCCATAGCCGCCGCCCTGAGAGCAGTTGCGGGCAATGTGACCGACCTGGCCACACTTGTAGCACTCCTGGCTGCCGCCGCCACGGCCACCCATGGGGGCACCGCCGTCCTTGGTGCACTCGCGCGAGATGTGTCCGGTGCCACCGCAGCGGTAGCACGTCTTCTCGGCCTGGGGAGAGGTGCATTCACGGCTAACGTGGCCCTTCTCGCCGCAGTTGTAGCAGGTTGGTGTACCCTTGGTAGGGCACTCAGCAGCGCGGTGGGACGCATCTCCGCCTGGACATTGTCAGTAAAGGCGCACACGGCATATGGATGTAATGAGGAGCGGGTGGCGGCAATGGTGATGGAGCCAAACAGCGTGCTTGTCTATGGGAAACGAGCAGTCTGGTGCACAACAACATCCAGAGTTTGCTGGCTGGCCACTGTGGGGTCGCCGCGCAAGTGCGCCGTTGGGTGAAGGTGGCGATATTCAACTTACAGTTGTAGCAGCCACGGCCACCGGCGCCAGCAGCAGGTGCTTGGTAGTCCATGTTTGTTGGGTTTGGTGGAAGAGACCTGTGCCTGTCAGATATTTGTCCTGGGCAAAGCCACCCGTCCTGTGGGCACTGCTCGTACTGTGAAGGGTGGTGAGGCTCAAGGGCGTGGCGTGGCAAGGCTGCGTCTCGAAATGGGCAGTCCAAAGAGTTGTTTAGGTCGCACTGCGGCCAATTGATCAATTGGGAATTTTGAGGGGTTTGGGCGTGGGAGGAGGGAGCGAGGGGCACCAACAGCAATGGAAAATATGTGCCCGCGGTTGTGATTGCGCTAGTCTAAGCGAAATTGGGTCTAGTGACATCGTCGCCTCCTTCCCTGTGGATGGGTCGGGGTGTTTGGTGGAAGGGGCGACCGTTGTATCATGGTTTGCGCGCAGGGAGGGTCCGGAACAACTGCGCCCGGTCCGCGGCACGGCGTGGTGAAGTTTGGATCCACGCGTGATTGGGGCATGTTCTCTCACTTGGGCTCAACGCCATTGGAGAGACCGCCATCGCTTGACAGGCCTCATGCAGATCTCCGCCTGTCCATGCAGCTAGCCGGGGAAAGATAGATCGCGTAACCGATCCCACACGTGGTGGCACGGCGTGCGAATAATGCCATCAAGTGATTACTTTACACCTGATGCCGTAGAACATGCCTTTTGTTTCTCAAGTGATTTCAGCCTGACGACGCAGCCGCGAGAAATACGACTTGCTGCAATATTCTCCCCGGCGCTGTCATGGAGCTATCAACTTGCTGCTACCACAGGAGAAATCATACATGACCAAAGCGAGCGTCTCTTCCACCAAGTTGCATCACCCAACACCAGCCACGTGAAATGTTCAACAAGTCGTGTTCGCAAGCCCTAGTCTACAGTCTACAGGCCCGAAGCTTTCCCTCGCTATCTTGGAGGGTCTGGAAGCCCGTCTACTCAGCCCTGACCCCGCTAATACCTCGACCCACTGCAAACTCATCCTCGTCAATTGCATATCTCCAATGAAACTATATATTTTCTAATTTGCCCTTCATCCATCGATCAAGCAACAAGTTGCAAATCGGGCTTGTGGTTTAGTGGTATAATACTCCCTTAGCATGGGAGTGGTCCGGGGTTCGATTCCCCGCGAGTCCATCCTTTTTTGCAGTTTTAGTGGTCGTGAGGAAGCAGTAGACTGGCTGGTATAGATGGTGGTGAGGAGGGTTAAGGCTTTTTTGCCATGTCCGCCCGTGCATCCCACCGACAACGCATAATGGCCAAGAGATCGTGGCCAATACGAGCTGGTGGTATTCGTGATTACAATAGGCTTGTTGCTATGAATGTGTTTTTTGTCGATGCACCCCACGCCATGACTGCACTGGCAACGAAGACAGCTTTGAAACTCAACCTTGGCCAACAGGTTTTCTCCCGCCAATGGTTTGACGATACGGACAAACAGCAATGGGGGGCACTGGAGAATATTCAAGTATCGCAATTATGGCCGGATACCTCCATTGGCGCACATCGCGAAGAGAGAGACCCTATCACATGACATTGATCATGTGATGTACACTGACATGTGGATAGATGCCTCGATTACTCCACAGAGGGCCCGGCTCATCAGAAAACGATGCAACATTCCAACCAACCACGCCTGACATACCCGGTGGTTCCGATAGACCAACAATACATATTCCCCTAACCAGAAGACGCCCCGGCAACGTTCCCCTGAGCCCATCTGCCTTGCATTTCACACTCCTATCCAAGCCAGTGATCAAAATTGGGAAGGGTGTCCAATAATGTGCATGACACGAAAAAGAAAGTTCGTTCATTTCCACAAGGCGACGAGGCGGCGGGTTCTTCGCGCATCTGCCGAAGTGCCCAGGCGTACGCTAGCTCTTTGAGACACATGCATATCCACGAGGTCTCCCTTACAGGCTGAACATCAGGCACTGCACCAGCAGCCTACAGGCTATCACCTGTAGCTATCGTCTTCTATTTTAATAAATTGCCAGGGCACATCGTCATTCTCAGCGGCTCAGGCAAACAACATGAGCCGTGCTGTCGCCATTTGAAACGCCGGCGGTTAGCTCTTTGTTGGCAGTGCTGCCGCCTCGACCGTCAGTTTACGCGTCCGCTCAAACGGATTCTTCAATGGACGTTTTGGCGGGGAAGGCCAGATGCAAGAGCAAAGACTATTTTGTTATACCGAGGAAGAGACCCGGTTTGGTGCCGTGTAGACAAAAGCACATTCGACAGCCGAGGGGCCGTTGAACCTCCATTCGCGATCACGGCTTAGAGCAAGGGCAGGCACCCAAGACAGGCCCGTCTTGGGAACTCCAAATTTGGCATTACGGGTGTTTCTTGCTTGTGCCAAGCGCGGGCGCTAACATGATCTGCGCTTCTACTTACCTGGAGATGATCCAGGGGCGGGTTCTTGGCTGCGAAAGCCACAAACACTCTTGGCTTTCACTACGCGAGTCTGCTTCCAATAATGCAGCCCGCAATACTCATGATGCTGAATATGTAGCGCCTTGCGCATGACCAGACGCCTGCGGCTTCAGGTACAGCGGTTCGCAGAATTATGTGCACTCTCCGTAATCGAGCATGCTGGGTGTATACCACTCGAAGAGATTCACCTCCAACTACAGATTACGGGAGTCTCAACGTCTATGTTCTGCACCAGCCATTGCATGGTCCGACACGGTGCGGCTGAGCCATCCAGGGCCAAGCACGCTACTTCTGGGCATCAATATGATTCTTTTTCATACCAAACTCTAGGCAGACCAGGCATGCCGAGGCTGTGCGTCGGTCGATATATATCAGAAGTGTTAGGACGTGCAAGGGCTTTGCTTCTTGACTGTCTTTCTCCTCTCTGCTTGGTCAAAGGGGCAATCCATTCGTTTAAGCATCGTCTTACGTTCGTCGTACATAATATAAGTCGATCTTTCACACACCCAGTCACATTCGCTTTTTTCTCCTTGTCGCGCTCCTTTGAATTATCAGCAGTGGCAATCAGTTATAGGAAATCCAAGACATGCGCTTCATCGGGGTATCCATTGCCCTACTGCTGGCTCCTCCTGTGGCTGCTCACAGCGATGGCCACATTCCAAAGATCTATGGATTGGGGTCAAGCGACATTGCCAAGCTGAAGGCCAGAAACATCCTCGACAGTCATTTCAGACTTCATGGTCCCAGCCAACCTTTGACCAACCGTCAAGGCGGCGCTAATGGTCGATGTGGACCCGATCACGGTCGCGCAAGCTGTGCTGAGGGATATTGCTGCTCTCCATCGGGCTACTGTGGAAAAGGGTGTAAGGTACCTGCTTACCTAGTTGACGTGAGCAACACACTGACATGGCATGTTTGAACAGCGGACTACTGCGCAGCACCGGACTGTCTCTTCCAATACGGTCCTGGCTGTGATGCCAACAAGATCCCCACTGGAGGCAGTACACGCAACACTCCTCGTACGAAGCTCGGGAAACAGGTATACGGTGGAGAAGGCATCTATGCTTGCGCTACCCCAAACACTATTGCCATTACATACGATGATGGCCCTTATATTTACACCAACGACGTGCTCGACCAGTTCAAAGCATATGGCGCCAAAGGAACTTTCTTTATTACCGGCATTAATCTTAATAAAGGCGCTATTGATGACAAGAGCAAGCCTTGGCCTGCAATCATCTCTCGCATGGTTGCTGAGGGACATCAAGTCGCCAGCCACACTTGGTCGCACCAGGATCTCAGTGCTATTACCAAGGAGCAGAGGTACGACCAGATGGTCAGGAATGAAGTGAGTGATGTCGCCATAAGACGCATTCGATGCGTTTACTAACGTTTTTCTTTCTCTAGATGGCCATCACCAACATAATTGGCAAATTCCCCACCTATATGCGCCCGCCATACTCTTCGTGCACTCCAGCGTCTGGGTGTCAACAAGACCTTGCGGACTTGGGATATGTTGTATCCTACTTTAATCTCGAGTAGGCATTGCGAAAATTTATCTAGAAGACACTTACTAACCTGTGGAACAGCACCGACGGTCATATACCCTGAACTTCTCCTTGCTACAATGACACTTGCTAACGGCGATTAGACTACAATAACGTAACGCCCGACTTGATTCAGAATGCCAAGAACAGAGTTGACGCCGCCGTCAACCCCAGCAATCCAAAGGTAGACAATTTCCATGCCATTGCACACGATATCCATCAGCAGACGGCACAGAACCTCACGGGTCATATGCTTGACGTTATGACCAAGAAGGGATACAAGCTGGTCACATTGGGTGAATGCATGGGCGAGCCAGAGGCAAACTGGTACCGCACTCCGACTGACAGACCCGCCTCGTCGTCTGTCGTTACACCGGCCGGTGCCTCTTCCACTACTTCTAGGACCGCTAGTGCTACGTCTAGCGGTGCTGTTGCCACTCCTACGACTGTGTCTCCTGACAGCTCTTGCGGAGGTGCAACAGGCTACACATGTCTTGGTAAGTTTTCACACCTTGTTTGGACATGAGCTGTCTAATGACTCTAACAGGATTTGCTCAGGGTGAATGCTGCTCCACGTACGGCTTTTGTGGAAACACAGAGGGGCACTGCGGAACTGGTTGCCAGAGCGGCTTCGGAAAGTGCGGGTTTTCTTCGTCCAGCGCCGCATCCACCCCATCTAGGTCGATTGGATCTACTGCAGTGGTCCCAAGCTCCACTGCCAGCTCCACTCCTGGCGGCGTTGTCTCTGCAGATGGCTCGTGTGGCGGGACCAAGGGATATACCTGCGCTGGGTTTTCCGAAGGCGAGTGCTGCTCGGCGTATGGATGGTGCGGTAAAAGTGCCGATTACTGCGGCACGGGCTGCAACCCACTGTTTGGAAAATGCTCGTCTTCGGGGCCTGTCACGAGTTCCTCGGCCCCTGCGGCCCCTTCGACACGTAGCTCGACTCCCCCGACACGTAGCTCAACCACGTCCACTCCTGGCCTGAACACGTCCACTCCTAGCTTAACCACCTCGACGCGTACCACTGCTACCAGCACTCGCACATCCTCTGCCCCTGCTACTACATCAGGCCCCGCCCAGATATCACCGAATGGCACCTGTGGTGGAAAGGCTGGCTATACTTGCAAGAGCTCCTCCTTTGGCGAATGCTGCGGCAGGAATGGACGGTGTGGCAACAGCCTCACCTCGTGCATGAGTATACTAGGGTGCCAGAAGGCTTTTGGGTCTTGCCGGTAAATGGCGTTGCTGTTGTTCATAATTGTAAGTAACATAACTTTCCATGGATCCTTGGGCCATGTGTGACTCCTAGGATGAGGTAAATAGTAATGAATGAATCTCGAAGAAAAAAAAAGATAACGTGTCATTGGAAACATTGCTGCATGACACCGGCGTGAGGAGGACGCGTCCAGGAAATCACCACAGCCTATCAACGCACACATGTCCATTGCGTTATCGGCTGCCGGGTGGTGTAATCCGCAGCAGAGGCAACCAATCTGCGGCGAATCCGTTGCTGCAGTGTGAATGTGAAGGTGAAAGTCGGGCGGCTTGGCTATCTGTTGTCATGACGTGGTGACGTGCCACCCGGTTCTCCGCCGCCACCGCCGTGCAAATCGCGCTAGCCTAGCTTGCCTGCTGGCGCCAACTAAGTCACCTTGAGCTTGTCGAGCCTCTCTTCTGCATCGCCAATTGACACCTGCGCTCCATCGCAGCCCGTCACTTGAATTCTTCATTTGCTCCCCAGCATTTCTCTTCTTCCCAACTACCCTTCGACCCGTATAGCTCTGCGGAATCCAAGTGATCCGGGCTTCGGCCGCGCACGCGAATTTTGGGTACTGAGTAAAGTACGTCCTCGACGGCGCCACCTCGCCATCAACAGCAGCGGCAGCTGTGCGTTCTCTCACCCTTGCTAATCCCCGGCTAGATCTGCCCTATCCTCCTTCACCATGGCGGACCTGCAGGAGCTGTTTGCCCGGCTCCAAGGTGGCGCCACTGGCAATCAGCAGCAGCAACAACACAGCTATCAGCAGCCCTCCGTCTCCTCGCCCATCTTCTCTCCCTCACCGAGCGGCCCGCAGCCTCATCATCATTCTGCCATCATGTCGCCCAACACGTCTGTGACGACGACGCCTGCGCCCGAACACGGCCATGTGTCTCACCAGACGCCCCAGCAGCAATCAACCAACCTCCTCAATCTGCTGCGCTTCAACTCGCAATCGGGCGCTGGCCAGCCCAGACGCGTGTCGCAGCAGTCACAAGTTCAGACTTCGGATTTGATGGCGAGCATGATGGGTGGCAGTAGGACGGGCTCCCAGAGCGCTGCCTCTCAAGCTCAAGCTATGCCTGCGCCCGTGCCCTCGCAGCAGCAGAACCCGCAGGATTTGCTCCTCCGCCTGCTCAACCACCCTAAGCCGCCCCAGTCAAGCGGTCGCTCATCTCGGGCTGCGTCAGCTGTGCTTTCTCCGCCCGCTGTGTCAGCTGTGCTGTCTACGCCTGCTGTGTCCAACAAGCCTGAAACGGTTGTGGACGACCTCGCGCAAGATGTTGCCGACGCTGCGCTCGAGCAGGTGCCCGCTGATCCCGCAGTCCCCGCAGCCCCCGCCCCCGGATCCTCTGCCTCGTCCATCAAGATTTTGGGCTCCGAGGGCAACAACACTCCTTCGTCGCGTTTCCCTGTTGAAGCGTCTTCGCTTGCTCCAAAATTCACCTATGTCAACCCATTCGACCAACTCGAAGCCGCGAGCCCTCGCAACCGCACCCCAGTACAGCAGGGCTCTAAGCCACCCGCTCCAAAGGTCGAGATCCTCAAGAAAAACGCGCCCGAAGCTCCTCCTCCACCGGCCGAGGAAGACGCGCCTGCTCCTGTACACGAGTCTGTGGCTGAGGCTGTGAGTGATTTGGGCGAGCAGGTTGGTCAGCAGATTGAGGCTGCGCTTGCTGAAGCCGAGGGCAAAGCAGCTACGCCCGTGCCCGAGGAGTCGAACGAACCTGCTCCAGAGGTTCAAGAAGTTCAAGAAGTTCAAGAAATCCAAGAGGTCATGACTGAGATCGCTACTGAGATCAAAGAGGAATTCGAGGACCCCAGCAAGGCCAAAGAGATTGAAGAAAGTATTCCTAAGCCTATCGCAGTTGTCTTGAAAGAAGTCGCGACTGAGCTCGCTGAAGACAATGTCGCTGAGAACTGGGAAACTGCCGAAGCGGAAGAAAGCCTCGCCAAGGGTGACGACCAGACGGTAATAGTCTACAGGTTCCCCATGCGCGCCTTTGCTTCCATTCAGGTTAACCAGATGCCACCCCGCAATCTCTATTTTGCCAATGAGCTGTTCATGGACATTGCTCGCTTGAAGAAAGAATTTGATCAGATTGATCGATCTCTCGTCGCTGCTAGCAAGCACTTCATTGTCTATGCCCTCGTCAAGAAGGGCGGTTTCCGTATCATTCGCCAAGAGAACGGACATTACCGCCAGGTGTTTGAGAACCACCAAGAGCGCATCTTCAACATCGCCGTCTGCACTGCCGCGGATGACTCACAGCAGTCTGTTGAGAGCATTCTGGGCATCGGAGTCAATGGCACAGTCTTCTGGACTTCTCTCGACCCTGCCCGCGAGGATCAGTTTGGCGAAAACCTCGACTCCCAGGGCCTGATGCTTCCCCCGTCGCCGTCTCAAGATGATAACACATCTGGAGGTCAGCTCAAGACACGCGCCAAGCCATCCTCGCGTCACCCAGAGTTCTTCGCTGTTGGCCGGGGCAAGTCGATCCACATCATTTTCCCTCGAGTTGCTGCAGAGTACGCTCGCACCAAGAGCCGCATCTGTCACACGGAGAAATATCTCAAGGAGCGCTCTCTCAAGATCCTTACTGGCAAGGCTGGAAAGGACTTTACGTTCAGCGAGGACGACACAATTATTGTTTCATTGGACAAGGCTGGCCGTATGCGTTTCTGGGATATCCGCAGCCTGACGGAGCCTGACCTGGGCAACCCTCGCAGCCCACCACGACAGGTAGAGGTCTCCGAGACTCTGCTCGAGTTCCACACTACGACTCCAAACGCCAAGTCATGGCCTACTTCAGTCTTCTTCTTTGACAAAGACAAGCCATACACTAAGGGTATTGCGCTGCGATATGTCATGGTTGGCATGAAGCAGAACCACGCCTTCCAGCTATGGGATCTTGGTCTCAACAAGGCTGTCCAAGAGATTCATCTACCTCACGAGAACGAATCCGACGCCATCTGCAGCGTGTCGTTCCACCCCCGTACCGGAATCATGGCGGTTGCCCATCCCACAAGGAACTCGATCTTTTTCGTCCACGTTTCCTGCCCGCGTTACAACCTGCCTGTTCTCAGCCAAGCTGCCTACATCTCTCGTCTGGCAAACAAGAGCGACAAGGGCCAGAACCCGCTACCCCCTGTTAATGCTACAGCCATTATGACAAGCATTACGGAATACTCGTTTGCGCCCAAGGGGCAGATCAGGAGTCTGCATATGCTCAATGAGCCTGCTGGTCCCGCCGACGTTGATGACCCTGACAATGCAGCTCTCTTTGAGCTGTACGTCATGCACTCCAAGGGCGTCTGCGTCCTGCGCATTCGGCGCAGCGACCTCGGCTGGAAGAAGGAAGGTGAACCAATCTATCCCAAGGAGGCTGAGCAAGAAGGCATCATCACCATCTCACAGCTCAAGGCGCCACAGCCACCCGTTACAGATGAATCGTCTGCTGCGGGAGACACCCCTGCACCCAAGTCGGTTTCAGATCGGTCCGCCCGCGAGACTGTCAAGAGAGAGAACAGCAACGTTTCCAAGCAGACGATGAACCAAGAGGCCGCTGTGCGTGCATCTACTCTCGCCAAGGTTGAGAGCAAGCAAGATGCGGCTCGCGCAGCAATCATCAATGGTGGTAGCGAGAAGTCCGAAAAGAAAAAGAAGAAGCGCTCGGGTGCCACAGAGGCTGCATCTCAGGTGTCAGCGGCTCCATCCATTCTGACTTCAGCTTCTACTCGCGCACCCCCGTCTATGCCTCCGTCATACGCGCAAGCTGCACAGGCGTCTCCGCAATCCAAGTCTCCTGCACCTGTAGAAGCGCCTGTCGACCAACAGTCTTCCAAGGCCAAGACTCCTGACACCTCTGAGGCGCCCGAGTGGGCCAAGCAGCTCCTTAAGCATCTCCAACGGCAGGCCCCTGCACCGACAGTCATTGCTCCTCCCAGTGATTTGGACTCTAACAAGTTTGTGGCGCTTATGCAAGCTGAGATCACCAAGGGCTTCTCTCGCGAGTTGGATGTCATGTACAAGCGATTCGACGAAGACAAGCGCGTTCTCAACGCGGCGAACGGTGCCAAGCAAGAGGCCATACTACGCATGGTTTCTAGCACACTCAACGAGAACGTGGAAGGTGTCATCAGGAAGATGGTTGATGACAACATCCGTAACGTTCTACTCCCCGAAGTACTGGCCAAGACGTCTGCCACTGTTGAGCAAGGTCTCACTACCAATCTCAAGTCGGCCTTGGGACCTCAACTCTCCAAGGAAGTGGGTGATGCAGTATCTCGAGCTCTGAAACAACCCCAAACGGTCCAGTCCCTTTCTGATCACGTAGCGAAGAAGATCAGCGGCAACCTTGAGTCTATGGTGGTCGCTTCCGTTGGATCCATCGTCAACCCTGCCATGTCGAATCTGACCAACGTCATCGAGCGTCAAATCGGAGCGGAACTTCGTCAAGCTCACACTCAGCGCCGTGAAGACACTGCCAAGATTGCCACACTGACCGACACTGTCCATACCTGCCTGGACACGATTCGGACTATGGCTGCGACGCAATCCGAACTTCAAGCTCAGATTGCCAAGCTTCAGCTGGCCATCGAAGAGCGCCCAGTTCAGACTGGCGCTCGTGGAGAAGGCCCTTCGCGCATTACACGCTCTCCAAAGAAACAAAAGACGCAAGAGGAGCTTGAGATTGAGTCCATCCATAGACTCATGTCCGAGGGCAACTTCGAACAAGGTACCATGCAGTGGTTGCAATCCCCACGCAGTGCTGC
Organism: Exserohilum turcica Et28A; assembly: GCF_000359705.1. Classification (NCBI taxonomy): domain Eukaryota; kingdom Fungi; phylum Ascomycota; class Dothideomycetes; order Pleosporales; family Pleosporaceae; genus Exserohilum; species Exserohilum turcicum. Next base: position 180,465 of record NW_007359970.1, on the reverse strand, counting down.
ACTCTTTGACGAAGTCTTTGTGCGCTATGACCCCGCCTATCTTGCCCAGGTGAGCCCGTTGCTCGCGCTCTCGACTGGAGCAGTGGTTTCTGAATCACTAGGGCGCAACTTGCCCGAACGCCTCATGTGGCTTAATGCTGTCTTTATAAGCGTCAACCCCAACGTAAGTGCATCACTTCTGTTAACTAGCTTTCCTGAACTAACATTCTACCAGGATGCCGACATTCGCGACATCATTCCCAAGATCATGGATGTCGTTGTCCAACGCCTAACGACTGCCTACATCCAGCTCAACGAGAGTACCCCTGGTAGTCCGCTTCTCCGCGTCATTTCTCAGCTGGTCACCAAATGCAATGATATGACTCGCGCCGTTGCACCCTTCAGCCCACGCTGATGAAGTCTAGAAGGTTATCTTTAAACACTCAGCCACAGCAATGAGATGGCTTTGTGCTGAAAATGCCTTGCCTTCCCATGATTGAAGCTACTTGGACTCCCGCCCAAACACGGCGTCCAAGTCTCTCCTGCTAGTGTTCTTTGATACCCGATTTGGATCATTACTGAGCATCACGAACTAGCCAAGATGCACATATGTACGATAAGATGGGATTTATGGTGGCTAATGGGTAATACAACGATGTTCAATATGCCTTCGGCCCGCCTTGTTTCCCGTGATTGACAGAAGTTTTACTTGCCAAGGCGCAGGTGAAGGCGGCTAGATTGCGCAATCGACGTGCGAATCATGTAACGCGGATGCAGATTTTCCCACTTTCTTCCATGGCTCTGCATCTATGTACTGTTCACCCACGCGACGCCAATTGCGGGTCTTCAGTATCTGCGACGAACCTAGGGTTTATGGCCAATCACAATGCAAAGCTAGTCGTCGCATAACTGTTACAGATGCCTACATCCTGGTCTTCTGTTTCTGGTAAAGGACAACCTAAAACACGAACAAGTCTTGTGGCTGGAGTCAGCCAGTAAAAAGCTACCAATTCAAAGACGGCATGACATTGTGCGGATAGTGTCGCCTGGCAACTCGAATATCCGTGGTTGATGCATAGCCAGTGTGGAGCTGTACGATGACGCAGCGCGAGTCGCAAGCTAGTGTTATATTTGTGTGTGAGTCTATGTAAAGTGGCTATGTTGGGCGAAAAGAAGCTATTTGGAAACGCAACGCTCATGAATTGCGGTTTTTTCAAGTATATGCCTGAGCCTTAATATCTTGTCCCCTTGGCTCTGGCGCACGATAACGGTTTTTTGGAATCGAGTTTGTTTTGCTTCTCTCTCCTTCGTCTTGATCACATATCGTATTCTTTTTTGCCTCTCCTTCTGACGTTCGGCCTTTACTTTTCCTCAACAGGCATCTTCTCAGCCTTTCTCTCGCTCTCTCCCATTCTTACCCTCGCTCTCCCCTCCCGCTTTCCCGCCATCCGGTTACCCGAATCCCCTATTACTGCTACTACCACCCACAGAGAGAGGGGTTTTCTTCGATTCTTGACGCTCTTTTCTGTACAAACGTTAAAGTGCAAACTCGCTGCCACTGTTCTTTTCTATTGCCAAAGTATCGTACGCAAGTGACGTACGCACGCAGATCCGCGCAGCCGTTCTTCTTCTCTATAGTGAGAGGAACATATTGAGGCACCAGCCACACACACCACTTAGTAAAGAGAGGAGAAACCACAAGAGCAAAGATGAAGAACTGGATGCTTCCTGTGCGCGCCGTCCAGGCTGTGCTTTCTATTGTTGTTCTTGGGTTGATGGCTTACGGTACGCATAGTCCTACTCCTTATCCGATACTTCGACAATCTACTCTCTTATGCTCGTCAAAAATCTCGCATCATGCCTATATATTGTCTTTATGCCAAAGCATTCTACTTACGATTCCTACAGTGTCATCATGGTGGGCAACACACTGGCGACAGTCATCTCCAATGGAGATAAACTACCTCATCTTCGCACCAGCATGGAGTCTCCTTGTCCTTGCCCCTCTGATTCTCACATCGTTAAGCAAATTCGCGCATGTGGCCGAGAAGGGCGCAGTCAAGTGGGCTTTGCTCGGAGTCGAGGCCATGACCATGTTGTTCTGGCTAAGTGGCTTCGTGGCGCTCGGAGTATTTCTCAGTGGAAGAATCTGCTTCGGCATGGTACGTGTTATCTCCACCTCTTACTTTACATGTCAAAAGCTCCGCTAGGAAAGTCTATACGAGCGAAACCAAATGGAAACCAACTAAAGGAACACGGTGAAGCTGACCAGCGTTTTTAGGTCTGCGACGTAGCTCGCGCGAGCACCGCCATTAGTGCGATCTCGTGGGTTGTATGGTCGGTCACTTTCTCGTTTGGCGTGATTGCACTGTTGAAGGAAAGAAAGGCCGTGGCGAATTATGCGAGCAAAGAAGTCAAGATGCACCAAGGCGTGTAGACACGAGCTTAACTTGACGGCGTAACGGGGACATGACTGGGATAGCCATCATCAGGCATGATGGGCGGCGCTTTGTGTTTTTTCTTCGTGAAATCTAGGTCGCTACTTTGCTGTGCTTAGAGCAGCGCTCCATCTAGTCGTAAATTCTACTATTTTCCAAACAACTTTGTTTGCCATTATGCCGTGCAGGGATTGGTGATGGCTTGCATTTTAGACAGGTGTAAACGCGGATAATGCCTCAGGGTGCCACGGCTGCCACAGATGCCACACGACTGAGGCCCACTCTGTCAAAACTTGATGCCGCATGACGCTAAGGAGGAAAACAAAACCGATTCATACATATCAAAACGGAACAACGAAGGGTCCAGGTTGCTCGTGCCACCGAGGCACATGGTCGTCTTCGGCGTATTACGTTGCACAATAGATGGATTCAGAAATTTGTCACAAACACATGTTGAAGAAGAGTGGTGATGGTGCGAGAAGAACTATGCATATCCCCGAGTGAAACGGGGTGCCTTTTGGAAATAAGTACGTCCGGAGTTTGACGAGGGAAGCCAGAGAATGTGCCCAGCAGTGTGCGACTCTCCTTGACATCTCATTTTAAAACGCGTGGTCTGTAACAATGCAGGAATGCGGTGTTGAGGTGCAGTGCTGCACATGCCTGAATTTGACATGTGTGCCTGACGAAGCCCTGCTGAAACGGTGAAGAGACACTACGTGCCTGAAGATGCAGGTGTTCGGTCTTTCAGCAATGCACAATCAAGAAACACCCCACAGTCCTCCGAGGACTTGCAAAAGGCATGTAGAGCTGCAGATGAAGTCACATTACATTTCTGGACAATAAACTTTCGACTGTAGAGATATTCTGCTGTAATCTATATGACACTGGAAATAACCCGTCTGTCGTTCATTACAACTGCCCCAAGTGGCCTAGCGCCGCCGTTAGCCTGTAACGTACTTGCGGCGGATCTGCACTGGGATACATACATCTGCAACAACACGCCACCCGACCCCCGTCACAGGATGTCTGCTCCCGTATCTTACCTGACAGCGTCTTTTATGTGTTTGCAAGCGCTTGGCGAAGTTTTTCTACGACGCTGCCAGTGTGAGCTCGTCAGCCGCTTATAGGACGTGCATGAAAACAGAGCGGCCAGACGCGATCCGGTCAAGTTTTGACGGCAGGTGGCAGGATGTATACACCCACAGGTCTGCGCAGAGCGGCACCCATCCCGTCCCCGAAGTATTGGCGGGGAGCTTGGCGGGGTCCTGTCGTTCCCAAACCTTCCGCAAATTCCTAATGGTGCAGGGGCATCTGAAGCCACAGTCTAGCGCACGCCTGATACAAGGGCGATGCGTGTCAGCGCTATCCGGCTGGGCTTCTAGTAGCCTACGAAACAAATACATCTTCCCTCGCTGCTCGACAGTCCAAACAATTTTCTTTTCCTCCTCCAGCTTCACACGCGCGGGTAACCAGTATACGCACCCTTAGGCGACTTCTTGAAACGTCAGTCTCATCAAGACCGCCTCTGTCTGCACGCGAGAAGACAATATGCCGAAGACCGCTGTCTTCACGACCATCACGCCTCTTCCAACGGGCATCACCAGGAAGAGCGTGATAGACATGTACCATGACCATCTGGCCATGATTGACCTGAACCCCTTGGTAGTAGAAAGGTTCATGTGCAAGCCTCCTTCATATGCGCCCACAGACGAGTACTGGTCTATGTGGTACACCATCAAAGGTATACCTGCTTCCTTTATTTTTGTTTCACCCCTTTTTATTGTCCACAGCACTAACATCCTCAAGACAAAGTCTCATACCTACCAGGCAAACTCGCACAAGGCTCAGTCTCCTACCATGCCTGCTTCCACGACACAGCCGATGGCCTCGAGACACACGTATACGCGCCGCTAGGCCTCGACATCCGGGCAAAGTGGAGCGTAGGAGGAAGACTGCCCGGCGAACCAAAGCCCCCCACAGAGCCCGACCTCAAGGTACCACGGCACGGACTGTACATTCGGGAAGATGTCAGGATGACATGCTCATCACTCCTGTTGAGCTTTGTCAAGAGAACCTTCAAGGACTCACATGGGGAGCTAGTTGACAAGCTGGTCGAAAGAGCGCACATTCTGGAATCCAACCTCGCAAACGAAAGACTACAAGCACTGCGAAATATTGACCCAGGCGAGCGCATGGGTCACGGTGACATCTTCATCGCGCCACCACCAGACTACCACCTGTCTCCCACTCACAACCTTCAAGTCCCTTCACCACGCTATGCCACACACTTCAGGAGCCAAAGCGACCCTGTCCTCTCTCCTGGCTTTTCTTCTTCCTCGACGCTCAACGAACACAGCGATGCCTCGCCCAGAGAAGCTGAGCGACCTACATCGTTCACTTTTGTAAAGGAAGAGAAGGAAGTCTCGTCTTCTGCGCCTGAGCAAAACTCCTATTTGCTCCCTGCGACTACGTATGACGGTGGTTTCTCGCAAAAGAAACAAAGGCCTGCTTCACTAGGTCCTGTCAGCCCGCTTGGTCGATGCTCCGAGGCATTCATCTCTGAGCGCATGATCTCGCTCATGCCACTCAGCCCACGTTCCCCATACCCCCCATCGCAACACAAGCCAATCTCTTCGCTACACGCACCCAGGGTTTCATATACAGTGGAAGAACGACCAATCTCTTTTACCTTTCCCTTCGACCCCAAGCAACCCTTCGACCGCAAGTCGACCACCGAAACCACTCACTCGGATCAGAACAACCTCCTCGACGACATCGACGATGCGATCGACGAATTCATGTACACATTACCTTCATCTACATTCCAGACACTGCCTGCAACGACGTACTCACCCGAGCCGACGCTGTCCAGCGCGAGATATACCCCGGAACCTACATTGTCCAGCGCGACGTATACACCCGAACCCAAGCTTTCGAGTGCAAAGTACGTTCCGGAAATTACTCTCTCAAGTGCCAAGTATGATCCGAGACACCAGCGAAAGGACTCGGCTATGCCTTCTCAAACATCATCTGAGGATGATGAGCGCCCACCTGTACCACTCAAGGATGACAAGTACCGAAAGGGCAGCATCCGGTTCTAGGACTGCGCAAAGGCTTTTCCTTTTTTCGTTTCCCTTTTTTTCTTTTCCTTTGTCATGTCATCACAGATTCCCTATTTCCTTTTATGACTTGATACTCGATATCCACGTATTTCCTTTGTTACTTTTTTTTGGGCTATAAAAGCGCGCACGGTGTCTCAGGTTTTCAAAGAGGGAGGGAAGGGGGGTGGGCCAGGCATTCTCGACTTTTCTATATACCCACATGTCACATGTACCACCAAGATGATAGACCTATAGGCCCTTGTAAGAGGCTACAAGGTGTGCTATGCCAACGAAGCGTCTTCCGCTTCCGCTTTCTTATGTAACACTCAATCATCATTATCATTTATCTCTCAGAAGATACATTACAGCCTTCATTTTTGCCCTCCTGCAACTGCTGCAAAACGTGACGCGTCACACAAATGCAAACAGAGACTCTACCAAGAACGTCTCATGGTCCTTCATCTTAGCCAGCATAGCACACTGATATTGTCCTCTCTCTCTCAAATCCAATTCATAGTTAGAATGTGCGCCAAAGCAGCATCCCACTTTGCCCTTCTCCAAAATTGGTACATGGGCATTTCACCAAACCCGCCCGTGAACCGAATGTGTCCCTTTTGCTGCTCCCGCATGTCGCACAGTAGCCTCTCAAGCGCCTCGAGCATGTTCTCGCTTAGCAAACTCTCGACGTCGACGACGCCATGGCGTGACGAGATGTGCGTAGCAATGTCGAAGAAAGAATGCACGATGTTGTCCGCGGTTGGACAGAGCGAATCCATCATACGACGCTCATACTCAGACAAGCTACTGTACAGTTCATCTGCATTGCCGGCGTGGAACGCGTGGCGTAACCGCCGAGACGTGATACGAGGAGCTTGCCATGAACGCCACATATGGTACCGGTACGAAGATAGCATCGACCAAGTCTTGGACCAGGTATCCTCGAGTAGCTTGTTGATTTCCTCGGCGGAGAACAGGGGCTCCTGGCGTGTGGCTTCAAAGGCGTTGCGCCTGGTTTCACCGTCCGTGTCTTGAGTGTCTCTTGTTGTCAATGTGCGGAGATAGTCTTCTACATTGTCTTCGTCGACTTCCTCGTAGCCTTCATCATGCTGTTCGTCGTAGTGGTCTTCATAGTCAATGTTGTCTTCTTGCAAGGAGAAAAGCTGTCTCCGGCACATCGCACACGTGTTGACGCCGACCTGGCTCAACCAGACCGTGATGCAATCTTTGCAGAAGACATGCTCGCAGGTAGCTCCGTCAGAGAAGGTAACGGCACATCTGGTATCGGAAGTGGCGTCGTAATCTTCTCTGCAGATTGGGCAGTCCGTTGGCGTAGATGGCGAGAGACTCGTGGGTGTAACGAAACAGGAAAGGAATTGCTGACGTGTGCAAGTAGGCTGTGCCATCTTTGCTGTGATTTTTCGAGGCACTGGTCAGGGGTTTGGGTATTGCCTTGCTGTGGTTCTGTACTTATGCAGGTACAGTATTGTGGGTGTACTTGTGACTAGGAAGGGAGGGATTGACGGGGAAATCCACATTGTTTTAAGGATACAGAAAAAATGGAGCGTTTTGGGGCTATCATGAATAACAGAATTTCTACAATCGTACCTTAGTACGCAGCAGTTTGCACCATTGGTTTTCCAGGGAAAACATGATCCGAACCATGGTTGGCTATTGTGGGGACCGCCGTAACAGCGGTTCGATGCCTCTGAACCAAGCCATTACTCATCTCTAAATATCCATTTACCGCCCTTCCTTTGCGCCTCGAGCCACCGTTCTTGTATTACTAATTTCTCCTGTTCTTTCGCACGCTCCCGGTCTTCTTGTTGTTCTTGTGTCGTTGGAAAGTCCACTCTCCAAAAACCCGGTGGGGTCCTTCGGCGCTCGTAAGCCTCACGGTGTTTCCCTGATTCTTTTGCCATTTTTTTGGTTCGCGCTTGTAACACTAGCTCCTTTCGTTCTTCGGATGACATTTGTGTGAGCTGCATATTGTTGTATGCCTCCCCAAGGTAGTCCTCAAGTAGAACCTCTTCTTGGGACGAACTAAGAGGTGCCTGAGCCTCCGCAAGAGTCCGGAAAGTAGACCCACAGCATTGTGGGTTTGTACAACCTGGTAGGCACATGCGGTCTCCACGCTTGCGAACGGTTTCGGAGAATGCATAGCTGTAACCTTGGTTGTAGGATGGGTTTGGCTTGAAATCTTGAACACTGAGTTCTGCGACCGGCTTTTCGCGCAAACGACTTTGGTCTTTCAATGGCGAAGCACGACTCTTACGAGCACTAGATCGTGTTTCAGGCGGCTTCAGGGTCCAAACGGGGCGATCTGGCGTTGGTTCGCCCCGTGGGTCCGAGCGAGACTTGGATGCTGACTTGGATGGCTTTGCTCCATCGGCAGGTGTACGTATCGTGCGCGACAAGCCTGATGGAGGGGTGGGGATCTGCTCGGTTTTGATCTTGACTGGACCCGCTTGTGGAGTCTTTGGCGAAGATTTCGTAGGCATTTGAACCCTTTGATTTATCCGCGCCCGAGCGGACTTTGGCGGTAATCGCAACTTGGTGTCCAGAGGGGGTGAAGTTTCGCCTGACTCTAGCAGCATTTCATCTTTCTGTCGAACTCGATCTCCGGTTTGTCGGAAGCGCTTGTTTGGAGGTTCCTCAGAAGCACTATTCACTACATTTAGATCAATGGGTCTTAGGATAGCATTTTCTGCCTGAGCAGGCTCCGTGGGCTCGCTGAAGGCTCGGGCCTCGATGCTCGCAACCTCTTGAAGCATGGGCGCTTCCATGGCCATATTTGAGGGATCATTTTGCACCAGTCTTCCTTTGTCTGGCACATATTCCGTTTTGATATCTTGTGTCAGCGGCGCACTGCTACATCTCTGCTGGCGGGGTATATCTGTACTGCCTGTGAGGTTCGACAGACTCCTTCGATTATGGCGAGGTGTATTGAGCAGGTTAGGTGCCGGGTCGTCCAGGTCCATTGTCTCGCTGTGTCGCAGCTTGCAGGCAGAGATTGGAGGGCTGCTGCATTGTTCCTCTTTCACATGATATGGCTTGATTGGTGTACCATCGGATGATCGATCTGTATATATCTCGAATCTTGACTTCCGACGCTCTCCACGCTTTCGTTTTGGTGATCTCTCGGAAACGAACTCGGGTATATCTTCGTCGTCTTCAGCGGCCATCAATTGTTCATGCCTACTCATTGATTCAATAGGCTCATCTACCGTCGTTTGACTTGAACTTGGGTGAGCTGGCTGGTGATTGTCCTGGTTTGACATTATGCGTTGGATGCCTGAAGAGACTTTCTGGACATCCTCACCCGTATTGCGGGCTCGCGCGCGTGCGGGGGGCTCGATGCGAGACCGTGCCTTTGGCGTGACAGTGGTACTAGAGCCCTGATTTCCATCGCCAGTAACTAGATTGGGGGATGTCAACTGACGCGTAGTTTCTTCAATAGCGTCCGGAAGCGGATTCATCACATGAGGAGACGAGCGCCCCAGGTCTGCGACAGAACAGGGTGTCCTCACACTAGCCAAAGTTCCTGGACTTGAAGGGATATTAGGTTGATCATCGAGAGAGACATGGCCTGCCGATAAGTGCAACCTTGCTTCCTCTGTTTCTGCCTGGGCCTTTGGTTTTTGTTTCCCTGATTGCCGGTCTGCATACTCTTGCCACGCACGAACACTCTCCTTCATGTCTTTGTTCTTTTGCATGACTGTTGCATTCTTCCTCTCGAGATACTTCACTTTCTGAGATACATCTCTGTACCTCTTTCTTAGTTCGTTAAACTTTTCCGCAAGATTATGGTACTTGTCTTCCGAAATGGCCGAACCAATGTTTTTGACTGCCTCAGGCTTGGGTGATGACGGTGCAACTTCTACATTGCGTGTGATGAGCTGTTGTTTCAATGTCTCAATTTCTTCGACCAGGCGGCGGTGCTCTTCACTTGACACCGTTGGCGCGGTGGCCCTCGTCTCAACATGCGTATTAGTCCTGGATTCAATTTGCTCTTTCAACTGCGCATTTTCCTGAGAAAGACGTGCAGACTTCAAAATCTCGCTATTGAGATTTTCCAACAAGATTTCTTGGCTCTTGTCTTCTGTGGCGAATCAGTCATCATGGCGCTGAGCATGTTGCAACCAACACTTACTCTGCCTCAGCTCTTTCTGGTGCTTCTCTTCTCCTGAAGTGCTGTTAGATGCTGCTGACGCGCGTGGAGACCATACTTGCTCGTATTCCATTCTTTCTCGAGACTAGGCTGTATGACCTCATCATAGACGCGTGACCACAAGGCTTTGTTCTGCTCTACCCAGGCTGTGAATTCTGCCATATCTGAAGCGGAGAGTATGGCATGAGTTTGAAGTATGGCCACACAAGTAACGTGAGATGTTCTCCCATGCGACCGTGGTTGGGGGTTAATGCAGTGCTAGGCAGCGACGTTGATAGAACACGCTAACGCCAACGCGCAGTCACGAGTAAACGCACGGACATTTGGACGGTAGCGATAAGGCACGTTATCGTTCCGAGGCGCATTCGCCTCGCCTTCGTCGCGGACTCAACATTTCGTATTATGAAGCGCGCGCACGATGGGGATGCCGATGAAGAGCGCCTGGTGAAGGCGCCACGGCTATTACATCCTGACAGACTGTCCAAACTGAGCGAGGAGCTGCTTGTGCGCGTGCTTTCCTTCGTTCCTGTCCCGTCGCTGCTAGTATGTCAAAGGTGAGGAGGGTACATTCTCCCGGGACTTCGAGTCTGTACTGATGTTTAGGGCATAGGGTATCCAAGAGGCTCAGCCGACTTGCAGTTGACTCTGAGCTTTGGAAGGCAGCTTACTACCGCACATTCGTTCTCCCACGCGCATCTCGTATACCAGGCATCAAAGACCCTGCCAATCCCAATCGACTTCATTATTCCTCTCGGCTTTCAAAGTGGCTGGAAGATGGCTATCTCGTCAAAGATGGGACACAGACAAATTGGAAACAACAATATCGATTGCGGCACAATTGGACGCAGGGACAATGCGCCGTCAGTGAAATCGTGGTCGCTGAAAGGCCGCCAGATCCACCGCTTCTGGTGATGATGTCGAACAACATCATTTATGCTGCGGACTCTATATCTGGCCTTCGGGCCTGGAGCTCGAAGAATGATCGCGATCTATTGGCATCCACAGAGCTCCTCGACGAAGCCAATGCACCCCGGCTACCCATTTCTATGGCTATAGATGCCTCTGAAGGAGAAGAGAGTGTAGAGAGGGCCGCAATAGGTTTCGAGGATGGCTCTTTTTCGATATATGCACTGAGGAAAAACCATAAGAGATTCAAGAAACTCTTTACGCACCCACCATCCAGCAACGGGATGCTATCGGCACTTGCATACTCGTCTCCTTACCTTCTCACCATGACTGAAGACCACCTCCTTTCCCTCTATGCTTTTGAGGAAATATCGACTGCGCACGGGATGTTGGATGCTCCGAAACTTTTATATTCCCTTCGATCACACACCGCATGGCCACCTGTTTCCCTATCGCTGCGGATGAATGCGTCCGGCATGACCGCCGCCATCGCATATTCTATTCCGACTTATCTTTCTGGTTGGACTGTTGGCGTACAGGAACTAATACTTTCGCATAAAGGGGTCCTCCTTGAATCGAGACTGGCTACTGCAGCGGACGAACATTCGTTTACGCTATCCGCGTATCGCTCTCCGTCTTCACCTTCGGTACGATTTTCATTGCCTATGCCAGGCAGCACAAGAGAAGCAACCGGGACAGGTGGACCGAGCAGATCGAAGCCTACTTCAATGTCATATTCGCATCCATATCTACTCGTGGCACACCCCGACAACACGTTGTCATTGTATTTGGTTCGATCGACATCTAAAGCACTCTCTATCAGCTCCGGGAACCGGCTTTGGGGTCACACGTCGTCAATATCTGGTGCCCACGTTGGTATGCGCGGCAAGGCTGTGTCAGTAAGCAGACTTGGGGATGAGCTCCGCGTTTGGGACTTGGAAGGCGGCATGAACTCTTCTGTGAACCGCAAACGTTCGAGGAATGGAGAACTGAGTGTGCGCATCCAGCCCTCCAAAGTTGGTGAGGTGGACACTCAAGGCGACACATCCGGAAAGCAGATTGGGCTACGCTTTGCGCTAGACCAAGGCTTCGACGACTCTTCAGTTAGCCGAGGATGGGTCGGGTTTGACGAGCAAAATGTCATTGTTCTACGGGAGAAGAGCGAAGGCAGCCAGGCACTCGTGGTTTACGATTTTAGCTGAGATGTAGCGAAGGAGTTGCCGCGTCGGACAGCGAGATACCCCATGTAGCGCTACTTAGTTGTGTCTTCTTTGGCTACTGACTGTTATGTGAACGACATTTAACGGGCGTGGTCACATCTTGGGTCCCGTACAAGAGACCAGTGCCAAACCGGCTTCGTGATGTTGGAACCTGCCGTGGGCAAAGGCGTGTATGGATAGGCAGTCACGGGAGCACAGCTTGGCTGTTTTAAAACTGCCTTCGACAGCGGTCCAGCAGAGGAGACGTCCGCTTGGCTCATACAGATAGCAGCCCGCACCTCGGTTTGGGCATTGTTTGCGCCCCATGGCCGGCGGGCGTCATGCCCACGAGGCGCTAGTGCCCACGCTAATTTCGCAGTTACGTTGAGGGCAGGCGACCATGTGCCCGACCCATCAACTTGAAAACCGCACCACAAACTAACTCGATTTCATCTTCAATTTCCAATACGCGACTTACGTGTAGAACTTAGTCAAAACCTCGGCATCTGCAAAATTGAATACCGCAATGGCGTCCGAGGTAGTCAACAAGCTGCAGAATATGGTAACAGGGGAGTCCAAGAGCGCCCGCAAGAAGAAGGGCAAGCAGGAAGGAGCGACTGCGGTGCCGGCCGCGCCCGAAAAGACGGCGTCTGAGGCCGGTGCGGGCGGCTCTGAGGTCGCAAGCAAGGCCAATGGAGCAGACAGCGACAACTCGTACCTCCGGGAGATCCAGAAGTAAGTCGCAATCTCCGCATTGCAGCCGGACACCTCGTCCACAGTGAGGCCATCTGCTGACGACCGGGCGTACAGGAACATTCGCAATATCAACAAGAAACTGGTAAGCTTATGGTGCCCCTCATCCCTTTCCCTAGCCCTGGCTCACGTCGCATGTGCAGAGCGCAACGCAAAAGGTCGATTCCATAATCGCAGCCAACCCCGGCGTCTCCCTCGATGAGCTCCTCGCGTCTCGCAAGATCAACGCCGACCAGAAGGCCCAGGCTGAGAGGAAACCCGGTCTCCAGGCTCAGCTCGCACAGTATGAAGAGCAGTACGCCAACTATAAGAAGTACGGCGATGAGCTCGAAGCCAAGTTTGCAAAGGAGAAGGAGACTCTGTCAAAGGCACACTCTGGGGAAATCGAGACACTGCGGGAAACCATCAAGGCTGAGGCTAAGCTGGAGCAACAGAAGATTGTCAAGGAGAAACTCCTGACACTGTCTCGCTTCTTGCGCGCTGCTGCTGCACGTCGCCAATTGGAAGACGATGACTCGGATCTCACTAAGGCTTTCGAGGGTGCTCTTCTCCAGGTCTATGGAGGAGATGTCAGCGCTGTCATGGCGGCAGAGAAGCTCATTGACGGTGCGAGCGAGGGTGTGCCCTCGACCGAGGGTGTAGTACTAAGCGTTACTTGTGCGTTTCCAAGGATCCTATGCATAACAAAGCTGAGCTAACTGTGAGCAGATTCCCAGGTGAAGCAGGCTGCGCTCGAGGAGGCTCCATTCGCTGCGGAAGAAGCTTGGGTGGACGAGGTCGCGCAACATCAGACAGCCCCTCTTGAGACGGAAGCCGTGTCCGACCCCACTATCGCCAACGCCGGACTGACCGAAATCGATGCCGGCGAAAAGCCCGTAACTGAAGCTGCGGCGGAGCCTTCAGATGTACCAGCAGCCTCTAACGTTGGAACAGACACGGCGAATGCTGCAGCGCAGGCTCAGTGGGAAAAGCAGCAGAGTGCAACTGACGACCCGTTGACTGAGTCTTTTGAGATGGTCCCTCGAGACCTCGCCGAAACCGAGACACCACACGCTGCTGCTGCCGCCCCGACCAGCACCCAGAGCTGGGCTGATGAGGCTCATGAGCAAAGCTCGGCGCCTGCAGGCCCTGCCGCTGCTAACGATGGCTTCTCCGAAGTTCACCACGGTCGTGGTGGTCGCGGACGGGGAGGCCATCCCGGTGGTGATCGCGGCGGTTACAGGGGCAGGGGCCGAGGCGGTCCCCGCGGTGAATTCCGCGGCGGCCGTGGCCGTGGCCGCGGAGACTTCAGGGGAGGGCGTGGCGGCTTCCGTGGTGCCCCCCGAGGCGAGTCATCGTAAAGTCAAACCCCATGACATTCCTGCAAAATGGCTTGCATATGCTGGAAAGGTTGGTCATGCGAGCCGCTTTCATCCTCGTACGGACAGTGTCTGAGTGGGATGTGTTATGAAAAATGGAAAGGCGTAATGTACAGCCTCATGTCTTTGGTAGCATAGCATCGGTGCATAGGATCTCTATTTCTTCGGGTATGGGACGCTGTACTATATTCTGGGGGATGATCTGGCGCTAAAAAAACATGGCTTGTACGACTCTGAACTGTTTGCCCGTCTGAGCGTGATGTCCGTAGTGTCTGTCGTGGGAACACTGTGCGAGCTATGGGCAACGGCAGGCTGTTACTTGGCACTGAAGCATGGACAGGCGATGACGACGACAGAAGGCCTTGCCCCTGGCAGTAGCGGCGCGTCGATCCGGGGTAAATCCATGGGGGATGTGCTGGCTTATCATCGTCTCCGATTGGCGGGTGGGAGTACGACGTGTCGGTGTGGAGGTGGCAGCACACGCCTTGTCATGACTAACGTGCCACTGTCCCGTACGACGCGGACGAGGCAAGGCGAGAGCAGGCGCATGCTGGACATGCTGTGGCTCTTTGGTGTTTGTTCTCGGCGGATCTTGGTCGAGAGGTCTTGAGCTGAGAGACCTAGGAACGGATGAGCTTGTGTATCAAAACTGGCACTGTGTCACTGAAGCCTGCAGCGGCCCATGGTGGCGGCATGGTGCGGCCTGCGCAAAAACTCGATATTGTCTTTACGTATTGGACAGATGACGATAGCTTGCTGTTCCTCAGGCTCCGGATAGGGGATTTGTCTATGCGGTTGGTGCGGTACTCAGTGCGAAAGGGCCATCCACCAACACAACAAGCTGGTCTCGCAACAGCGATGCACGCACGTGGTACTACCAGTGAAACCCCGGATAGCAGTATTAGCCAGTTTTCGCATCGCACAGGGCTGTTTTGCGGGTTGGTGAGGCGCAACCTGGCTCCTCCACATGGCGGCGCAATGCCCGAACTGGCGGGCTATTACGGCTGTTTGGACAAGCGCCAGTCAAAAAAAGCTTACTTAGCCCCACAGATCTAGATGGCATGTTTCACGCCCGATGTGCATGCAAAGGCAGAGTTGGCTACGAGGCTGCTTGCTTCTTTGCGCATAGCAGAAGACGCTTGTGCAGACAAGCTGCGAAAATCACAGTAGGCAATCATCAGCGACGGCAAAAGGTTGCCATCCGCCTTATGCGACTTTACCTGACGATAGCATGTGAACGGACAGCCAGTGGCAGACGGATGACGCGAAAGGCTATAATCTTATCAGATCAGATATGCAGATGGAGCCTTAAATGACGTGCATATGGCTCCGGACGCGACTCATGTAGCTGACTACGCAGGCCTGGCCCTGGCCCTGGAACGGGTTCGAGAGGGAACTTCTGCGGCGGCTTTCCGGCGCTCACCTCGCTTTGCGGGTGGTTGATGATGCGGCTCGTCCGTTACTGCCCGCCACTCTGGTAGGTTGTATGATCGCTGCTTTTCAATGTTCGCCTGCGTGTAAATTCCATGCTGCCCGTTGAACTCTTGTGTGATTGGGTTTTTGACTTTGATACTCTTGACGGCTTCGGTGAGGTCGGGGAGGGATTCGCGCCTATGATGCAATGAGCAACGAAATAGGGCTTGGTAACGACACGCCGACTTACCATTCTTTTGGAGGAATGACCTTGATTATACCAGACTTCATTCCGTACTTGTCGACCTTTTCAATGAAACGCTGAAAGTTGCGAAACTGATCCATTGTCTGTAGAGATGATTGTCAGTCCCATGCAGACCAGTATCGCTGCGCTACAACTATAGCGACGATGCGCGCATCGCCTTGGTTCTTTCAGGAAGCTCATCTGCCTGTTTGCGACATACTGGCTTGAACACTGGTATCTTTCCTCCTTCAAAATAATGGTCGGGCTCGATATCTTCGCCGTCGTCACTGTCGAGATCGGTGAGTTCGGACGACATTCTCTCAAAGCGCTTGTCGTTGTCTTCGCTCGTGGGCGGCGTCAGGGCGGGTTTGGCGGCGGCATCGTCTTGCGGAAGGGACGGTGCCTCGACCGAAGGCATGATGTCTCGCGGCGCCTCCATTGCAAAGACGGGTGTGGTGATTGAGGCGCAGGCGTGCCAGGTAGGCAAGAGCTTGTCGGCGACGGTGGTTATGGTTCCGGTGTCGATGGGGTCAACATGAGTCGCTTTCTACGCCGCGGACGGCGCGCGCAAATCTATTCGCACCGCAGTAATTTTACGAGCACCGCTAGCGGTCCACCGAGCTTATGGTACTATTGGATATGGATTTGGCAGCGTCTTGAAGCGGGTAGGTCGTTGAAGATGCCAGGAGGCAAGGTGTGCGAGAACGAGGAGGTTGCAGGCTCCGGGTCTGTGCGCGTGCCGAGCTAGTGCTTAGCGTGCATTGATCCCGGTTCGTCGACTGATAATCGAGCCACCTTTACAATGCCGACAGAGGCGTGAGAGGCTGCTCTAGGCCGCCTTCAATTGGAGCGTCGCGAATGATGCATAAGAATTTGCTCCAGCTACGTAGGTGCGAAACGCGTGCTCAGCCGGGTCCCGCGAAAACGGATGACGCCTCGCCTGCACCCAGGCGCGGCCCCGGACGTCCTTCCCGGAGGCGCCAGATCAAAAAAGAGCCAGTTGATGAAGAGGAGGACGACGAAGAGGCCATGGATGTTCCTCCTACTCCGACGTCGCCTGCAAGGGAAGAAAGAAAGACGTCTTCGAGAAGAGTCAAGAAAGAAATCCGGGATGCGACACCCACTAGAGCACGTGGCCGACAGCCCAAGACGGTCGACGAAAAGAAGTCTGTCTCATCTCGACGATTGAACAACAGAGGCGCCATGGCGGATCACATTGACGAGGCTGCCTTTGAGAACTTTGACTATCGCTTGCCTGGCCTCGAGGAGTACACGACTGAACGCTGCAAGGAGCTTGAGGAAAACTACTGGAAGACAATCAATTACGGCCAACCGATGTATGGTGCGGATATGCCAGGATCCCTTTTTGACGACAGTATTACCTCTTGGAACGTAGCGAAATTGCCCAATCTTCTCGATGTGCTTGGAACCAAGGTCCCTGGTGTCAACACCGCATACCTGTATCTGGGTATGTGGAAAGCCACGTTCGCCTGGCACCTGGAAGACGTGGACCTCTACAGCATCAACTACATTCATTTTGGTGCCCCCAAGCAATGGTACAGCATATCGCAAGAAGATGCTCGTCGCTTCGAAGCTGCAATGCAGACCATATGGCCGAATGACGCAAAGCATTGCTCGCAATTCCTACGCCACAAAACGTATCTCATTTCTCCTCAGCGACTGGAGCGAGACTTTAATATCAAGGTCAATCGGCTTGTTCATTACGAAGGTGAATTCGTCATCACATACCCGTACGGCTACCATTCCGGTTACAACATCGGCTACAACTGCGCTGAGTCGGTCAACTTTGCAAACGAATCGTGGCTGAGCTACGGTCGGATCGCGAAGAAGTGTCTTTGCGAGTCTGACAGTGTCTGGGTGGACGTCAACGAGATCGAGCGCAAGCTGAGAGGCGAGCCAACACCAGAGTACTACGAAGAGACTGACGATGAAGAGGACGAGAACGAAGGTGCGGATCGCCTGCTCAGTCCGCCACCTAGCGTTGCTGGAAAACCCAAATCTAAAGCAGGGCGCAAATCATCTGGCAATAAGAGGAAGCGTGGCAAGGAGGATTCCAAAGACACACCTCGATCAAAGAAGCTCAAACGCATCCGCATTCGCATCAGGATTCCTGGCCGTGGCATGCCTTGTATTCTGTGTCCCAATGATGTCGAGTACGATGATCTGCTGCAAACCGACAATGGCATGCTGGCTCACCGCATCTGTGCTGACTACACGCCCGAGACATATATCGTCAACAAGAACGGTGTTGAGACTGTGTGCAATGTGGCCAACATTGGCAAGGACCGACTTGAGCTGAAATGCAACTACTGTCGGTCAAAGCGCGGTGCAGTCTTCCAGTGTTCTCAGAAGAAGTGCACCAGAGCTTTCCACGCCACTTGTGCTGTAGCGGCTGGAGTACAAGTCGACCTCGGACCCATGCCTACGTTCGACGAAGAGGGTACAGAATACTTTTACGATGGCTACGACTTCCGATGCCGTTTCCATCGACCAAAGAAGAGGAACAACAAGACAGTCGATGTCGATGCATTGGAAAAGGATAAATATGTCATGGCATACGGCAAGACGCTAAAGCCCAGAGACGTGATTCAGTTTCAGTATGTGGGAGGTGAGATGTACCAAATCTATGGTGCACAAGTGGTGGAAAATAGACCTGGCGAGCAGGCTGTCCTGGTAGACGTGCTGCCTGATGGGTACGTGAAGCAGATCTGGTTGACTTGCTGCGCTAACATGAACAGTGACCGTGTCGAGGTTGAGTGGAAGTACATCTTGAAGCTCCATCCAGACGAATCTCAGAGATTGAAGCCATCTGCAAACGCTAAGCCGCTTCCAGAACATCTCAAGGAAACCGACGCTTCTCTCGACATTGCAAACCGTACCGATGGCGTGCCTGAGATGGGTGATCCTTTCCACGATCCCAGCTCTGAGCAGAAGTGGGCTGAGTGGTACACTGCCCCTGAAGTTACGCAAAAGGTGGCCAAGGTCGATCTTGGCAAGGAAAATCAGCTGTGGTACTATCTTGGAAAGCCCTCAACCGAGGCCAGGCCACAGTATACTGAGGACCCTAAGAAGCCGAGGAACAACCCGAAGAGCAACTTCCTCGATACTGTCAAACCTTCCCCTCCTCCAGTGCCAGCATTCCATCGTGCGTCATACCCAGCCTCTTATCCACTCAAACCAGCCCCCATTGCGGTACCTCCACGGACACCTGTACAGCACCATATGCAGGATGGCCGACCATACAGCTACAAGCCAAAGGATCCGGTCATGGCTTCGTTCAGGTCGCCAGTCTATAACCCAGACACCCGCAAGAACCCCAATTCACCTGTTGCACATCAACCAAACGTGAGTTATGACCATCGTGTGCCACCGGGGCAGTATGGCCAACAGTCAAACCAGGGATATCACTCGCACCGACCGCTGCATCCTTCTCAGCAACACATGCAGTATCATCCATATGTTCCTCCGCAAAGCTACTCGACTGCTTCCTGGAAACCATCGGCGTCTGGACCGATGCTCAGCGGCATCGAAAAATATGCGCAACCTTCGCCACATGCTAACCCCTTGCCGCCATATCCTTATGCTCAGAACGGCCGTCAGCCGCCTCCGTACGTGCAAGGTCAAGCACACAGTACGGTGCCAGTTTATGGTCCACCTGGCCGTCAGGGTCAAGCACCATCAAATGGTCGCTTGTCCATTTCAAGCATTCCGAGCAACCCTTCTGGGCCTCCCAAACCTCCAATGTACGCCGTCACACCCTCCTCTAACATCATCTACGCTGCCCAATCCCCTACTGAATACTTGTCCCATATTATAAATTACCCCTACCTCAGAAACTGTTATCTACGGAGGACAAAAACTTACATATCACCCTATAGTCTGGATGGTGGAATTGCACCCGAGTGGACACCAAAGCCCCCTGCACCTAGAACGAGTGGCACCCCTACTACGATTGCGCCCAAGCCCATTGCACCGGCTGGATCTGCCCCTCCCCAGGGATACTATGGAACATTACCCACGGGCTCACCTGCGCCAAGGCCATCAGCACAGTTTCAGTCCTCTGATGCTTTTCAACGTGAAATGGCACGGACAACACAGACGGCCGAAGCGCCCAAGTGGGAACAAATGCTTAAGCAGCTGGCCACAACTGGCTCACCCAAGACATCCTCGACAACTGCCTCTTCACCACAGGAATCAAAGCCTGTGCATCCACCCTCAGGTCCTCAACCAAGCCTTTCCCAAGATGTGTCTAGGAGTGAGCAAGAGCCGGAGGACATAAAGCCGCTTCTGCTACCATCGCAAGAAGTGCAACGGCCAACACCCAGCCCTATTAGCGATGATGAAAAGAGTCAAGTCATAGCTGCACCTAATGAGCTGAAGACAGAAACGCCGCCTTCACAGCCTGGATCAAATGTCCATGGAGCGGAAACATGGCGCTTTTCGTCTTGAGGGGTTTTGTCGTTGTGCCCCTTTGTCCCGATGATCCACGTAGATCCAGGGACTATGTGTCTCGTGGGAGGTCGGATAAAGTATTGTAATGATGATATGTACGATTATCGGGAGGCAGAGTTCGGCGTTTGCTTTTCAACAGGTGTTTTTGTATGTCTGCATATGTTCTCTCAATAGCGTCTTGCTCTCTCTGAAGCGGAATGAGAATTATTTTCCATGCTCAAACATGTGTACTTGCAGTACATCGTCAACACGATTATACCAACACAAGCGAAGGCGGTGACGCCAACAACCCATCCTGCAATATCCTAAACTGGTTTCGGAAGGTTGGCCTCTGCTTGAATATGCAGTATGCACTTTAGCTTCAGAGCTACGAGATGACCTTGAAGCGGGGCATAACTGCGCATCCCCACTCGCCTTTCCCCCCCGCCCTCTATACCTCAAACACATGCACCCAAATCTCGCGACTTTCCATCAAACAAAACTCCGGTATGGTGTATCGGCTAGCATCCGTCGCTTTCATTGCAAAATTCTTGACAATGTCAGCGCCCGACGAGAGCCGGGTTGTAAGTTTTCACCCATGCAAATTATTCGTTCGAATCACAGTTCTAACAACATCTCCAGCGACTCCCGGTACCGGAACATGTCTTCTTCTTTTTTTGAATTTTTTTGCCTTTCGTTGGTTGGAGGGGACGAGTGCTCGTGCTCGTCTAGATGAGGGCGAAGTGGGGGTGTGGACGCTAGTGACGTATGTGATTACACTAGAGCGGAAGGGGGGAGGAGGGGTTTCTTGTTTGTCTTTTTAGGATGACAACACCGAGTGGAGAGGCTAAGGGTGAATATTGGTCGATGTTTTTGTAGTTTGCACATTGTTGAGATATCACTTTTGACTTGATGCGGAGTCATCCCGCGAAGAGTTCACATACCACGTTCATGCAAGGGGAACAGGGGACTAATGTGCTCAACACATGTCATTCAGAGAAACAGCAAGCAGCATAAAGCAGCTCACTGCAAGTAGATACAAGAATTGAAAACACCAGTGCCTTCTGAACTCTCCATCGTCAACCATCCATGTCCTCGCTATCTGCATCTTCTCTTCCTAGTTTTGGTTGAGAAACCAGCCATCTTCGAAATTACACTCGTGCCAAATATTTACAGACGGAAAGCGCGGGCGTGGCGGCGAGTCGTCTGGTTAGAGCTGGCACCGTTAAAAAGGGGGGGACCGGGAATCTTGTAGCTCTCGGGGCTGGAGAGATCGGTCATGATACCGGGGTCAGTGGCGGTGTAAAGCTTGCCAGCCGGGGTCCCCTTTGGGGTAGCAGTGCCGGAGCCCGTGACCTCGAGGTTGATGCACTTGGGGTAGTTCTGGGCGCCATTCTCCTGGGCAGCAGAGTGCAGGGCGATGATCTCGTGACGGAGAACATACTGGCCGGGAGCAATGCTGTCTGGAACAGTGACGGACCAGGAGTTGTTGTTCTTGACGAGCTTGGTGGCAGCCCATTCGCCGTTTTCGTATCCAGACGCAGCGATCTTGAAGAACTCGAGGTCAGACGCCTTGGCGGTCGTGGCATCGTCGACCTTGGCCAGGTAATCTAGGACTGGGCCAACGTGAGACTCGGGCCAGGTGGTCCATTCAATCTCAATCTTGCCTCCGGCAGCTACCTTGGCTACCTTGGCGCCGGGCGTCGCGTCCTTGTGGCAAGCAATCTTGGTGGCGTCGTCGTACATGGAGGGCTCGACGAAGCCGTTGTCGAGGCACTCGGGGCACGACCACTGGATGACCTCAGGAGCGGGATCCTGGTACTGGAAGGCCGGGTCGTAGGCCTTGTAGTCCTTGCCGTCCACGTTGATGGCGGCAAGGTGGCCGTGTGCGCTGACGGAGGCAATGAGGGCACCAAGAAGGGCAGCAGCTTGCATAGTGGAAGGCATTGTTTCGTTTGGCTGTGAGAAATTCGGTGCTTGGAAAAGACTGGTGTGAAGGAATTGCTTCGCTATCAACAAAGTTTGTAAAGAATGCGATGCGCTTCAAGCGTCTGAAAGTAAGTGGATGAGAGTAGAAAGAGTGAATGTGCGAATGACTTGATTGTGTGATGAGGACATCTACATTGCTGGACGAAAGCGATACTTATACCCATATGTGTCCATGTTAATGATCGTCCAGATCCATCTGAATTTGTCAAATGAAAGGAGAGGAGTTTACAGAAACGGAACCACTCTTGTCAGGTGGCCGCTTCGAGACGGTGGAGTCGGTGTACCCAGTGTTTCTCAATATCAGCTTGTCATGCTTGTTTCATGGTGTGGCTTGACATTGTTGTGGGCAAACAATACGTTCTTGTTGATGGGTCTCGGATCGACGCAGGCATTCTTCCAAGCCGAGATTGGAAGGGTCGAAGAAACTGTTGCAGCGCGGGGCCGGGATACGTCATTGGAGCATTCGTTCGGATAGAGTTACTGTACAGTAGTATATAGTAAGAGCCAGCACGGATATCCAGTCCTATTTGCTGCTTTCTACTGTTGCGTCGAGAACTTGGTGTTGGTGAACACGCTTGAACCCTCTGGAGCTCTCAGGCCATCCTAACTCTAACCGTCACGCTAGCCTTGATATGCTTGGCGTTTGGATACATCAGTCAGTAAGAATGTATGCGTCATGAACCGTTCTACCACGCCCAGTGTGGCTGCATCCCAAGCTGATGTGGGTATGGCATTCTGATACACTTATCCACATCTTCATCAATCCGCGTCAAAATTCCCGTAGTTCCGATTCTGGCCTCTGTCACCGTTATCTTCCTCCAGTCGCGTTGGAGCTGAAGTGTTTCACGACTCCTTAACAGTGGGTCAACAACAACTTGCGGCTCCACTAAGCTCCTCACAGTTCCCGAATCCTGGTGCCAAGACTTTGACTGACACAGCCTGCCCACAGGATCGACTGGATACAGTAATTCGTTGCTGATCGAATCCAATCCAATGATTCCTGCCCACTCCGACTCGTGGAGCCCCATTCATGGCCATGACTGCAAAAGCAATGCCGTATGACTAATGCAAAAAGCATCGTTTGGACCTAAATCTGGTGCCAGTTGTTTGCATCACGTGTACTCATTACAAGTTCGAAATCTATATAGGTGTTTGGTGTTGTTCAAGTCGACCTACCTTTCTCGTGCTTTGCTATGTCACATTTGTCAGAAGCTCAGCTCTCTGCCACTAGGCGACTGCAACCAAAAGAGTACGAGTAACCAGTGTTCTGCTGATACTAGGCATAGAATAGTATATGTAGATGCGCAGGTCTAACAACATTCACGACACACAAGCAGCGTTAATCTCCGGTCCTAGAAAGACCAGTCATCGGCAATGAAAACCAGCAAGGGAAAGATTCTCCTGAGTAAGGGAATGATTCACCCCTTAAACAACAAGTATGGTACTTGATTGTGGTGAGCCAAGGTAGCAAGGAGACACGCCCCTTCTCAGGAAGTTCTTCTTAATATGATAATGGATTTTGAGTGGTTTTTTTTGAGCCGAGGCTTTAATCATTCTCTGCTAATACTCCGAGGAGCGCTATTGAAAGCTATGGGCAGTACATCACAAGTGATGACAATCCAATACTATCTGCCGCACTTGCTAGAAAGCATATGGCTTAGGTATATAATGCTAATTTTCAGTGAGCACCAGATCCATTTCCGAAAGCAACAATGAAATATTTCAGGGTCCTAATTCAAGAAGCAATATGCGCAGTCTGTTGTCACTGACAGAAAGCACATTGCATTGCTCCACGGTGTTCTAATTGTAGTTATATGAAGCCACGTGATCATCTTGTTACCTCAGAAAAACTTTTCGCTGAATAGAGTTGAGTTGAAGCATGATCGTTGCTCGTGAGATGTAACCCTCCTATGGTAACGTGTTTGTTGCTATATTTGAAACCCATGTCTGTAAATTATAGACATGCTTCACAGGGGATATCGCTGATAGCTAAAAAAAAATTGGTAGGCTCCATATTTGTCGAGATAATCTCAAGGTCATGCCCGTTGCATAGAACCTGTTAGGGAAAATGCCTCTAGGACTGGGGACTCTGCCGATCTAGGTACGGAAACCCTTCGCGGCAGTGACATGAAGTAGCAGCATTTGTATGTGAAACGATGCTAATAGCAGTCTGGTAGGCTTTATCCGGTGCTATTCTAATGTAGTAATAGTATTTGCCTAGCATTCAAGTTTGCGCTCAGGCAAGATCAAGGTTAAGCAAGTGCCGCTGTACAGCATAACAGCCAACAGGAAGCTGCCACAAGACTAGCAAAAGAAGATGGATCTCAGCAACGCAGGCGCAACACCAACTGCAGAGCCTTATTCGTATTTACAGGGCTGATCCTGAATAGGGAAACTGTGTGGCGTTCCGAGAGTCGGCCTTATAAAAAATGCTCGGTAAAAATACACCGGGGATAAATATCCGTTTTGAGCCGGTAAGAAATACCTACGAGTCAATACTTATACAGTGTAACACTTCAAACCTACTAAAATATTGTCTTTAACCCGAATGGTATTGATGTTTTCTTGACATCTTGCTGGTGCAACAGTTTGTGAAATCTTCAGATTTGTAGTAGCGACACTGTGACATGTTTTTAAAAATGTCTGGCTGACTGTCTCTCTGTCCTTAGGCTGCGTGCAATACTAGTGTCTTGCATTCGAGACCTGTATCATATCCCTGTGAGTGTAATATTTTATAAAGAGGCTGCTTTTTTTTATGATGATTTGTATCCCCTACGTCGTTCAGGAAGTGTTGTTGTTTCTCTAAATTGCCTCCCGAGTACCGATCACAAAAAGCCGAGGCTTCTTCAAGTCTGGGCATGCCTCTTAGATTGGATGCATTGAACGGTTATGCCTAAGGATGCTTTTTCATGTACAGATTTGGAGAAGAAACCTATTTCGCCGCTCAAATCTGCCTATGCGGTTATATTGTATCATGGTTGTGCCTTGTTCTTGCGGCTGAAGTCCTTAGCAACTGCACATCATTGAACGGAAACATGATTAAAGTTACCGTAGCGGCATAATTAGTTTCGTACACAGGGCGCAGGTTGGCGGGTGTCACCTTGGTGGAGCTGTTCTTTGTTTGGAGTGTTCGGGAACTGAAACCAAGCGCGCTGTGGCTGGAAGCTCCATGATCTCCATCTCCACCACCTTATGCGAACTCACCCCAATGGTTTGCAGAGTGGCAGTTTTACTGAGAGCAATACTACCCCCCGCATTTCTTGCTCGCGACACACAATTTCTGCATCCAGTCGGTAGTACAAGTTATTCGCTCAGTATGCATGGATAATTTGTATGTTCACAAACTGTACAACAACCAGAGCCACATTGCTTACTGACTAGTCATTGATCAATTTTTGGGTTCTTCCGTGCTGGCTCTTCCAGGGTTTGTATGAAGCCATCTTAGTGGCGTACACTAGGACATCGTTGTGAGGCTGAAACGAGAAGTCCAATCCCAGAACGGACGCAGGGTCACTGCTGTATTACAGCCTGCATTTCAAGGTCACAACTCTGTAATAGATTAAATAACTTCTAAATTCGTCTAGAATAGAGTGCCAGAGCTATTCTTTGTGGTATGTCAAGATTCATGCTCTGGGTCATCATAAATCATTGCTTGTAGTAGAAAGAGCGGCGTGAAGCATTGGAAGAGCACTGGGTCTAGATTGAAGCACCTGAGGAGATGAAAAAATTCCGTCGTATCTCCTCGAAAGTCCGACAGCAGGAGTGGCGTGATCTCTGCGGTTTCATGCTGTGGTAGCACTAGCACGAGGGAAATGCCGCCAACTAGTTAAGGGGATATGTCATTCGTGATCTGAGACCGTGACATCTCACTTAGACAGGATAGGCCTGCAAATCTGTACACACTAATTTTTAGCCTCAAATTCAAGCTTTCACTTGGAATAGCCAATTTTTGCCAAGTGCCAAGAAAACATCTGCTTGCTGCTGTGCCATGTACAACGACACTCACCAACGTGGAAGATAATGGTGCGCATGTTGGATGTATGTAAAGAGCAAGTCAGTGAATCTGAGATAAAGCATACTATTCTCATCAATCATTAGTGGTTATCAATACGTTTTCTGTGCGACACATCTATAGTGCATCAAATGCGGTTAATTATACCGCACTGAAGGTAGGGACTCGGTAATCGGACCATTTGACAATTTAAAGCGGAAGAAGCCACATGCTGTCATGTTCTCATATGTCATGAGATATGTGTATATACTATGCCCTCATCAGCTTTGAATATACATCATCTTCATCAGCTTCAGCCTTCATTTCCTCTTCACTTTCCATCCACACTCACTTTCCAACCAAACAATCTTTCCTACGGAATCTTTCAAAATGCAGTTCACCACCATCGCCCTTCTTTTCTCCGCTGCTTTCACTGTCTCAGCCGCCCCAGGCCCTGACACTCTCGCTAAGCGTAGCTGCTGGACCTTGACTGGCAATGAGCTTAAAATCTGCCAAGATGCCTGCAAGGTTACCTGCGTAAGAACACCATCTAAGCATTGAACAGAAAGATCTGGCTTACTAAAGTTGCTTTAGGACGTTGCCACTGGTGGCATTGCACGAAAGCTCTGCAAGGCTGCTTGCGATGCTCCTCCGCTTAAGGCTCGTGACAACGAGGTCGTCGCTGATGCCATCGATGCGCGAGGCATTGGAAAGAAGATCTGTGATATTAGTGTAAGTCCCGCTCGCCTAGTCTGGAGTTGTTAATTCTACTAACACAACTACCTAGTGTGATGTTACCTGCAACTCCACTGTCCTCGCTCTTGACCAGCTTGAGTGCCTGAAGATCTGCGTGAGTGACTACTGACACTGTGATTTTCATGACCTGGGAAAAGCTAACTTTCTTTACAGAAGGCGAAGTGCTAAACACATACTTCTATGCAATCTATCCAGGATGATGGAAAATAATATCATCTTAGCCGTGGCTAAACGACCTACAAGATGAGACTCATTTTGAGCACGCTGTACATATGAATTACTTTCCTTTTTAGACTTAGGAGTCTCCACTGTCATTACCGAAATGTTATCTCTTTTTCTCTTTGATGAGCCAGACTTCTCTACTACGTGACAACTAAAAGATGATGTATACACAAACGCATTACATGTTTTTTTTTAAAAAAAGCACCGGCAACAGGTGATCCAAGTGTGAGAAAGTAAGGTCTCCAGAAGGTCATGATACTAAGCGAAGCACGTGCTACTACTTGATGGCGGCAAAAAGTAAATCCACGCCGACCGTGCGCGTCGTACGGGTCCGGAACCTGACTACACACAACCATCTCGATTGCATCAAGTCCTAGAACAAACTCTCTCTGACCATGTGAAATCCTACTTTTTTTCATTCTCTCAAGCTCAAAACGCGTCATGACCAACTCATCAGCCCCGGAGAAAGAGAGCTCGGGCAACGCGTCGCAGTCGCAGCTGATCAACGCTAGTCCGTTCAAGCGCTGCGTCACATTGCTCGCCATCAAGCTGCTGAGGCGCTTTCGCAAACGCAAGGGCGCCGTACTTTTTCTTTCTGAGAAAGTATGCGTCAAGTACGGGGCCTGTGCTAATCTCAGCGAGGCTTCGGCCATGAAGTTCATTGCGAAACATACTTCAATTCCAGTCCCTCGCGTATACTGCACTTTTACGCATCGAGGCGAAGCATATATTGTGATGGAGAGAATCCACGGGAAACCCGTCGGATCTGCATGGTTCAAGCGTTCAGAAGAAAGTAGAGCAAAACTTCTAGACCAGCTGAAGAAGATGGTTGAGGAAATGCGCCGCATATCGCCTCCAGACAACATCGGCGTCGCTAATGTAGATAGTGGTCCCCTATGTGACCCTCGGTTGCCGGGAACATCAGATTTTTTCGGGCCATTCAAAACGGTACAGGACTTTCATAGGCACCTGCGAGGAGGTGTTGAGGCACATCCAGATCACCAAGCCGATATCAGTGAGCTCATTTCTTCGCAAGAAAGCATCCCATCGGATCTGGTATTCACTCATGGGGATTTGAGCAGCTTGAACATTCTCGCTTCTGGGGACGAGATTGCTGGTATAATAGATTGGGAAACTGCTGGGTGGTACCCTTACTACTGGGAGTACACAAGTGCCTGGAATGTAAACCCGCAAAACGAATTCTGGCGAGGCGAGGTGGACAAATTCATACAGCCTCTGCCCAAAGAACTAGCGATGGAAAAGCTCCGATGGAAGTACTTTGGAGCCTTTTGACGAAGCGAAATATCTGAGCAGAGCCTATACTAATGCATCATGTTCGTGGTGCCCAATTATGGAATCGTCTCCTTCTTTTCAAGCAAGTCATATGTGGGGGCCATTCCTATATCATGAGTCGAAGAACCATCGAAACGATGCTCGTCCCTTTTTCGCTGGCAATACTCCATTGCCGTGTCCCTGACCGTTGTCCATTCAGTCAAACTAGTTCCAAGTGCTTTGCCATCTTTTTCCAGATTCAGCAATGCTTCCTGCACCCATCCGACGCAATTCCAGCCTACTTCGCCTTGCCGAATCGGAGTGTCTCGAAGAATAGAAATACACCGATCTCTTTTCTCTATCTTGGCTACCATGACGCGTACAAGCAGCATCGATGTCGCGCCTAACGACGTTGTCCTCTCCTCAAAGAGCCATGTAGATGCATTGGGCCCCGTAATGCTCTCTTTTGCGTGAAAGCGCGTGCCGTTGCTCTGTTTGTTTTCATCTTTGGGTCCCATCAGTATTGCCCAGTGGTATCTGTTATTGTCGTCGCCTGTCAGCAAATGCTACAAGGAAACTATTAACCAGTACTCACGTGTCTTCTTTCCCCGGCATCTTGGGTCCTCCGCCTCGAGCATACAATGCAATATAAAGACGATCTTTGTTCGATGGCATCTTGATGAAGATGAGATGGCAAATGCGCAATAGACTAGGAGAGATGCACTAGATGCGATAGTCCGTAGTTTATGAATGGAACGAGTTTATATTGTGATTCGTAAGCGCCTCTTGTTGTAAGCGCCGACTAATATAAGCGCCAATTGATTTAAGCGTTGATTGTTATGCAAGGGGTGTGGGCCACAGCTTTGTTGTTGGAGTCGTTAAAGCAGCTTTAAGTAGGCAGAAGCCACGGGTAGAAGTCACGTGCAACTTTATAAATAGTGATGCGTCTATACTTGGGAGCTGTCTGCCAGCGCATAGGCAGAAAATGAGTACTGCTTTACCCGCCTGACTTGCACCTACAACAAGGCTGTGTAGAGTGTGAAAGGCTTAAGCTACGTCTAAGGCCAAAACTGGACAGTAGCGGGCACAATTCGGGGCCGAAGAAGCAGCGGGTAGGCTCGATAAGAGTGTATACACTTGTATCTCCCTTTGAGACCCTGAATACCGCTAACAACACTCAGTGGAGTCCTCTGCTGCCAGTCCGTAATAGAAGCAGACGCCAAGACACGAATCTTGACATTTAGATGTGAAACTATCGGCTATAAGCACTGTATTCCTATTTACAATAGCAAGAAACACTTGCGTACCGCGCGTGTAATATGCATGCTGTGATTTGGCGCTTTTTCATGCACTAATGTTCAGTTATGTACAAGCTGCAAGTGATAGAAGCCACAGCCGCCCTGTAGCGTCTCAGTAAGCGCCGCCATGCAGTAGGACAGACCAACAAGGGAGCTAATGAAGCGACGTCTGATTAGTCTGGCATATGCGTTAAAGCTAGAATAAGGTACGTATTGAATATGATCTCATATCAATTCATGTATAATGTCAAGTACGTGAGGAATGTGAAATCGAGGTAAGCAAAATAGAAATCAAGTAAAACATGTTATCTAATAAGAGAGCACAGTCAAGTGCATCATGGATATTAAATGGCTACTTTTAGACAACGACATTATGAGGCTCCGAGGAATGATGAAGGGGAAGTGCTATCTCCCGAGTCTGTCCTGGGAAGCCGTGTGTGGAGAAATCAAACGTTTTACAGAGCGCCGAGCTAAAGAACCACATGGTATCGTGAACCAGTTACATAACACACCTCCCTTCATATTACGCCAGGAAATGCGAGAAAAAAGATGCTCCCAGGCATCTTGGAAAAGGGGGAGAATACAATGCATGCATCCACGTATGGCTAACCGACAATATCAATGTCGCCGTCGGCATCTTCCTCGCCTTCAGCGTCGATGTCGTCTTCGTCCTTGAGTACAGGCGGTAACTGCGGTCTCACAGCCTCAAATTCTCTCGAAGCCTTGCCCGCCTCGTCCATGAGGCCGTTACGTCGATATGTGTTCATGCACAAGCCGGCTGCGACTGCCATCCACAAAGGCTTCCGACCCTTGATCGCTTGGGATCTTGCTGCACGGATGGCCTGGATGCTTTTCTCGCCAACCGTGTCAGCAAAGAAGCGTGCAACAAAGTAGCACATTGTCATGGCTACAAACTCGAAGTTTTGCGTCTTCTGAGAAATTTCTTGCGCAATCCCGACAGCTTGCTGGACAGTTTTTTTCTGGTGCGAGATGGCGGCTGCTTCGCCATGGAAGGCATGGACAAGGCGGAAGGCCATGCGTATGTATTGGTTTGGATGGTCTTCGCAGAGAGGTTTCAATTGCTCGAGTAGCATGCTGGACTGGAAATGTTGCGGGTGATTGGGATCGCGAATGATGAGCAGGCGATTCAGTGCTGCCATGATTGCGATGTCGGCTCGAGTCGGAGTTGTGTGTCCTTTCTCTGGTACTGCAAGAACGTCTTTGGAGGAGGTTTCCAGTGCAGAATCAAGGTTTCCATTCACCTGATCGTTGATGGACGAAAGGTACGCAAGGGTGCGTTCAAAGACTCCTTGGCCGTTGTATGGAGCTAAAGCGATTCGTTTCTTCAGTCCTGCAAGAACATCTTGAACGGTTGTATGATCATCACGGGAGCAGGCCATTAGTCCAATAGCGAACATCGAATGCCAGTCCAACACCATGTTCCACTCGATTCGCGCGAATGCGACAGAAGGCGGCATGCCTGCAAGCTCGCGACGCTTTGAGGATTCTCTGAACCGCTGACGAGCCTCCTTCATATAGATCAAGCCCTTCTCGTGCACATGGTGCTCTAGGGCACAGATATGGAAGCATAACGCTTTGAGATCTTCCCGTGGGAGCCAAGCGAAAACGAGCTCGTCTTTTCTCTCGGCGTTCTTCCAGAACACACCACCAGTGTCGAATGTTAGGTTACCACCATAGCTCCGCTCGATCAGGACGGTGAAGATCCCGGTCTCAGAACTACCTTTCTCATCTTTCCTGCCCAGTATAGCTTCAAGCAGGGCAGTTGCCTTTTGTGTATCCGGTTGGCCAGTCTGAATACCACTTGCAATATCAATGACATCGATGAGCGTACCGAAGGAGCCTAATTCCTTGGCCGACACTTGAAGTTGCAGACTTCGGGCGGCTGCAATAGCACGCTGAACTTGCTCGAGTCGATCTGCTGCGCCAGACCGCAGGTGAACCATTGCTTCAAGCGCGCAACATGCCACATAGACGGCTCGATCCCCACGTCGCTCTGCATGACCCTGTATCGCGTGTAATTGCTGTAGGATCATGACTATCTCCAAACGACCTGGTATTTGCAAAGCTAGTGTGACCTTGAGGAAGCGGAGTGCATAGATCCACGCAACATGCTGGAATGTCTCTGCTTCGGAGATTGGCTTGTCCAAGGACTTCAAACCGGCGCGATGATTTGTCTTGAACTGATACCGCGCTTGAAGATGAAGGGCAGCAAACTTCAAGTCTTGCAACCTGTGCCTTCCACACAGCGAAATTTGCTTGGAAAGAATCTCCTCGATGCGACTTGAAATGTCCGTAGCCTCAATGTCCGTCTCTTCTATCATTAGGCTGGCGTATCTTAGGCGCAACTTCGCCTCATCCCTGGGCGGCATGTTGAAATCTCTTAGCACGGTATCCATGCAGGCCATGGCGGTCGATATTAGCTTGTAGTATTGTCTAACGTCGGCCTCCTTCCTCTCCTGTACGAAAAGTGATCCCATGTCACGTGCAGCTGCAATGTATTCATCCGCCGCCATGAGCAGCAAGTCGGAGAGTTCGGCAGGAAGGACCTTCTGAGGCGCAGGCGCCCGCTTTGTTGGGGTAAGCTGGTGCGATGAAGAGGCTCGAGGAATGATAACCTGGGGGTGCATTTTCGGCTTAGAGGACGGCGGCTGCGGGGTGGGACTGGCATATTGGCTGGACGGTGTCTGCTTCGGAGGCAGCACACGCTGTTGTTGAGGTGTGGACTGTGGCTGAAGAGGTGCTCGCTGAAGGGTTTGGTTCGGTGTTGGCGTGCTCACGGGCCGCTGCTGGGGTCTGGGTGCGTTCTCTTGTTGCGACGATGACCGTTGGGCCGGTTTCGAAACAGGCGGAGTCGGCGCTTGCTGTGCGCTATACCGGCGTTGCTGCTCTGCTGCTCCGTCTGTATGAGCGACTCCTGTGCTGCTTGTTCTCTGTACTGGCACCTGCACATGTCGTATCCGTGGAGGCTGCATCTGCATGGGTGAAGAATAGTCTGGTGTCCTCGCAGGGATTACGACTTGGGGTTGTGGTCGATATACCGGCTGCTGGTGGGCTTGCTGCAGAGGCCGTTGTTGCGGGTGCTGGGGAGGGCGCTGCGGCGTATGCGGTGGCTGTTGGTGCATGTGCTGTTGGGGTTGCATTTGCGGAGGCATCTGCTGATACTGTTGGTATTGCGGATTCGAGGGCCGGGGCATGGCAGGCTGCTGTGGGATCTGATATGGCGCTGGCTGCGACTGCGAATACCCCTGAGGCATCTGCATCTGCATCGGCATCGGGGGGTATTGCGGATAGCCATGTTGCTGGTAGCCATTTGGCTGGGGCTGGGGCTGCTGCTGCTGCTGCTGCTGCGGAGGCGCATATGGGTTGTATTGGCCGTTCGCATAGGCCTGCGGCGGCCAGTTGTACCGTGGATCCATGCTCGGGGTTCCTGGAGCAGAGCGATCACCAGAAGTCGATACTAAGGCGTTGCATGGCGGGCGAGGGCGGGGTGTGAATGTGCAGACGTGCCATGGGCTGTCGCGAAGTCGGTAGGTCGCGAACGCGCCAGGTCACTTGCACGCGATTCGCGGGTAGACGCGCGCTTGCGATGCCGCACTTATGCGGCATAGTGGATACACAGGCCGAGGCCCAATTGCCTGCATTCGGCGCTTCCACGAGCCTTTACGTTAGGTCTGGAGTTGATTTTAATAGTCGGCCCCTCCTCGTCCAACGTCGCTGTTAGAGTTGGTGTGTCACATGGTTCGGTAAGCGCTGCGGACATCCGGGCCACACCGTCTCTACAGCCATTGCGCCACTAGAAGAAGTGAGGATACAGCAAGAAACCATCTGGTCCCCACTGCGTTCAACTCCCGAGGTATCCGAGAAAGGGCATGTGAAAAAGGCTTGAATTCCAAGAAGAAGAAAAAACTCTCTCACATTTCTAACCTCCAACATCCCCAGCCAAAGCCACCATGTTCAACCTCTCCTGGATCTTGGGCCATAGCAAGACGACTTACACATCCCACAAGTCCCCCGCAACTCTGAAGACAAAAGCCGGATCGAAGACCACACTGAACGAGCTCGCTGCCTCTTCCATTCCACCATGCCGCCTGAATCCCTTTCTCTTCAATGGCCATCTGCAAACCATGTACACAGCTGTCAAAGACCCCGGCCCACCCGTCTACTACAAACGACAAATTTTCGACTCGGACCATTCCATCTACCCCGGCACATTTGCCGTTGACTTTGCAGTAAACACTGCTGAAGACAAGGCAGACCAGCCAGACGAAAAGGACGAATCACTCCCAGAGCGCACTACCAATTTCACCCAAGAAGAATGGGAAAACATAGGCAGCCTGGACGAAAAGCCCATGCTAATAGCCCTCCACGGCCTATCCGGCGGCTCCCACGAAGTCTACCTCCGTGAAACCCTCGCTCCTCTGATAGCATCCGGCTGGGCCGCCTGCGTGGTAAACGGCCGCGGCTGCGCCCTCTCGAAAATCAGCACGCCCCGGCTTTTCAATGCCCGTGCAACCTGGGATCTCCGACAGACGGTGTTGGCACTCGGCAGTCTGTTCCCCAACCGCCCTTTGTACGGCGTAGGATTCAGTCTCGGCGCCAACATCCTGACCAACTACTGCGGCGAAGAAGGCGAGAAATGTCTTCTCCGCGCCGCGGTATCCTGTAGCAACCCCTGGAACCTCGAGGTATGCAACACGGAGCTGCAGCGCACATATCTGGGTCTCCACATCTACTCGCGCACCATGGGCAACAATCTCATGGGCCTATTCAAGCAGCACCGCGCGCAGATTGAGCAGGTTCCCGGTCTCGATGTCGATGCTCTGCTCGCAAGCAAGTATCTCCACGAGTTCGACCGCCACGTGCAGTGTCCGACGTGGGGGTATCCGACAGAGGGCGCGTATTACCGTGATTCGCAGAGTGTGGATGCGCTGCTGGCAATTCGCATCCCGTTTCTGGGTATCAATGCCGAAGACGACCCCATTTCGAGCAAGGCTGGCTTGCCGTACCAGGAAATCATGCAGAACCCGCATACGCTGCTGTGCACGACCGACTGGGGCGGTCACTTGGGCAGTTTCATGCTGGGTAGCGGCAGATGGTTTGCTATTGCTACGTCTGAATTCTTCAAGAAGTTCCATAGCGAGGTGGATGCTCATGCCTCCAGCGAGGTAAATGGGGGAGACGAGGGAGTGAATATGGGCGGCTTGCAGGGGAAGAAGTACCCAATTTATGATCCGAATCAACGGAGGTTGATATTGCCGGAGGCGTAGAGGCGAGCATAGAAGTGATGGTATTGATTCGCATTTGATGATATTTGGGGTATCTTAGACTTTCTCTCTAGATTTTATAGACCGTAGGTGGATTTGGCCTTTGATTGATCGGCTCTTTCTCCTATGACGCCTTTGTCCATATGCTTTTGTCATGGTACTTCCGTAAATCGCTGTCTCAAGGTAACACTGTAGCACTCTCTTCTTTTCCCTCTCTCACCTAAATATGCACTCTCCGGATCAAATACCCAGGTACGCTATATCTGTCCCACATCTTTCCACATCCTCAGCCGAAGCTGACCCTCTTCTTAGGCTTGAACTTCCTATCCTTTTCCTTGATCTTGTCACCCTCGTCGCTCTTCGCACTCGGCTCGCTATGTCGCTTCCTCTTCTTGTTCTTCTTGAGATCCTGTTTTCGCTCCTCGAACTTGGCCTCCTTGTCTTCTTTCCTTGCCTCGGCTTCTTTCCTCTTTGCTTCGCGGATCTCCTCTAGTTGGCGGGCTTTGGCAATCTTGGACTCGAGGTGTCCCTCTTTCTCGGCGTTGACAACGGACATGATGGCCATCTGCGCAAGCAAACTGGTTAGTAAGAGCTGATTAAGGAAAGAATGTGGATTTCATACCATGCTAACCGGGTCATCCACAAACTTCTTGCCCTTCTTGACACCCTTTGGCTTCGCAATGCCAGCAGGCACGATGCCGTTCAGCGCCGGGATATCCAGCTCCTTCTCCGAATACACCCTCTTTTTCTTTTTGCCATCTTTGGATACTATGGATTTTGTCTTTTGCGCACCGCCCGGTTTGGCCAATGACAGTGATTTTTGTTTGCGCTTCGATATGCCTTCGGGCGCGCTGCCGGTGGGTTTGGATTTGGATTTGGATTTTGAGGATTTTCCGGAGCTGCCGCCGGATTTGCCCTTGGAGCCTTTGCCCTTGGAGGCTGGTTTGGTTGCGCCCATGTCTGCGAGTGCGAAGGGCGTGCACACAAAAGGGTATGCAGGGTGAGAAGCGCAGAAAGTAGAAAGTAGCGCTGGGGAACTTTTTTTGCGGGTAGGATCCGAGGCTGCATCGGCGTTTTGGGTGTTGAGCTGCCGACGGCGAACGTCAAGGCAAGCGCCAAGGGAACGGGCGCGCGAGCTTGCGAACCCCAGCAGGCGCATCCGCATCCGCATCCAACATCCACATCCGCAGCAGCGACTGCTTCCCCAGCTCCACGACGACTGTTTACCACGACTGCGCACAACGCCTGCATCTACGCCTATCCGCCCGCCGCATACGCACAACCCAAATCATCATGGATAACTCAAATCGCCTGTTCCGCTTCCCCAAGCCCGCATGGCTCAACAGCGCAAACACGAGGACGGCCGGCGTCTACATCGCTGGAGCTCTGGTACGCACGCCCGCATGCCGCTCCAGCATGGTCATGTTTGCTGACAGGATGCTGTAGTTTTCGCTCGGTTTCTACACCCTCATCGATATCTCGGTATGGTCCAAGTCGGCCATGAACGGCTCCGACCCGCGCGTCCACATCACCTTTGTTGATTGGGTCCCCGGCATCTGCAGCGCTCTCGGAATGCTGGTGATCAACAGCATCGACAAGTCGCGACTCTCTGCCGACAGCTTCTCGTACTCTGGAAACGGCGTTGCGTGGAAGGCCAGGCTGGTGCTGTTCCTGGGCTTTGCGCTGCTGGCCGGCGGATTGGCGGGAAGTGTCGTGGTCATGGTGATGAAGTTTGTTGTGCCAGAGCACACATGGCCGACGCTCTGGATGGGCGTTGGCAATGTGGCTGCTAATGCGCTGATCATGCTAAGGTGAGCACAGGGTGCTGCAAGTATGCGCAGTCACACTCGCTAACACGATACAGTTCCGCCGTGCTTTGGGTTGCACAGAACATGGAGGACGAGTACACATACAACCTGGCGTTGTGACGAGGCTATGTCGAGTTGGGTCTCTGTCCGCCGTCGCTTGTCCGACGTCATCCGGGCGGTGCGCCCTTTGTTTGCCCAAGTTGTCTTGCTTTGAAGGACCTGGTTTAGGACGATGATAATTATTATGTACAAGTACGCTAGGGAATTCCGGGGGTTTGTTAGTGTTATAGGTTTTGTTACATGTCATATCCAGTTGTTGGGCGGGTTCGCATTTCGCACGCTTCACGCAGGCTACTTGGCTCAATCAATGCATTATGTCCAACATACTCATACAAGAACGCTCATAAAAACTATGCAGACAACAGAAACATGCAGCAGTATCAGTCCATCCATCCATCCAGCCCTGCGCTCTTTACTGCCAAGGTCCCCAGTTTCTCTTCGACGAGCCAAGCGACGTGCTTGGGCTTAGTATGCGGTCTTTCGTTATTCGGTTCCACCGGCTAGTCAGAAGTCCTCTTGCTCCTGGAAGAACAACGTGAAGCTGATGATGGTCGCGTATATCAGCAGGCCACCGAAGATGGACATGGCTGCTGCGCCTCCTGCAATCTCGGCTGCATGCCAGAGGAGAGTCGGGAGTGCTAGACATGAGTTAGCATCGCGTTTGGTCTAGTCTCCAATGTGCCCTTCGCGATGGGTTATGTGGATGCTGGCAGGCAGCCGCATGGAGCGCATACTCCCGGTGCATCTTTCCAGTGAGAGCGCACTTACCAATACCCATAACCACAAAGAAGCCCGTCAAGAACCTTCCAAAGTCCACCACACCATTTCCCGAACTCTCCATGAAATCATCATGATTCGCCGCTCTGCCGCAGAGCCAGTTGGGTAGTGGCGCAACTACGTAGGTTGCGACGACGAGAAGCGTGAGGTAGTTGTGGAAGAGCGCGGCGGAGAGAATGACGAGAAGAAAGCCTATCGCGAGGACCTAACACATGTCTGGTTAACGTATATGCCATGCGATCAAGACACCCGCGAGGATGCGACGGCTGGACATACAAAGGACAGTCCGATGATGGTCTTGATTCCGGCCATGCTGGATTCGCGCCTGTTGCTGCAGCTATAACGTGGTAGCTATGAAAAGGTATGCGCCCGATTTCACTGGGATTGCTCCTCGTTCCGGCGAAGATGCAAGAATGCGATGTTGGTGGTGCTTGTGGGCGAGCTCGATGCTTGTTGGGGAGGTTGCGCGCGAGCTGCCAAGGCCGGGGCTC
This sequence comes from Exserohilum turcica Et28A, assembly GCF_000359705.1. Lineage (NCBI taxonomy): Eukaryota > Fungi > Ascomycota > Dothideomycetes > Pleosporales > Pleosporaceae > Exserohilum > Exserohilum turcicum. The sequence continues at coordinate 142,505 of NW_007359970.1, read as the reverse complement.
AGCCGTTGGCGCCGCTAGTGAGCCATGGATGGGTGCCTCTAGCAGCAGCAACACCAGCTAGGTACATCACTCTGAGGCAAACAAACCCCACGCCATTCCGCTCGGATTCACGACTCCTCGTCACTTAGCACCCCCAGCTAGCCCACGATGTTCCGAAACAACTACGACAACGACTCGGTCACCTTTTCCCCTCAAGGTCGCATCTTCCAGGTCGAATACGCACAAGAGGCAGTCAAGCAGGGTTCCGTCGTCGTGGGCATCGTCAGCAAGACACACGCAGTGCTTGCTGCGATCAAGGTAAATGCTTCCAATGCCTTTCCATGCTGGCTGGAACCTCCTGACACATTACATAGCGAAATGCCGAGGAGCTCTCATCATACCAGAAGAAGATCATCCCCGTAGATTCCCATTTCGGTGTCGCCCTTGCTGGTCTCGCCTCCGATGCCCGCGTTCTCTCCAACTTCATGAAGCAGCAGTCTCTCGCATCCCGCCTGACGTACGACCGCGCCATTCCCCTGGCCGAGATCACCTCGCGTATCGCCGACCGAGCACAAACCAACACCCAGCAGTATGGACGGAGGCCTTACGGTGTCGGATTGTTGATTGCAGGCGTAGACGCAAAGGGGCCTCACTTGTTCGAATTCCAGCCCAGCGGTGTTACACAGGAGATGATTGCATGTGGTATTGGTGCCAGGAGTCAGATGGCGAGGACATACCTTGAGAGACACCTGGACGAGTTCGAGGGTGCCAGCAGGGAGGAGTTGATCAAGCATGCTCTGAGGTCATTGAAAGAGTCGCTGTCACAGGACAAGGAGCTGACGGTCGACAACACCAGCGTCGGTATCGGCGGCATTGGCGAGAGCTTCGCGCTGTACGAGGGACAGGATCTTGCTGAATGGCTAGACGCAACATTTGAGAACCGGGAAGGGGGTGACGATGCAGAGGGTGCTGAGGCCATGGAGCTGTAGAAGGCTTGGCCGTCTACAGCTTTGGCATAAACATCCAGGTCTCATGCGTAGAATCAGCACTGCTGCTCAGTGAGGGTGTTCTACGGACCATGACACGGCTACTCTTCCAGCAGTAGAGTAGCTATGCATCAGCTATGACAGGACATTAGCTACGACAGTGTAACGAATATAATCTCCGAAGAGCATTTTATGTTGCCAACCATTCGAACTGGTGCGCTGTGCAATGGTGACATGGGAGCTTGGAAGCTGTCGGCGAGTGTTCACGTGATCTCCAAGCTCCGAGCCGCATCCGCGAAATCTCGCCGCAGCTCAACCTTCACCAATTGCATCTGCAATCCGCAAACTCCGTCCACCCCCACGAAACCACCTCCAACCATCACAATGGCATTCGCGTGGAAAGCCGCCGGTCTCAGGTACGCCCGCCCAGTTCCGCCGTCGCTGCAGCCCTGCCATTGGATCCGCCATTGACCGTTGGACAGCTACAACCGCTACATTGCCGTCGCATCGCGCGTCGTACGCCGCTCGCTCAAGGAGGACAAGCGCATCGCTGCCGAGCGAAGGGGCGAGAGTGAACTCAAGTTCGCCAAGTGGGAGGTGAGTGCATATACGGCAACGGGCGAGAAATCAGTCGGGCGGGGACTAATGCATTGGGCAGAACGGCAAGCAGGGCGAAGTCAAGGACCTCAACGCGGCGGCGCTCCAGGCACAGGCTGATGCTGCCAAGTCTTCGTAGAGAAACTCTGGAGGAAACAACATGGACTCTATAGAATGATGCCGGATGCGGTGCGATGCTTGGGGAAGATAGATGTATACTCTGTACTATCACACGCTGAGCGGGGACAATTTTTCAGCCAAAGCATAATCAATTGAGCTAGATTGCCCTCTGAATCGCTTGCATACTTCCTGTGCTCGTAGACGTTTCCTTGAAGCCTTGCGTCTGGGGTTCCCAGTCATGGTCCTCAGGCCTCGCGTTAGGTGCTGCAAGTGTAACTCGGCTGTCACAAATCTTCCCGCATCGGAAACGACTCCACCTCACAACATGGCAGATGCATCTAGCGGTGACAGCACCGCCGCTGCCCATGACCTGAATGTGGACAATAACCAACATGTTGCCGGTAAATCAAAAGCGATTTGATTGTGCTGCGGGTAATCACGTTACTGACCCCATGCTCAGTTCCATTGGATGCGCAAGAGTCTGCGACGACCTTCCAGTCTACAATTTCCACTAATTTACCCTTGAGGCAATCAAGACACCCAGTCGGCGCAGTACAGCCGAAGATTCACGATGTGACCGAGAAGTTTACCAGAGCGTGCAGCGGTAAGTTCTACGCTTGCAAGAGATGGAGGGGCATGGCGGGGCTGTGCCGTCCAGTCGCCCGCCATCCGCCATGATCAAAGTAACAGTACATGTCTAGGACTGAACAGCGGCTGACCGACTCAAAGCTCTCGAAGTAGGCCAATTGATCAAAGATGATTACTTTACGCTCTTCGAGTCTATTGGGGCCATCGAGGTAACCCTCCTCTTACCACCCAGGCCACGATCCTGTACTAACCGAATCCACAGATCATGGACCCCAAGATGGACAGTGGATTTCTCCAACCTGGGGAGACGTTGGAAGATGACTATGATACTCTAGTTCCACTTCTTCCAGAGGAAATAATCGGCATCATGGATCAGCTGCTATGTTACGAAATGGCCTGGCACACAGGGTACCCTTTGTCACAAACACTCTTCACATCCGTCTATATTGACAAGCTGCTATGGCCAGAGACTAAAATACTTGAGGATGCCCAGTTCTATCGCGGCGAGATTCTCCACGAGAGACGGCCTGGTCCGTTATTGGAGGTACTGAGAGCGTACTGCTTAGCCCTGATCAAGGGATGTGACTTTGTGATAGCAAAGATTACCGGGAGAGACTATTTTGAAGAAGAGGACTTTTGCACACACACATATAACCGGGTCTTATTCGTCAGCACACCCATGGATGTTTTCTTACGGGAGTTGGATGCTGGTGTAGAGATTCTAGACGAGTAAGTTTCCTCTCCAGGCAGACAACTTGCCGTGCGCTAATGACGATAGTCCTGACCTTGAGCTCAATGATGCTTTGCGAAAGGCGATTTCATCAAGACTGGAACTTCGAAAAGACTTCCTTAGGGCTCTTGACTTGGATCTTCCTCTTGACCAGATATCGTTTTCCTGGCCACCGATACTCGACAGCATTCACACACTTAAAAGTACTCACCAACTTGGCAAGACAGTGCCGGGTGCTTTCAGCCCCAAGATGCAACGGCGTCTCGCCTCTACAGTGCCCCCACGACCCATTGTCGAACTAGACTTCAAAGACGCTTTAGAAAAGTTACAGCAAATGGCCGTTGACTGTAACGAAGCCACACGTTTCATTAACCTTGAAGCTGACCCTCTCGAATACCAATCGTTCCTTTGGCACTTTACATCTCGTTCGCCGCCACTCCTCACATACGCGCGATCGTACCTTTCTACCCTCCTTTTCCACCCGGACATCCTCGACACCTCAATCTCCCTGCCGCTCGCCGATGTAAAAGCCCTCGTTCTCTCTGCTTCTCCCGTCCTAGACCCTAGCAATTGGACGCTGTCACCACCGCGAAACCCACTTCTCCACAAGCCCCCAAGACTCCAATTCGCCATTCTCATCGATGAATTCGTAGATCGTGCCGGTCAAACCTATCTAGATCTCTGGGTTGCCATGGGCCAGAACCGCTGTCGTCTCCGACGAATGCTGACCCACGTCATCGCTGGCTGGGACGCACTGCAAGCCGAGACCAGCCTCATTGACGCCGACATTTCTGCTGCAGCAGCCGAACTGGGTATGCAAGACAGCGTCATGGAATTCTGTCTATCCACCTGGGTCTACCACAAGAAGCTGTGGATGATTGAAAAAGTGATATCGCTCGGCTTTGAACAGGACATTTACCTCCCCGACGAATTCGCAGGAATGTACCTTTTCCTGTCTCTCGTCGCAACACGCCGAAAAGAGCTCCTGGGCAGAGTAGAATCGCACTACCGCGCCTACAGCTTGCGCTTGCTTGCACAGAGAAGAGTAAGAGAGAAACAAGAAGTCGACGACGCACACCAATACACCGCCAGCTTGATCGCCGAAGCAGAAGCCACTGCATCCTTGGGCCTGGCCCTCGCACGCTTCTACATGATCCTCCTGTATCTGCGTCTCGTGCCGATCCCCAGCCGCCCTTTTTCCACGGAGAAACTGCGCTACGAAGTCCGCATGAAACCATTCCTCGCGCTGCAGCCGCCCGAGGCCCCGCCGTTCGACGACTTCAAAACGCATACCCAGCCGTACGGCGAGCTCGCTTCGCCCGACGCCGCGTTTGCAGCTGATGCCGCGAATCCAACCTCGGAGCTGTGGAGTGAAATCGACAGACACATCAAGGCGGCCAAGTTGGCGTTTGCAGAATACAAGAAGATCGGTGTGCGCCCGGCAAAGGCCGAGGGAGTCGAGGCAAGCTGGAACAAGGATGTGCAGAATGCTCTGGCGAGTTGTGTTGCATTGGGATTGGCGGTTACGAGTGTCAAGGACCAGGTTGTTCAGCACGGTGTTGGTGCAGGCAAGGAAGCATTGGGGATTAAGGTTGAGATTCCAGAAGCTGGATTGAATCAGAGGTATGCGGACGGATGGGTCGTACCGGGGGTTGTGAAGGAGGAGTAACTAAGTATGTTACCCGGACTGTGTGTGCTTTACAGGGCCGTATCTCTTGTATATAGATACGGGTTACAAAGCGATATATGTGCGCGAATGGATAATAGACAGGTTAGATTTCTGATACACACTACGCTATGCTTGTCTATGCACACCAAGAAAAAAAAATCACGAACTTGCGTATCGTAATGCTGTACGCCCATAACGCCTCTATTTCTGCATTGCCCCTGAGAAACCGACAAACCTCAGCCCTTGTACTTCCTCAACACATCCTCACTAACCCTTTTTACACTGCGCGCCGATACTCCCCTCTCACCCCGTTGCTTGCTTTTGATACTCGCTTCGTTGATCAACCTGTGAACACCAGTCAGTCAGTCAGTTCCACAAACAAACACCTCACTCCTCTCTTCTTCTATTTTCCCCTCTTCCACATATATCCACAAGACACCACCGCATGAGTCCACCGAGAACGTAGAAAATAGAGAGAAATCGAAGATAAGCGAGCAACGTACTCTTGCATGAACAGCGCGTAGTTCAAGTATATCTGTCAGTCGCATATGTTAGCGCAATGCTCTCTCTATTTCAGCACCACTCTTAATATGGCAAAAAAGCCAGTATTGTAACGTACCAGGATATCAACGTTCTTGCTAACCTGCCGATTTGAATGCGCCTTGACTATCTTTTTGACTGTGCCGCGGGGATAGAGCGTTGGCGCCATGGTGATGCGCCGCGGGCACGAACGCGGGGCACGGCGAGGCTTGTCTTATTTTGCGTGCGTCGCGTATTTCGGGCTGGGGAAAGGAAGAGGGAGGCTGGTATATCGGCGTTATATGGGTCTCTTTCAGCGGTTGTGGTGTGTTATGCGGTGCGCGTGTACAAGGGTAGTTTGTTTGGGTGTTGACGTCGGGACCTGGATTGTATGCCAAGCCTAACGCGATGGCACGTGAGCATTACGTCCTGGTCCGACCCGAGAAGAGTACCTGGATGCTGCACTGGCCACCGCTATGTAGTCCCACCCAATAAGTGACCCACATGTTAACACCATGGTAGGTCCGAAACCAACTTAACTGAACAAAAGAACTCTCATATGAGATGCATCTATCAGGGACTATCACAAGGTAATGTTACACAAGCCCCAGCCAAACGAGATTCTCCCTCTAAACTTCGCTACAATATGATTGTATTTATACCTTGAGACCAAGGTCCACAGCGTATGGTAGTTGGAAAAGATCACCAACGGCTGATACTGAAGCGGTGGTCTCCAGTAGTTCCTTGGCAGCCTGTATCCAATTGTTAGCATGATGTGCAAATCCATGAGTTGAGCATCGACTGACCTTCTTGAGGGCGTCTTCTGAGACGCCGTCGATCTTCTTGGCAACCTCGTCAATCTGGTAAGGCTGAGTGTTGTGAATCAGACCATTACCAGTAAGCTCCAGACCAGCGCGAATGTCCTGGCCGTGCTCGAGCTCCTTGAACTTGGCCGCAGCCTTTGCCTTGGAGACCTCTTCGCTTGAGATCTCGCCAGAGGCAATCTTCTTGATGGCATCAACGGACGTCTGGGCGGTTTGGGCGACAGCCTTGGCAGATCCAGTGATGGTGGTGTAGAGGAGACCGGCGTCGGAGTAGATGGCGCTGGTAGTCTTGACCTTGGCACCTGGTGCGGCGGCCTGTCCGAGCTTGGTGAAGCCAGACGACCACTTGATGGCAGACTCACCGCCGAGCAGAGAGGCGAGGACGGAAATTTCGGGCTTGTAGAACTTGCCGGTGATGGAGCTGGAACCAGGGAAGGCAATGACCATGGCATTGCCGCCGTCGTGGGCGATGCGCTCCTCACCACCGTAGTACTTGCTCTGGCTGGCACCAATGTCTGTTTCCTGGGAAGCGGAGCTGGGAACATCGTCGAAGAACTCGCTAACCCACTTGGAGAACTCGCCGTGGTCAGCACCATTGGCCACAACGGCAAAGTTGGGCTTGGCAAAGGCAATCTTAGAGTAGTACTCGATGGTCTCGGCGTCGAGGTACTTGGTGTACGGGGTGGACGAGGCGGAAGCGGTCGGGGTACCAAGGCCACGGTGGAAAGCGAGGCTGTGGGCAGACTGGGTGGCCATGTCGGCGACATTGGCAAGGAAGCGCTTGTGGGCGAAGTGGATCATGGGGAGGACTTCCTCGTTGTAGACGTGGGCTGCATGGCGTTAGTGGGGGCATGGCATCCCAGGACAATGGGGAGGCATACGCAGGTACTTGGTGGAGCTGGCAACCTCGCCGAGGAGCTCGACAAAGTACGGGAGGTCATCGCGGAGGAACTTGGCCTCGAGGACCAGGTTCTCGCGCGAGTGGTGGGCGTTCAAGGCGGCGCCCAGAAGCTCGGATTCGCGGACAATGCGCAGCGTCGAGCGCCTCTCGGTGCCCTGTGGATCAATTGAGCGTCAGCCGGGCTCTCGGATGGCAGCATGTGCGTGGTGCAATGCAGTGCTCAGAGGTCAATGGCGTACCCGGAAAGCGAAGTTGGCCAGGCCCTCGGTCAGGCCGGGCAGCGGCTGGAACCTGGTGCCGGCCTTGGAGACGAGGGCGAGCGTCGTCGTGGGGCCGGCAAAGTCTCTGCTGGCATACTTGACGCCCTTGGCCTCGCCCTGCGTGTACTGGAAGGAGCCTGAAGCTGGGGCTGCGAGGCCGCGGCGCTGGGCCGGGCGGACGGCCTGCTGGCGGGCTGCACGCTGCGCGCCCCGGCAGGCGGTCGTTCGGGAGAGCATCGTGTGGAGGGCGCCGGGCGGAGGGCTGTCGATGTGGTGGGGGGCGGCAATGGATGGAAAGACGTCTTGGGGTGAGGTAACGAGATGCTCGACATCACAAAGTTCGTAGAGCGCCAAGCCCCGTAAGTGCCTTCGCTCCGCTCTCCATTGGCCCGAGCTGGGCTCAAACATCAACCACCCCACCCGCCTACATTTCTCCAAAGTTCGGCTTGCGCTTCTGCATTCCATCTCTTGCTCTGCCGTCGCCTGCCCCCGCCCGCCCCCGCCCGCCCAGCTCGACGACGCCAATGTCTCCCCGGTAGCACTCCCATTCCCTAGATATCTGGCAAATATCTAGGCCCAACCATGTCGTACAACCAGCGCGAGACTCCGGTAAGATGCGCTGCCGATGCGCCCCCGCCAAGTGAACCATGACCAACACTTCTCTAGATTCTCGCCGTCCTCTGCACCCTCCTGGTCGAGGACGTCTATGGCGAACTTGCAGCTGTACGTGCGACTCAAACCCCCCCCCCCCTGCACAGCCCGGCTCTCGTGCGGACAAATTCTGCTCGAGGCTTGCGACAGGCGCATCCGTGAGCTTGCTTCTAACAACTCGTAGCGGGTATTCTCGGTTCTTGCGCGCCATGGACGGCAAAGTCTTGCAGCCATCGCCCGCGCTTCCTACCTCAACGGACGGCAGATCAAGTACGGGCTCGTCATCCTCCTCCAGCAGCACCTCATCTTCCACTCTGGCAGCGATGCGCCCTTGACCTACTACGAAATCGACTGGCAAAACTCGTACCAAATCGTCCGCTTCGGCAAGGTAACAAAATTAGTCGAGGATCGCTTCGGGAAAAAGGCTGCCAATGTCATGTCCAACCTGCTCGCCCTGGGTCACACGCGCATCGCAGATCTCAAAGACGCATATTTCCCACCCGACACTGAGAGCGATGATGAGTCAGACGACGGCGCTACAAATGGAGCCGGTTCCAAGCGAAAGCGCACAAATGGCACTCAGGCCAATGGACACACCAAGACGAATGGTGTCTCGAACGGTATCCCTTCGGAGTTGGATGATGTTAAGCCCGACCCTGCGACGCTGGCAAACGGCAACGTAAAAACAAACGGCGTGCACAAGGCCTCCAAAGTCGACGGGGTGACGCAAAATGGCGCACCCAAGGAGCAAGAGCAGGATGACAGCGACATCACTTCGATCGACGAGCTGTATGAACTAATCCAAACACTGATTGAGAACGGGTGGGTGAGGACCGTCACAGAAACCCAGTATCTTTCGCCTGGTGATATGCACGATCTGCTCTACCAAGAGTCTATCGAACACGATAATTCAGGCATCACGCCCACTGGAACAAAAGACAAAGATGTGGTTAACAGAGGTACCTTGACGCGCAAGCGCGCAATGCGCGATGAGTGGCTGACGGTTCCAAAGTTTGCTCGAAGCGGGCATACAAATGGATCCAACAAGAGAGTGAAGATGAATGGTGCGAATGGCTGGGCAGCGCCATCTTCGGATGACGACCTCGTTATCCGCGTCAACCCCGAGAAGATCGCCGTCGCTATGCGGACAGAGCAACTTGTACACCTGGTGCGGCAACGCCTAGGATCGGTCACTGCGCGTGTGTATCAAATTATGCTGCGCATGCTGGAATCAAAGACGCCCCGCTGCTGGGAAGAATGGCCCGACCCCCCTCTGCCTAGTGGTGAACCATCTACGGAAAACGCCATCGACCCTCGCTTCCTCGTTACTGCGCGCGACGTCGCAATAAAACTTAGTCGCGACGATGACGTGGATATCTTTGAAGGGCTAGACCCCAATGCCGCCGTGCAGATCACTCGGAAGGGGCACGTGAGCCGAACGAATATCTGGACAGCACCAACCGACCCTATGAAACTGAACATGGAAGAGAAGACGAAGATCATCGACAAACACATACAGATGCTGGCAGAAGATCCGTTCCACTTTGTCACATGGCATTCGCGCGCCGGTTTCTCGCAGTGGCACATTGAATTCGACGAGATTGCAAGGCAAATGATTCAAGCCGAAGTCGAAAATACCATCTCAGCAAGGAAAGGCACATTGGGCGTGAAACTCATCCGAACTTTGAGGAAGAAGGGCAGACTCGACGAGCGCGCAATCTGCAATGTCATGATGATGACCGCCAACGACATACGTGGCATTGTCAACGACCTCACCGTCCAAGGCATTGTTCAGACTCAGGAAATTCCCAAGGTCGACAGGCGAGAAGCAAAGCACTCTCTGCATCTAGTCTGGTACGACCGGCAGCGCGCCCGTGAGAAGTTACTCCATGACACATACAAGGGAATGGTGCGCATCCTCCAACGCATAGCATACGAACGAGAAAAAGTACAATTCCTACTTACCAAGGCGGAGCGTTCCGACGTGGTCGGAAACGAAGAGAAGTGGCTGAGCAAAGGTGAGCTGGATGCGCTCAGGAAATGGAAAGAGGTGCAAGAAAAGCTACTCCTGCAGCTCTTCCGTGAAGACGATTTGGTAGCCACGTTGCGCGACTTCCACGGCCCCTTGGTCTCCGCGTAGGGCTACTACATTTGCATTATTTATCTAACGGGCCTCGGCCAAAACCCCCATGGGAACAAGCAACATCGATCTGGCGTTCTTTGGAACAATTTTTGATATGGCTACAGTATCCAGCGCATCACCAAAAAAGCTCTCGGTATGAACGATACCCCCTAGCATGTGGGCGGCGTTTTATTTCTGGCATCAATTTTCATGTAACATCTCTGGGAGCTCCAATGGGCGCATGTCACAAGAAGAGGACATGCAAAAAATGATTACCATGTAGACCATACCATGTGTAATATACTCAGACAAAATGCAGGTATTCCTCAAAGCCATTGTTTCTCATGGTCAATCTATGCGTATGGCTCCGCTGAAAGGCATTGTTATTGCTCTGGAAATTCGAGTCTTTGTTCAACACCACATAATGAGCCTTGTCACGACCGAGCAGCTTGCAGGTATCAGTCTGACTTTGATTCGTCCAAGCCAGTTATATTGCTTAATCTACAACTTCAATAAGCAGCATTTTCGTTATTGACACAATTTTGACTATTCACCCTCACAAGCATAGTTTTACCATGTCTTCCGCTACTGCTAGCAGTACCACCCGATCGTACCGCCCCCGGAGCACACGTGGTCCCCATATTGCATTCAATGGAGATGTATTTCAAGTCAGGAGATCAGCCCGGCTTGCGAAAAAAGCATTAATGCGGGCACAACAGAAGAACATGGTAGACGACAACGTAGATGGATGTATTCATTCTAATGACCGCGATCGAAGCATCGTCGTCCGCGCCCCACAGAAAGCGAACAGACCTCGCAAAATACGGCCTTCAAGCCCGAGAACATCCGCTCTTGTAGACGACATGGCCTCTGAAAGCACAAATTCATCCCGAGATTCCAGCACCGAATCTGAATCTGATACTGAAAGCGAACCAGACTCACAAGACGAGACTACGCATTTATCACCCGACAACATGCACTTTGTAGCAGCCGAAGAGGTGGATCGCCGCGAAAGCTACGATAGCCGGTGTGAAGAGGGGAATGAAGCGTATGAGCTTGATGGATTTGTTGTGAGCGACGGGGATAGCGACAGAGAAGAAGATGTAACAGGACCAGAAGAGCAAGACAACGTAGATGAAGACGATGAAGACGGTGATGATGTACACAGAAGAAACAGTATCTATTCCACCTCAACAGAATCCTCAGAAGACACACTATTCATCAGCGAAACAAAAAGAAAAAAGACAAAGTCACTCGCTCATACTCATCACTACTGGAAAACCCTAGTGCTACAGGTAAATTCTGGTGCATTTAGCCGACTACCGCTTAGCAATACAGAGCCAGAGATCATTGCAGAACAGATCACAGATGCAGTCTCGCTGTTCTCGCGGCGATGCAACAGATTTCGGGAGCCGCTGGTGCTGGAGCTTGGCAGGCAGATGATGGAGGATGAAGCCGTTTGTGAGGCGCTAGTGGCGGCGGGGAGGCTGGGGTTCGCAACGGGTGTGGAGATGGCAGATGGGTGTGCGGTGTGGTGGGTTGGGCCTAGAGGGGCCAGGGAGGTGGTGTAAGTTGCAGGAAGGGGGGGGGGAGTGTGTGAGCGACAACGTTGAGATGGGGGTACAGGGTTGCACACAAGTATGCATGGATGGCGAGTGGTTTTCTTTTGTTCACATAGTTGATTGAACCGGTTGTAAAGGGACTTGTGGTGGTGGTGGTGGATGAAACGGGTGGATGGGCGGCTAGCTACATGTAGTTGCTGTCGAGATCTGGGTTCGCGGGCGCTAGATGCAGTTTGTAAAGGTCTACGGGCGAGACAAGGAATGGGGGGTGTAGTGCAAGGATGGCGGGAACCACGCTATGATTCTTGGAAGACTGGGCATGTGGAGGTTTGGTGATGGATTGTGAATCACGTGCAGCCTGCAAACATGGTCCCGCGAACAACCCCCCACTTCAACGTCTGAGTTCGATAGTTGTAGCATGTATGGTTTTCGGGCGGAGACAAGAGAAGCCAGCTCTTGCAGGCAGTTAGCAGGCAATGAAGGCAAAGTTTGCGTAGAAATCCAGAAGCAGATGGTAGCTAGAACCATAAACTCTGTCGGACCGGTCAGACAAGTCTCTGATTACAGCTGTAGGTCAGTGTTTGCTATATCACCCCAGTCGCATACTATGGCAAAGGTTTATTGTGCGACGAACCAGAGAGCTCGCTCTCCTGGATGTTTGATGAGGCGCTGAGGTCGACAGCCTAGGCGACGTCACTTGGCTCGCTAGTATAGCGCCCGCAATATACATGGCGCAGCACAATATATTAATTTGCCGGAGGTGAACCGGGAAATGTGCTCTCGCGACCCAGTTTAGCACTATGAATTCATCTATGCAACCTGGTTGAAGGTACTCGCTTGGAACGTGTCGTCCCGACGTGTGGACAGACGGCGAGAGACGGCGACAAGCAAGGACGTGAAGAGGAGGTTGTGTTAAGAACAGCGGTTGGATAAGCCGTGGTGCGCTAGCACTAGTGGTGCGAAGGAGCCCGAGTCCGCCGTCGCCTCAACACCCGATGCACAAACATCCACCATCTTCGCCCTGCAACCACGCCAAGTGCCAGTATGGGTGATCGGCAGACGACCAAGAGCACGTACACCAACGGCCGTAGATGAACCCAAGATGGCTGCAGTCTCGAGGATTTCCCGTCGCCGTTGGCGTCCACCTCCAGCCAAGCACATGTCAAGAAGGCCCAAGACTCGCCCCAGTAGATGCACCGGCCATGTTCTCTTCAGGAATAGTCTGCTCACAAGAACAGAAAGGACTTGCCCGGCAGCCGGAGTACACAGCCTAGCATCCGCCAGAGACACATCCTTGACAACGCACCCTCATCAAATGCGGAGACGGAGGTAGTCATGGGGTGGCGCGTTCGGTGCATGTTTCGAGAAGATGCGGGGGCGCAGGTACCGCTTCCGTTTGATCAGGTGGCCGAACATCGCTCCGTGAAGGCCATTCACACTTGCTCGACTACGGCATTACGGACGTGGTCACCGGCTGAAGTAATTTGAATATTGATGAAGCCTTCATAGCCGCCAGCACCAGGGGTTCAACGCCAGCCTACAAATATGCCTTCACCACGTCCATGGCCATCTTCTCCACGCACCTCATCACATTCCTTCACTCTCTCCAAAGATGCTCTCCAACGCTCTGCTTACCGCTGCCCTGGCAGCCGGCATGGCCCACGCCCTGCCTCAAGCTACCGGCACGCCCTCGCCCACGCCCACTTCGCCCAGCGTGACGACCGCCGCGGCTTCTGGCAACCCTTTTGCCGGCAAGGACTTCTACGCCAACCCATACTACTCGTCTGAAGTCTACACCCTGGCCATGCCCTCGCTTGCAGCCTCGCTGAAGCCTGCTGCCAGCGCAGTGGCCAAGGTCGGCTCGTTCGTGTGGATGGACACCATGTCCAAGATTCCTCTGTTGGAGACGTACCTTGCCGACATCAAGACCAAGAACGCTGCAGGCGCAAAGCTCATGGCTACCTTTGTCGTATACGACCTGCCCGACCGTGACTGCGCTGCTCTGGCCTCCAACGGTGAACTCAAGATTGACGATGGTGGCGTCGAAAAGTACAAGACGCAGTACATTGACAAGATTGCCGCCATCATCAAGAAGTACCCCGATGTCAAGGTCAACCTTGCCATTGAGCCCGACTCGCTCGCCAACATGGTCACCAACATGAACGTGCAAAAGTGCTCGCGCGCTGCCCCATACTACAAGGACCTCACTGCCTACGCCCTCAAGACGCTCAACCTTGCCAACGTTGACATGTATCTTGATGGTGGCCACGCTGGTTGGCTGGGTTGGCCCGCCAACATTGGCCCGGCCGCGAAGCTCTACGCTGAGGTTTACAAGGCTGCTGGCTCTCCTCGCGCTGTCCGTGGTATTGTTACCAACGTCAGCAACTACAACGCTTTCCGTGTTTCCACCTGCCCTTCGTACACCCAAGGCAACTCCAACTGCGACGAGGAGCGCTACATCAACGCTTTCGCTCCTCTCCTCAAGGCTGAGGGCTTCCCAGCCCACTTCATCGTCGACCAGGGACGCTCCGGCAAGCAGCCTACCGGCCAGCAGGAGTGGGGTGACTGGTGCAACGCTCAGGGTGCTGGTTTCGGCACCAGGCCCACCACCAACACTGGCAACGACAACGTTGACGCTATTGTCTGGGTCAAGCCCGGTGGTGAGGTGCGTAACATTCCTTTCAAATCTCCATTGTTTTTGCAACCGCTAACACACTTCCAGTCTGACGGTACTTCCGACCCCACCGCTGCCCGCTACGACGGCTTCTGCGGCAAGTCTAGCGCCATGAAGCCTGCGCCCGAGGCCGGAACCTGGTTCCAGGCCTACTTTGAGATGCTTCTCAAGAACGCCAACCCTCCTCTGGCTTAAGCGGGTGTTGTTCAGATGGGCTTGTGCAGCCACTAGAGCCAATTCTTGTCGATATGGGGTTCTGTGGTGCTGGCAGAGTGTAAATATGCCACCGTGTAAATATGTCATTAGAATTAGAAGTCACCGACATTGCCGTTGAAACTCATGCGGATGAATTGATGAAATTCATGTCAAGTGTTGCAGTGACGTGAGATTTGTGGCCACCAAGATAGGAGCCGTCGGCATGGCGGATGTGCATGCGAGGCCAAGGCCGTGCCCCAAACCCTCAATGCGCCGCCACCTATCTTGGCAGAGCATGAGCCACAACGGTGGCCTTCCAACGGTGCGCGTCCCTGACGACGTCTGACAGCTTGCGCCCCACCGATCCCCTCCCTGAAGCCCTTTTCCAACCCTCTACCTTCTCTTCACTGTGCGAATCGCGTCTCTCTACACACCAACCATCGCCCCACGCTCATTTTCTCGCTGTGCGCCCCTTGCGCCCAACCAACGCCCCATGCATCCCCGGTTCTATCGATAAACTAGCGTAGAGGGCAATGCAACGCCCGAAGCCTTCGCCTCTGCAGTCGAGGCTGCTTGCATATTCCTTTGCTGCAGTCTCTTGTCTCGCACTATGGGATTCTTTTGCGCCACGGGCTTTTGCCCACGCCCAAGTCCTTACTCCTCCCGACACCAATCACCCCGACGCTCCCATATTGCATGCGCTCGCAGGCGATGACTTGCCACATATTGAGGATGCCGTTTACGGTCGCGGAGAGGGCTCAGGCTATGAGCCTGAGTTTGGCTACCTCGATCGCAGCTTGATCGGACGACAAGCGCAAGACATGAATACATTGGTCAACAACCAGAAGATGGAAAGGGATATCGATCCCGAGAAGACGCTTTACTTTGTGTTGGAGAAGAGCCAGCTGCGCTTGAGACGGGCAATTGAAGTTTCCCAAGATGCTCTGGAAGCACGAGGAACAGACAACACGTCTCATGAAGCCAGGCATGGAGGACTGGCTGTGGCAGACGTAGGGGACGGCACAGCTGGAGAAGGGCCGGAAGAGCTGGAAAAGCGTCAGACTGGCAGCACTCATGTGTGGATAACGGCCAACACTTGCCAACAACCCATGCCCAATGGCAACGCGACAGAAGCATCCAAAAGCCACCCCCAACTCGTCATGTATGTGTCGACTTCGCCTAACAACAAGAACCCCGGACCTGATTCCACGGACAATCTCATGACGAATCTCACGACTGGCCTATTCAATGGCGGATACGCCAGTCTTGACTTCAACACTAGTTCGGATGTCTACATTGGCATTTCGGCACCAAAGCTCAATGCGGACTGGTTCGGAAGTTGGCACTTTGAGCTCGCTGTTAGTACTGATGGTCCCTACCACAATTACAACGAGTCAGACCCGTTTCTGTATATGATTGACACGGACAGCGAGTCTGCATTGTTCATCACGTATGATCTTGGCGACTCCAACTCGACCGAAGCCGTCGATAAGTGGAAAGAGCAGAATCCTTTCAAGATGTATGCTTTTGAAGCGGGTGAATACACGCCGATTACGGGCATGGAGCGCTCGTACTGTGCGATCAGGGACCAGTTCAACGTGAACACAACCAAGAACTTTACCATTGATAGTAGGATCACGACGAAATTCGGAAAGGACATGGGAGATGACTATCCCAAGGCGCAGTTTCACGTCAGGAACTTGCAAGCGGCAACGACGTACAACGGTTTCGTCGTCATTGACGGAAGTCAAGACCCTACCTATATCGCTGGAGCTGGCATGATAAGGGGTGGCGGGAGAGTGTTTCAGGCGTTCAACTGGACCACCAAAGCTGGTATGACAGTCCATCTATTAACCTGCGTAGGTGACGCTAACTCGTGCTCAGATGATAACTGTCAAGTCATTTCCGACCTTGATTTCTGCGACTCGGTCGCCTACGCTGTACCCTCGAATCGCAGCTTCAAGTTCAACGACACTGCTCTTGCAGAAATCTATGATAACCAAGCTCGCGCCTACTACGCCAATTTCACCAAGTCACTAGCACAAGTTGCTTGCGACGCTCGGCCTGAATCGCAGTATTCGCTTGCGCGGACGTGCGAAGACTGCGCTAGAGACTACAAAAACTGGCTTTGTATGGTTTTGATACCCCGCTGCGAGGACTGGTCAGCAAGCGACTCGTTCCTTCAGCCCCGCAACATCGACTCTCCATTTCCAAATGGCTCGCTGCCTCTCCAAACCGATGCGTCACTGCAATTCAATCAGACTTATCGCAAGAACACTGGTTTCACACAATCCCGCAACCCGCTCATCGACCAGGCGATCCAGCCGGGTCCTTACAAGGAGATGAAACCTTGCGACGACTTGTGCTTCGACATTGTGCGTAGTTGCCCGCCGCAGCTAGCCTTTGGATGTCCGACTGGAGAGCAGAGGAACGTCATGTATGGGCAGCGAGACGAGGATCCTAATCGATTGACGTGTAACTTTCCAGGTGCGGTGGTGAAACTCAATGCAAAGGCCGGTGCGGGAATACTAGACGTGAGACTGGGCAGCATGCTGGTGGTAGTTGGCTTGGTTGCTGCGGTGCTTTGGTACTGACATGTGACGCATTGTCGAAAAGTCGTAGTCTGATGGAGCCAGATGGGGTGGCCATGGTTGAGATGGGTTGGTGTTGTCACTAATATGCAACATGGCGTTGTATGGCATTAGAGTGAGTGCAAAAACGTTGATAGAATAATTATTCTTGCTAAGACTTTTTCATGGCTAATCATGTTTGATTGCATGTCGTCTTCAAACAGTGGCTAGTTGGTATACCAACCTACTGTCATATCATTCAGTGGACGGTCCCGACATATTCGACATGCACCTCCAACCCATGTTTTAAACACCATCCATCTCACCTTGATCTTCCTCCGCCCAAAGCAACGGCGCAAACGTATTCCTCGCCATATTAAACGTGAAGCTGCATCCAGCAACCCCAACATTCTCCTCATCAACCGGCCACCACCGACTCCGCATCTCGCGCTCCGCCAACCCAAACATAACATCGACATGAAACCCCCCATACAAAAACGGCTGGACTGCAAAAAGCCGCTCCTCCCACTCCGCAAACAACACCGCAATCCCCGTCTCAGCCGCCTCCCCCTCCCCCCACACATCATCGTAGCGCCGCTGCCGTCGCCGCGCGCGATCGCGTTTAAACGGGACGCCGCCTTGCTCCGCCCAGAGCAATACATCAACCATGCAGCCCAGGCTGTCCAGCCACGCGGTAAACCGGCCGTCGAGATCGCTCGAGCAGTAATTGCACGCGATGATGCTGCAGCGCGAGCAGTAGTTTATCCATTTCGGCGCCACATAGCGGCACGCGCGGCATAGGGCTGCGTCGTACGCGGTGAAGAACAGGTCGCGGCTGAGCCAGGTATGTCTGCACTCGAGCTGGATGTAGCTGGGTGTTTTGACGTCGAAGATGCGGTTCGAGCGGTTGGGGTTCGGGGCTAGTAGTGGGATGTGGCGGTGCGTGTGTACGGGGGTGTGAATGTAGGGTTCGGGTTGCGGAGGAGGAGGAGGAGGTGGTTGCGGTATGGGTTGGATTTCGCGCCACGGTCCAGCGTCGTGGTGGTTGTACATGTAGTAGTCGTTCGTGTCTTCGATGTGGTGGATCTCGGGGCCCCAGTGCTGTTGTTCTGCTGGAAAAGCAGTGGTGGTAGTAGTAGTAGTAGTGATGGCGGTGGTAGTAGCAGCAGCAGTAGCAGCGCCGTCATCTGGATCCGTGGTGTGAGGCAGCTCTTCCAAAAACACATCTAGATCTTCCTGCGCCTCACCCATCCAAGTAATTTGCTGTTGTTGTCGTACTTCGAAACCCACGTCCCAGTCTCCAGCCCCGTCCGCTGCTGCTTCGTCGACTGCTACTTCGTATTCCCACTGATACTGCTCCCACTCATCCACAAGCCCATCCTCCACCTCCTCCTCTTCCTGCTCACTACGAAGCAGATAGCTCACACGCTCGTGGCCCAGCCGATTCCTTCCCGCACGACTAAACCCCGTGTCACGATGCAATCCCCGTTCAGTCCTCTCGTACCCCTCGTCATCATATCCTTCGCTGGGATCGCCATAGGAAGGACATCCTTCGCTCTCATGGAAGCCCTCGGTAAATTCCCACGGCAGCAAGCAGATGAAGCAGAATTGCTGCGAGCAGTAACAACACGTCATGTGGTTGCACGCGTCTTTATGCTCGATCCACAAGCCGCATCCAGGACACTGCTTGATACGGCAGGTAGGTGAGTACGGCGGCAGCCATGCGGGTTTCGAAGCTGAATCCACGCAGCAATGTGAAGCGCCTTTCCACACTTGCTTGCAGCCGACGCAGGTTTTTGCGCCGCACTCGCAACGTGCTACCGTGGCAAAGGCGCTGGTGTTGTCGAAGCGCGAAGGGTGGATGAATACGCCGCACATTTCGCGGCTGCAGTACACGCGCAGCGTGCGGGGAGTGTAGTATTCCTGTGCTCGGAGAGAGTATGCGGTGCGCAGCGCAGCGCTCAGCAGGTGCTCGACGAGGCGCCGGGCCAGCGGCGTGCAGCACCGCGCTGGGAAGGCTTGTATGTCGCCGAGGGCCATCTCATACGAGTTGACTGTGCACTCGTTGCAGAGGAAGTGTGAGGCACAGGCGGCGACGCCCGCCGTAAACTGGGTTTCATCGCCGCAGATGCAGCATTCGTACGTGATGCTGTTTTCGAGGTCAGGGGGGTTGGAAAGGGTTTCTTTGGGGGCGTCTGCTTCGTCTTTGACTGTGTGCTGGGAGACGTTGTAGCGCAGTTTAGTGCTGGGTTTTCGAGACTTGCGGACCGCTTTTCGGCTTCGTGGCGGAGGGTACAGTGAAGAGATTTCTACGAGGGCTGTTGCTTCAGTGCGTTCAGTCATGACTGTCGTTGCAGCTGATATGTAATCGTTGGACTGGTAAAGGGAATTCGAATAAGAAAAGTCGTGGCAAGGTATTTTCAAAGCTGAGTAGAATGGGGGAGGGAGCTGGGTATTTCAAGTATTCCTAATAAACAGGGAGAAACGGTGAAGACTAAAATCTATCCATGGTTCATTCACCATATTCCAGGCCACACACGTGATCTAGCTAATTCCTCCCTATTGTAAAGACAATCCTAGTCCGGGAAACCAGACCCTTTTACACTAAGATTCTAGGCAACCACGGTTGTCAAATCCCAGGGTAGTTAAGAAAGCCAATGGAGACTGATGACTTCAAGTCGTCAGTACCAGACTGTCGAAAATCCACCTATCACTTAACCTGCATCTTGCGAAACTCAATGCACCAATCAAGAAACAGATGTTGCAATCAAGTGTGTGAACACGTCAGATAGAAGTGTCTCTTTTCTACTCACTTGGTGGAATAAACAGATTTTCAGTGGTTAAATTACTGACCAGTGATTTGAGTCAGAGAATTACTACATACAAAGCTTGCATGTGGCGAATAAGATGGATTGATTTGATTCATTTACCTTGACAATTACTTGATACGATGGCGACATGCAACGCCCATGTGCTCCCTCCTATGGGGTATCTTGTCACAAAAAATTACGCCGCTGCTGCGTTTAAAATACAAAATGTAGTTGCTTATGATGCGCTATGCCACATGAACCCCGTCCCTTCCAGCACTCTTTCCCCTGGGATGGTTGATGCTCAAACCTCGGCTTCTTTGATCAAAACGGCACCACGATATGCACCGTAGGCGTATTGATGTTCGATTGGAAGCGCAGTGGCTCTTTGGAAAGGCGCATGCTAACTCCTTTTCATTTACGGGCCTCCCATCGGTTATTTGGTAGTGACCGAAACAGTCTTAGATCAACGGAATGTTTGATATGCCTGGTTTTAACCTGTGAATTACTATGTGCCGTAGGGCATGTATGCGTATGATGGATCAATGACGATGGACTCATCCAGGCTGGTAAACGCTAAAATCTCCGAGTTGATATCGAAAGCACCAGAGTCATCGAATGTTACGTCGAGACTCTGCTGCATTTGCAATGGAGTCATAAAATTTCTGTGAACAGTCAGTTACAGACATGGATAGTTCCTTGTGAACATACGGATCCCAATTGCTCCAGAGTTGGCTAACTGCTGCATCATCCAGTGGAGCAGGCGCATGGTTAGTTTCATTTCTGTGCACGAACTCTGGTATTCCCAAATCTGCGAGACGAACAGGCGTTTCTTCCGCCACCATCTTGGTGAAGCCAATCTGTTCCATTCCACGGATGAGATCAATCAAGCTCTGGATGTGCTCGTTGTATTGTGGTAGCCTCGTGTGGGCATAGGCCAGAATGAATATTATGATCAACCGTAGGATGCAAGTGCTGTCAAAGGCAATCAGACTAGAAAGAGTGCCACTGCTGGCCATGTCTTTTAGAATTGCGGTACTTTTTTGAGCTGCATCAATGCAGGTTTTGCCCATGCGCTCAAACCAGATCTTTTTGCTCGAGGCAAGCGCGCTGTATTTGATGACGAGATAGAGAAAGAAGGGCCTTGTCAAGAGAATTGTAGTACTCCAGTATTGCAGGTGTAGCACAGCAACCGCGCGCCTGTAAGTTGGGGGCGCAGGGACATCATACTTCAAGTGTGCTGGCATTTGCCGATACCATTTCTGCAACAAAAGAAGCGAGTTGGAAATGGTCGAAAAGGAGATGGAGTCGGCGGCACGGTCCATGTAGATTTGTTGGACAATTTCGCGCCTCAGGCGACAGAGAGATACCGACGTAGCCACCCATGAAAGGGGCGTGTGCAGGCCTGGATATAGTATCTATGTTTGTTAATATAGGCAAACGGGGTATGTGTAAGAATAACTTGCCTGCTCAGATGGCATAGGCGTAGTAACCTTTGTGAAACGCTCGTCTATGATGGTCGGGCTGCCACCTCGTGAAGAGATTTCTTGGTCGAGTTGAAACAGCGTCCACCAAATCCTGCGGTTTTGCTCACGGTCAAACGGCGTAGCTGATTCAGGAACCTGGTCTCGATGCAAACCCAGCGAAAAGGCCATTTGTACACTAGCCCCCATGTACAGGTAAGCACTGACTCTGGAGCAAAGGTTCTCCATTGCGAGAGACTGGCAGTGGTCAGCATCTACTCCGTGCCAGATTGTGATTGGATGGGTTTACCATAATGGTCATTGCACGTATGCTGTCGATGTCAGCCTGGTCGTACACGGCTGGGATTAGTTGTTTGGCAAGGGCGAGATAGTCCTCGGATGTCTTGGTGTCTGTCGCTGCGGGCCAGTCTGGGGGTGGCGAGCTGCCGTGGTGTCCCACATAGTTGGCAGCTCCAATGGCGAAGATTGTGTATAGAGAGCACATCCATGAGCTTGTGGAAGAGTACGAGGATTCAGAATAGGTGCTCTCGACACGGCGCAATAATGATTCGACAGGGTACAGCCAGTGGGTGCAATGCACGTCTTCGAGAAAGCGGGAAACGTAAATGTCACAGAGTTCACGGTTGGGCAGATAGTAGACTTCTTCACCACCCGAGTCGGTAGAAGGCGATGTAGCCGCCAGCGTAGGGGGGTAGGCGCCTACTCTTGGCGTGGGGATGATGGACGGGTCCTTTCTCTGCATGCCCAGGGTTGCTACGGCGGCATTGAAGGGTATCTCGCTGTGAGTGCCCACGTAGCGGAACTCGCCCCGCGAGTCCTTCATCATGGAGCCCAGCAGCGTGTGCAGCTCGTGGACGTCTTGCTCGTCGCCATGACCGAGGCCGTCGCCATGGTGGAGCTCGGGGGCATCCGTGGCAAAGAGCGAATCCGTGTGCTCGACAGGCTGGGCATCAAAAGTGCCGTCCTTGATTGCCTTGGCAATGGTGCGCAGAGAGTGCAGGTTCAGTTCACGGCCGGGGAAGAAGTGCTCGAGGATGCGCATGGCACACTGGTACTCTTCTTCCGTCACATGATAGTAGGGCCGTTTCCTCCTGGGAGTGGCAATGGTGCAGACGGCGCCTGTGCGCAAGCAGTAGCGACATGGCCCTGGGACTGTGATGAATCAGCAATGGCGACGGTGTGGAGGGCTTACGCGGCGAGGGCGGCGTACTGGGATCTATGCACTGTGCATCGGGGTCAGTGCCGTGGCGATGGGATGGCGGGGGCGGGGGGGGGGGTGTGATGGAGCTGCTGGTGGAGGAGTGCGGTACTTGCCTTTGTCTTGCGGCTGCGGCAGCGGTCACAGCTGCTGTGGACGCGGTGGGCGCTGGGGGCTCTGGTGGCGGGCGTCGTGGTGGTGGTGGTGGTGGTGGAGGTGGTGGGAGTCGCCGTCGCCGTCGATGGCGGCAGCGGTCGAAGCGGGGCGTGGGCGGCGGAGGGCTCGGCCATATCGAGCCGAGGGCCACGATAGCGCAGGCGGGTCGGGTTGCACTAGCGGCCAGCAGCGATGCAATGCAGCAGCGCAGTCAAGTCATCCGGCACGTGTTGGCGATAACCACGGAGCATGCACAGGAGAGGGCAGAGCAAGAGGGGACTGGGACAGCGACTCCATTTCTAGCGGGGGATGCGACGCGGGCGTGGTTCGCTGCGTGTGCCTGCAAAGCCTCCCTGCAGAGCGTGCCGATCGGCTAATCGTCCACAGCGCACACGCGGCATAGCGCCCACGCCCGCAGCAAATCATGGCCGCGTCCTCGATTCATGCTGTCGTCGCCGTCGCCGTCGCCTCGCACCCGCTCCTATTTCGCCCCGGACATGCAAACCAGCACCGTCTTGGTCTCGAGGAAGCCGTCCAGCGAGTGCGAGTACACCGGCTCGCCCTCGCGGCCCGACCCCGACGCCTTGTAGCCGCCAAACGGCATGTCCGTGGCCGTGGCTGCATCGTCAGCACATGTGTCCATGTGTCCATGTGTCCATCTGTCCGTCTGTCCATGTACTGTACAGTATACCCGAGAGAGAGAGAGAGAGAGAGATACTTACTCGGCGTCGTGCAGTTGACGCCCACCGTCCCGGCCTCCACGCCCCTTGCAAAGCGCATGGCCCGGTCAATGTCCTTGGTGTACACGGACGCGTACAGGCCGTGCCCGCGCTCGCCTTAGTCAGCACATCAACATGCACCTGCAGGGGTTACTAGACGCGACGCACTCGGTTGCGTTTGCTCTGGCCAGCACCTCGTCCTCGCTGCCGAAGACGTTGATGTTGACCACCGGCCCGAATATCTCCTCCTTCATCATCTTCGCATCCTCGGGCGTGTGGGCGAATATCGTCGGCTGCACCTAGTAGCCCTCGCGGCCCTCAGGCGCCCCGCCCCCCAAGATCAGCTCCCCGCCCGCCTGCTTACCGGACTCGACGTACTGCACGCTATGTGCCGTCTCCTTGGCCGCCTTGTCCAGGTCCGCGTCCTCAAACACAATGGCTGGCGACTTGCCCCCGAGCTCCAGGAACACTTGCTTCAGGTTCGCCCTGGCCGCCGCCTCTTGGATAAGTCGCCCCGTGCGGCTGGAGCCCGTGAAAGACAAGGCCCGCACGTCCATGTGGTGGCTCAAGACCGACCCGCTCACATTTCCAACCCCCGTGATGATGTTGATGACGCCGCGCGGAAATCCGCCTTGTTGAACACATGTGGCGATTTTGGCCGACTATCACCATCAGCTTGTACAATGACTGTACTCGGTCATTACGTTACTGTTAAAGGCGCCTTCTCGGAGCTTTTCAAGACGACCGTGTTTCCTACAATCAGCGCCGGGGCGAGCTTGCTGGCCAAGAAGAACAGCGGCACATTCCAGGGAATAATGGCTGCCACCACTCCATACGGCTGTCGCAGTGTCATGTTGATGTATCCTGGGGTTTGCACGCTGGTAGTCCCTGTTCCGGTCAGCCCTCATTTCACACTACACCGGACCTCTTACCCTGCACAGTGTATCCGCATTCCGCGTAGCGATCCCA
Organism: Exserohilum turcica Et28A; assembly: GCF_000359705.1. Classification (NCBI taxonomy): domain Eukaryota; kingdom Fungi; phylum Ascomycota; class Dothideomycetes; order Pleosporales; family Pleosporaceae; genus Exserohilum; species Exserohilum turcicum. Next base: position 118,225 of record NW_007359970.1, on the reverse strand, counting down.
CTTGGCCGCCGCCGCATGTGCGTCGTGGTATTCACCCACTGGCCGACCCATTGAGCTCGCTTCCAACGCAGCCAGCTCATCGTTGTTCTCGCTGATGAGCTTTGCCAGCTTCTTAAAGGACTGTCCCCTTTGATCCGGAGAGAGGGCAGACCATGCAGGAAAGCCGCTTTTGCAGCTGCTACTGCATTGTCCGTATCCTGCTCAGATGCCTCGTGCACTGCATTGTCCGTCATTCATCCATCTCTTTGAACTCTTGGACGAACCAACCCTTGGCAACAAGCTTCAGTGTGGCCGGATTTATTATGTCAAACGTTTTGCGGTTGGACGACTCAACAAACTGTACACGTCAGTCTGAGCTACCAGCATCACGACCAACTAACCTCTCCGTTGATGAATAGGCGTGTCTCAATCTCTTCCGGTAAACCCATGTTGCAAAGTCGAGTTTGACAAGTCAGCTCTCGTGGCGGGCATGGTAAGAAAAAGACCGTGATTGATTTTGACGTGCGAAAGAAGCACGCTAGCTAGGTCGCGACAGATGACGGGCGCATAGCGCGATCGCAATTCTGGGTTAGAAAAACACTAAGAGAGATTGGAGGTTTCCCTGTGTGCGAATAGCCCCACCATGATGCTCACCCCCGCTAACATCGAGCTCCACGAGTTTGTTGGAGAAGGTTCGGTCGGCGTCATACAACCGTAGCGCCATGCATGTCATACTTGTAGCGCCACCGATATAGTATACTTATTCGTGGGGCTAACAGGGAATTTCCGCCTGTTCATCATGTCGCACAACTTATAGTACCCTTGTGTACTTGTTGCCAGGGTTGTCTTGGACGACGAGCTTAAGAAGCGATGGATGACCTGGTCTTTTCGCAGCCCTTTGTTCCCACAATCTTGGTATTTCCAGCAACATGAGTACCGAAATCGAACAGCTAAGGGCTATGGTGGAGAAGCTGCAGTCAGAAGTGACACGGTTGAGTGGTAGGTATTCATCCAGTCCCGCCTGAGGATATGCTGAACGCAGTTAGACCAGGAAGACGTTCGCAAGCTTCAGTATACCTACGGCTACTATCTAGACAAATGCCTGTATAAAGAGGTGGGTTGCCCAGACCTTTGAGAGTCAACCACTCATCAGGACAGGTTGCCGATCTCTACTCTGACCATCCCGACACCTGTGTGGAATTCCTTGGGGGCCGCTTCAATGGCAAGGAAGGAGTCAAGCGTCTCTACCTTGGCCGTTTTGCAAAAATGTTTGTAGCTGGCCGAAACGGTCCCGTCTATGGCTTTCTACTCGACCATCCTCAAATGCAGGGTATAGTCGATGTCAATGCAGAGGGCACACGAGCAAAAGCCCGCTTCCGCAGCATGATGTCTGCGGGCACACACGACAGCATCAAAGACACGCATCCACGAGGCCTAGTCCAGTGGTGGGAAGGCGGAGTGTACGAGAACGAGTACATCAAAGAGAATGGCGTGTGGAAGATTTTCAGACTAAAGTACTTTCCCTTTTGGCACGCGACATTTGACAAGGGCTGGGCACACACCAAGCCCAACTACATACCCTTTCTCTCAAAGACTTACCCAGAGGATCCCATCGGGCCGGATGTGCTATGCGACCACCCAATGCTCTGGCCAGATACCCGCGTCGTGCCCTTTCACTACAAGCATCCTGTCACGGGTGAGCAGGTGGCGGATGATGATTTGAGAGCACCACACTTTGGACAGGACCCAGCCACAAGTTCCCCGCCTCTTGTGCTGAGCAAACCTCAGTCTGAGATGCAGAGTCCATGAATGCACGCTTGAATTTCCGGTGCTTCTCTGCTCAATATGGGTTTTTCTGATGGAAGAATAGATCAACAGATATTGATTAATCAAGGATTCATAACGCTGCAGGATGTTCTGTTGAATCCAAATGTGTATTGAGTATTCTAATTACAGTATTTCGTAGCGAAGTGACTTATTCCAGTCATCGACGAGCAGCTTTATTTCATTGGACACAAACCATATTGACGTGCTCTATTCTGCAGAACAATCACACTCCATATCTAAACTATCATACGACTATATTTTGATAAGATATCAGATAATTTAACATGGAATTACCAGGGTACCCAATCCCTTGACCGGACACATCACTCCACATGTAATCCTTCACGGCGTTATGAAACCGGCGCTAGTCATTCCGGCACTTACCCGCACGCTACCCCGCAAATCAACCTCCCCACACCCATCCCGGTCATCTCCAAACTTGACGATTCAAGAATATGTCAAAATTTTTGAATCGGCCATTCAGACTCGTGTCTTAGTTTCCCAGTCACTGGGTTGCAACCGCGTAGAAGGCAAGAGTAAACATGGCACACATTTTCTCTCTCGCCTCCCCTGCACCAGCTGCTTACCGTGAAGGCAAAAAGTCTGGCGACCAAGTCAAATTTCCAGATAGTCCGTTTTTCCAAGGTTTCAACAAGCCATCTCGACTCGAAGCAGACATTTTCGAGCTCGAGACTACCGGCACTGTAAGTCGACGACTACACATGCAGAACCATCTCTTAGTAATTGTAGATTCCCAAAGACATCAACGGAACTTTTTACCGAATCCAGCCTGACCACCGTTTCCCGCCTCTCTTCGAAGAAGACATCCACTTCAACGGCGACGGCTCTGTATCCGCCTTCCGCTTTGAAAACGGCCATGTCGACTTCCGCCAGCGCTACGTGCACACAGATCGCTTCATAGCGGAGACGAGCGCGCGGCGCGCCCTGCTCGGGCGCTACAGAAACCCGTACACAGACAACGAAATGGTCAAAGGAATCGTCCGCACCGCATCCAACACCAACATTATTTTCTGGCGCGGCGTCCTCCTCGCTATGAAGGAAGACGGGCCCCCGTTTGCCCTCGACCCCGTGACCCTGCACACCATCGGGCGCTACGATTTCGACGGCCAAGTCCTCGCTCCCACATTCAACGCACACCCCAAATTCGACCCGGACACTGGCGAAATGGTGTGTTTTGCGTATGAAGCCGGTGGCAATGGGTACGACGCCAGCCCTGATATTGTTGTCTACACGATTGATAGCGACGGCCGCAAAACAGAAGAGTGTTGGTATAAAGCCCCTTTTTGCGGCATGATTCATGATTGTGCGATTACGAAGAATTATCTGATTTTGCCGCTGACACCGATCAAAGTCGACGCTGAGAGGCTGAAGAGTGGTGGGAATCATTTTGCGTGGGACCCCGATGAGGATCAGTGGTATGGCATTGTGCCGCGGAGGAATGGGACCCCCGAGGATATTGTGTGGTTGCGTGCTGACAACGGTACGTGTTGTCTCTTTTCTATTCGGGTTCGGTGGGTTTGACGCTGGCTATGCGTGCTTCGCGTGGAGCCATGCGGGGAGAGGACTGGCGCAGCAATCTGGCAAAAGAGAGAGAGAAACTGATGCAAATAATAGGATTCCACGGCCACGTAGCAGGCTCATACGAAGACTCAGATGGCAAAATCGTCGTCGATCTAACAGTCGCCTCGGACAACGTCTTCTATTTCTTCCCCCCAGACAGCCACGCCGCCACGCCTACCACGCTCCACCAACGCAACAAGCTCGTCTCCGACACGTACCGCTGGGTCTTTGACCCCAAAACACCTTCAAACACGCGAGTCCAGCCGCACAAACTCTTCGGCACAAACGGCGAGTTCTCACGCATCGACGACCGCGTGCTAACGAAACCCTACACGCACTTTTGGCAATGCAACATCGACGCCACGCGGGCCTATGATTTCGCAAAGTGCGGTCCCCCAGCAGGCGGCCTGTTCAATGTCCTCGGGCACTACGAGTGGGATACAGGCCGCAAAGACGTCTTCTGGGCCGGTCCCACCTGCACGTTCCAAGAGCCTGTTTTCGTGCCTAGACAGCCATGTCCATCGTCTTCTTCACCATCCAGCTGTGATTTCAAAGAGGGAGACGGATACATCATAGCGCTACTGAACCACCTCGACGTCCTCCGCAATGACATTCTCATTTTCGACGCTCAGAACCTCGCGCAGGGCCCGCTGGCTGTCGTGCATCTCCCTGTTAAATTGCGGCTGGGCTTACACGGCAATTTTGTGGCGCAAAGCGAGATTGACGAGTGGGCGGAGAAAAGGAGAGCCGGTGGAGCGCTGGGACCGGCAACACCGGCGAAGGATATGTTACAGTGGCAGAAGAGGATGGCGCAGGAAGAGGGCTTGGGGTGTTTGGTGCCGCTTCCAGATGGGGAAGGGGGCGAGGGGAGAGAGTGAAGTGGCTGGAAGATGAAAGATGTAGTTGTAGCGCTTTGGAGTAACTATCATTGCCGTAAGTATATCCGCAATTGAGCTGGCAACGCTGCAGAACATGTCCAAGTACAAGTGGGATGAAAGTTTTATTTCATCTTGTCTGGAAGCAACACCCACGCACAGAAACGAACCCCCCCCCCTTCCTGACTAGAAAGCACCTGTTTTAAACATGGTTTTCCCGAAATCTCTCCACTCACTCTCTCTCTCTCTCTCTCAACCAGACACGGCAGTTATATCTTTACACCCAGTGCAAAATAGTTTGAGGGGGCGTTGAAAGTGCAAGCAACCTACGCCACACCAAATTACCCATGTACATACATATTACGAAGTGGCATTTTAGGAATTTCCAATCTCTACATATTTCTCAACACCATGTTATTGTTTTTTTTTCGTACTGTATGTATGTAACTGTGAATGATGCTCACGCGTTGCTGCGCTCTCTATTTGTCGAGTCCCCTCGACTACTCGTGAGCCTTCATCAGTGTTAATTGAAGTCTGGGAAAGCCGAGACAAAGCAGCTTGGATGATATATATTTTCTCTCTCTCTCTCTCTCTCTGTCTTTCTCTATAGGTTAGTTTAGTACAACAAGCATACATACATGTGATTTCATGAACTGTTCTTCGATGAACGGCGCTCCCGCAACTTCCTGGTTTTTTCCAATTCAGCACTCGGGTTTTCTGCGATATCCTTATGTATATACATGTATGTGTGTGTGTGGCTTTCCTCGTATGTATCTCGCTCTTTTCATGCTGGAAAGAACCGCAACCTTGGAATGAGCTCGCGCGAGCTGCCCTTTACCCTGCGAGATAAAACGCCACCGATATCCATTAGCTGGCCTCTTCATTTCTGTCCCAATTGTACCAAGTCGTGATGGGTTTACTAGCCAAGGGACTATAGATGTCGAAATCGAAGTTGCCTTCAGAATCTTCCACCACCATTCTCCCGATTCCATGTCTGAGGAGTTTGTGAAAAACCACCCACCAGTAATAGCCAGGATAATTTGCTTTCTGGAAGGAGTCAAGTTCAGCAGGGTCGACAAAGGGGCTTTCACGTACTTTTTCCCCTCCTGTACACATGCGCTTTGCTATTATTAAATTCTTGAAACCTAACTCGTCGCGAGTACTATTGCACTGTGAAACCTTTGAATAGTTAGTCAATGCATTGAACTTGTATACGTACATTTGTTAGTTGATGCCCGGAAAGACGCTACTCGAGCAATATTCGAGAGCTATACACTAGTCCGTCGTGCCAACTGCTTATTTTCCAGCTTACAGTGAGTGCTCAATAATTCCCACGGCTCAAGAAGAGCTTTTTGAAGATTCCTTTACCATCGTTCTCATAACCTGCAGGAGGAAGATCATGGCTGATGCGGGTCGGCCATCCTCTCTGCTAGTGCGATCGAACCGTTAGAGGCGTGCCGAAAAGGCTTAGTAGTGTATTTTTATTAAAAATATATGGATCTGGAATATAATTCAAGGTTCACTGCAGTGACTGTAAGAGTCTTTTGAGATTATACTATTTCTGCCACTTACTCTATCTTTGCTCAAGCTGGATGTCAAATCCAGAAATTCAAGGAAACGGACCAGATAGAAGTAGTTTTGATCCTGGGGAAACACAAATACTAAACATCTAAAAGTTCGTGGCAACTCATCCTAGAATTACGGCTTGCTGTTGTCCGACACTGAGTTCTTGGCTTGCTGTACCGCAGTGCTATCATTCAAGTTTTCTGCTTCATGACCCGTACTTGAATTATTGGAATGGGGCACAGCCGCCTTTTTCCGCAGCTTCAACCATAACATAGCGCTGATGCATACCAAAAGGAGAACCGTCGTCACAACGGCCATGATGGTTTTTCCTGGGTGTGAGGAGATTGAATCGTCGATGCGTTCGATGGACCACGGGTAGCAGGATGACTTGACGATGATGAATATGCCAAGGCCAATGTAGAGAAAAGGTACTACTACATTCGCATACTTCTGAGCCACATGCAGAATATGCCTCTGCTTCATGACCAGGTATGCAACAAGACACCACACTCCAAGCAAAATGTAGAATATGACGACGTATACCGCTATTTCTGCACCCTTTGCTTGCGAAAATAGCGGTATGTATGTTCCGATGTTGTCTCCCCCATTCATCACCGTGATGATTGAGACTTTGAGTATGCTCTTCATGCTAGCAATATTGGATTTCTCTGCTTCTTCTGTTTCTTCTGCTTCTTCTACCTTGTTCGGGAAAAGGAGTTGGAACAAATTCCAGAGTCCCAGCAGAATTGGCAGTAGACCGAGGAATCCAATCGGTTCAGAGGGAAGTACCAGCGATACGCCAAAACCAACCATACTGATGGTGATGATGGCCGTGAATCCAATGTATTGACCCACAATAATCCTGAGGGGAGTCATAGTTTTGCTGGTGGATGCCTCTGCGAAAAAGGTAACCAAGACGAACATGTCGTCAATATTGGTGATAACGAACGAACTGCATGCAGTTCCGACTGATTTTCCGAACTGCATGATGCGAGCAGCGAGGGGTGGAATCGACAAGCGGAGAAGGTAGAGTGAGAAGTGAGTGGCCAACAGGTACTTTCAAGGACAAGCGCGCCGGAATGTGAGGCAGTCGTATGCAAGTGGGAGAGGCTTGGGAAACGGAAGTGTGGCGGTGTATGAGGCGAACATTTTTACCAGCCACACACATCCTTGCCAAGACCCACTAAAGACGCTAGCTCACTAGCGCATGTAGGGGTAGGAATACTAAGTCTACTACTCTTACTTTTTTGAAGAAGAAAAACACTACTTTTTATTCATGTTATGATTTTCCGATTTATCGCGAAGGACGAGGGGTATCACTTCTAATCCTATATCCACAAAATTTCTTGATATTATAGAGTAGATAAAATTCCGCTCACATAGTAGTTCGTGTTGAGTCTTTTCTTTATTATGGCCTTTTTTTTGCCGTGCGCTTCTTGATTCGTGGGCAAAGCTTCTACTCGGTAAGACCAGTTCGAAAGTGCAGCCACTACTCGGGACTGGGATAGGCATTGAAGCAGTGCAGTAGATGCTTGCGATTAGCAAAACCAGAAACAAATCTTGTCACTACTATCATAACAAGTGGTCAACATTATTAAACTTGAGAGCAGCGGGCGTTCGTTTTAGGAGCATGGGCCTGACGTGACTTTATTCGAATATCGCTCTCAACTAGTGTCGTAAATGGGTCTCCACATTGGGATCTGTTTTTCCATGATATCTCTATTAATTCTTATCCAAATTAGACAATTGGTGGCTTATTTGTAGCCCTAATATAGCTCTACAACTAATATATATAAGTTTCTCCATAACCATCATATATAGGAGGTCACTAGCCAGCCCGCTTCTAAAACAGTTAGGTCTCTACATAGAACTCTGAACTTGGATAGCAGCTCCAGCACATTAGACAAAGGGAAACTTTATATATATCAGTTGTAGAGCTATATTAGAGCTACAAATAAGCCACCAATTGTCTAATTTGGATAAGAATTAATAGAGATATCATGGAAAAACAGATCCCAATGTGGAGACCCATTGCCCAGTCTACTCTTAACTATATCATCCTGTTGGTGGGCAATGGTTTTAAAAATCCCGGGTTCAGGGTTGACAATGAGAGCTTCAGAGAGTCGTTTCAAGTTACTTCAGGGAAGCGCTGGTCATTTTTAGTTGTGTATGACTAGTTGGTAGCAAATGAAGAATAGAATCTGAATTTAGTACCACATGTACGCTACCCGAGTAAATGACTGGAATTCTTGTCTTATTTCGAACTTCTTCGTGGCGAGCGTAAGATTCCATGCCTGAATTCCCTACTACGTACAATCAATCATCCAACCAAACACCAAGAACAGAGTATGCACATGGTAGGATACTAAATGTATGCAACACAGACACTAACATAACTTGATATTGAACATGCTATAATATTATTTTAGTATAGTCTTGGTTCTATCTACATTCCTCTAAATTCACGCTTATACATCACTACCACGCTCACCCCCTCGCTCTAGCCTTCAACAGCAACCCCCTATCCTCTTCCTCACCACTCTCCCTCTTCATCTGCGCCTCAACTATCCTCCCAATATTACCCCCATCCTGCGTAACACCGCCTCTCAGCAAATCTGTAATCACCCGTCCATTGACCAACGTCTCTTCCACGATGCCTTCGGCCTGTTCCGGCCCCACACGTCCATACCACACCCCCGACCCTTTGAGCGCGTTACCCGCCATGCTAGGCGGCACATACACGATGATGTTGCCCGCATACTTGTGTCCCCCGATATGGCTTATCAGCCCCACATCAGCATGGATGCCTCTCCGCTGCAACTCACGGCGGAACGACGATTGCAGCAGCGGACCCAGCACGCCACAGCGCTGGTCGCGGCCGCCATGTCCACAGATTAAGATGGTGGGTTTGGTGATATCCTCGGCGGGTGGCAGGAGCGCGGCCCTGGTCTCATCGCGAAGTAGCTGCGTTTTTTGCTCCGCAGACAGCCCATCATGCATGGGGTGCAAGCAGCGCGCTTTCAGGTATGCAGTCGCAAAGTCCGACAGTGAAGCACCCGTGTGCGGGATCGCGGATATCCGCTTGAAACTCGGGAATAGCAGTGCGGTGGTGGTGTTGGGTGTCGAGCTTTTCGGTAGTGACGATGCGGTGATGAGGACATTGGTGAAGGGCTAATCAATCCCGTCAATCAATCGCGCAAGTATACTTGGCGTTTCTCGAACAAAAAAACCGAGAAAGAAAAAAAATTGATCTCGGGAAAAACGAACCTACATCAAATCCAGGTGCACCCTTTCCAATTACACTCTTGAGTCCCTTGACGAAATCCCCCGTTTCGCCTTCTTCCTGCTCAATGTTGCTGACCCAGTCCTTTTTGCCCGTGCAAAATATCACTTGCTCAGCATACGGAGCCATGGTATTGAGCAGCGGCGTCTTGCGGTCAATGTCCAGGTCTGCAGGCACCGAGGCGCATTCGCATGTCGGCGACGGACATGTCCGTGTATACGGTATTGAAGCGTAGTAGCGCGTGCGTGAAGTCGAGAAGCAGCGAGTAGCGCGTAGCAAGGTCAATCTGGATGACCGCGCGAGCGACGCCATTGTGGATGTGTCTGAGTTTTTTTGGTTGTTGTTTGGATTAGAGGGGAGAGAGGGAGCGCTTTCGGTGCATTGATTGTATGCGAGCTTTCGGAATGCGTTCCGCCGTGATGACGCCTTGTTCGGCTCGGAGATAGCGGATCTCGGGTTTCGGGGGGTTGTTTATTTGGCAGTGCAGCGGGGATTCTAGCAACACCAGAAATGAAGATTGTAGTAGTCTGAGTGGCGCCAAGAGAGAAATAGGATACGTAAGACACTAAAATATATTTGAATCGTGCGATTGTAGCTGCGGGGAAGAAAAGGTTTAATTATGCCTTACCTAGAGATATAAAGCAAGCCCTCATACCTTAGCTTAAGATACTAAGGTGAGCATTACTAATCTACTAAGACATTGCAGTTCTACACTCCTGTCCTAAACCAGCAGCAAAAAAATCGAAAAAACATACAACAGCAGGGATTCGCCAGTGGTCACCCACCTGACTACTAATCTGCCGGTTACCAGCTTATGTATTGCCGAGCGAACGAGAGACACAGAATTCTGGTACCTATGGTCGTATGTACTAGAATAAGCTGTTCAGCCAATATCTTCGCTGACGTCACTGTGACTTTGGGGACTTAGCGAATTTTGTGAGTGCAAAGCCAGATGTTAGAAAACCGGTCTGCGTGACGCTCGTCCAGGTTCAGCAAACGATTGTATTTTTTCTTCGGTTTCCTATATTGAGATAAAATAAAGAAGTGGAGAGGGCTCAGAGTATGTTCAGTAGTACCTTGGGTGCGCAGCTTTACATTGGCAACACGAGTGAACTGTCGGGTCACGTGAGTGGATCTGGGGTGCCTGACATCATCAGGTGCGCTGGGTGCGCGCAACCTTCTGAAGATGCTACTTCTATTCTCGCACCAAGCGTACCATGAATGTAATCATAACGCGGCCACGTAGGGGAAGTTGAATGACTTGGTGTAATACTATCGGCTTCGATGTCAACATTGTTGCTGTACGAACAATATGCATTCACGTGAGAACGGCTAGGCAACTTTACCTATTGTTGGTTTCTGCCTATAGGTTTTCACAGCGCAGTACTCTCTATAATCTGATTGAGGTTGGGGAAATGTAGTTGTCGCTTCACTGTGGCCAACGCTAGTGTGGAAGTTTGCTCACTTTTGTCTGTTTGTAGTAAGAACCTGAATGTGCGCAGACACCTTAACATCTTCTATGATATATTAGAACTAAGCTTTTCATAGTAATATAGTCTGCAAATGCAAGGGTAGCATAGTAACATACTATAATGAAACATAGTATTACAAACTATAGTCTTTATTATCTATTACTATATATTATTATTATTATTATTCCATTAGAGTCTATCTGCAGTCAGTGACTATGTAAGACTTTGGCCAGAGGCCGTTCTAGGTACAATTTGTTTAAAGTGAGAGTGTTCTCTGTATAGTACTGCTATTGTGCTGCGGTTTAGTCGCTTCTAGCTGCGCTTAAAGCGGACTCCAGTTGCTGAAGAGCAGTTTAGTAAACAGGAAGAGATGTTAGACAGCAGGGCTGTCTTCCAGCGAGCTCTTTTAATGCTAAGGAAAGTAACTTAAGAAAGTTTGTTAGTTATTATTGGTTTTAGGTAGTGTCTCTCTGTTCTCGCTTATTTTTAGTTATCTTGTTCTTGGCCTAGATGCCAGCCTCTAGTCCCTACTCTAGTTTTAGCAATAAAAGCTAAAGTCGCCTC
>NW_007359970.1:85876-102187 GCF_000359705.1 Exserohilum turcica Et28A | reverse complement strand
TTTCTGGTGGCATTCTGTTGCTGGGGTTCTCTTATTACTAAGCTAGAGTGGTCTGTTGTGTTTTTGTTTTGAGTGTGAGACGTGTCCTAACTGTCTGCTCTTATAGCTTATAGCTCCACAGCGCGCACGCTGCACGTCTTAAAACTTGCTGTAATTAGTTTCTTGTAAGGGATTTGTATATATTTAACAAAAATTACACCTATTCTAGAAAACTTGACGTTGGTGTTGATGATAGGCGTGTATAGGACACGTATAATCAGCGCACTTTCTCTTTCAACTCTAGATATCTCGACAGCGCGAGGGATCTAGAACGTCAGAGTAGTTGCAAAAGAATCGCAGTAGGCGGTTGCCTTAGATGCGAGATTTTGAGAGCTTTCTGAGATTTTCGAAAGTTGGTGTGTGTGAAGTAAACTATATAGAAGCTAGAACTATAACACTACTCTAGAGATATAGGCTTCTAACTATTAATATTGAAGTATATTATCTAAAGAGATTAGGATTTATTACCTAGAAAACGTAATTTTAAAGGTGGAAAATGTTACGAACAAACAGGAAGGATTCCTCTCAACAGGTTTCCAGGAAAGGTTGCGGAGACAACCTAAGGGAAACAAAGGCGTCAAAGGACGCCCAGGTAATGATTAGCGCGGGGCGCGCGGATCACGTGACTTGGCATCCCGCCAAGGCGTGGCCTCCGGGAGGCCAGCGCAGATCGGGAGGCCATGGTCCTCCTTAACCTCCCATCTTGGCGGGAGGCACAGGAGGACAGGACCTAAAGCAATGGGTATAAGAATGTGTTGGATTTCATTATTACACTCGTTGTGGTTAACTTAGAATAGTTCATCTCTTACACAGATTGATACTTGTTATTCTATCTTAGTATAGAATTGATTGTTCATTCTTTTGGTTAAATCCTATAACTCTTTTCCACATAGCACTTCGCAAACAATCTCACGGACTACCGCTTTAGTCTACTCGCCCTAACCCGGACCGAGACCAGAGAAGTATAGCCGAACCCCGTGTAACAGAAAAGGCGATACTATCAAAAGTATTCTACTAGTGTATGCTATGCTAGCGGGATTTTAGGGTAGGTAAATAGAGTAGCCTCTCTTTATAGTGTTTCTATGTTACTACGTACATTCAAGAAAAGCCTATTCTTGGTGCTATTAAAATTTGTAGTATATCAGTTCTTTGTAGAATCTACTTGATTATATCCATATTTAGTTAATATAGAAATCTCTACATGTTCTATTATCTTTGCATAGCCTCTTTAGGCTATCAAAAGTAATAACACAAAGGGGAACATAGCGTGAGGTACTCAAGCATCGCAGCATCCGATCAAAGGCGAGACTCGTGTTGTGGAGTAGCAGGTTTTCCGCAAGGGCCAGGTGGGGTAAAGTGCCAGATTAGACGCAGCAAAGATGCAACAACACCATGCGCATGCAATTGAAGATTATAACCAGAATATTACTAATCTATTACCATTGCTAGTAAGATACTTGTACCAATTGAGGTGTGTTGCAGTCTTGATGTCGATGTCGGGGTGCCGGCTAACCATGTGGGCGCTAGGCGAAGCACGGATCGCTTTTGTCTCAGCGGGTGCCTTCCTTTTGAGCTTGAGAAGCTCTTTCCTCACAACCACCCTCCACTCAACACCATACAACCGACACTTCACGATGCTGAAGAGGTAAGCCAACGATCCGATGAACCCAATTGATGATGAATCGAGATGACTGACGTCGTTTTCCGGATAGTGGGATCCAGCAGGCGCTCCGCGCCTCCATGCGCAGGCCGGCCATCCGCCCCATGGCCCTCAAGAAGAACTTCGCACCCGCCCTCTCCACTCGCTTTGCTTCCACAGACTCGCAGAAAGTAGGAAAGATACACGCTGTTATAGGCGCAATCTGTGATGGTCGGTGTGCCTCGTTTCCTATTGATTTAAAAAGTTTTTCCTTGCTGGAGATGGAGGAGCTCTATCGCAGGCATTGCGATTGGCATCTCGGACGAATTCGCTGACAACCAATTCCAGTCAAGTTCGAGGGTGACCAGCTCCCCGCTATTCTCAACGCTATTACGACCCAGAACGGTGACCAGAAGCTTGTCCTCGAAGTCGCTGTAAGGACGCCAAGCATTGAATGGCCGAGACAGCATCACTGACACAACACAGCAACACTTGGGTGAGAACATTGTCCGATGCATTGCCATGGACGGTACCGAGGGTCTTGTCCGTGGTGCTAAGGCGGTTGACACCGGAGCTCCCATCTCTATCCCTGTCGGCAACGGCACTCTTGGTCGTATCATGAACGTCACTGGTGACCCCATTGACGAGCGTGGCCCCATCAAGACTGACAAGTACGCCTCCATCCACGCCGACCCTCCGGAGTTCACCGAGCAGTCCACCTCTGCTGAGGTCCTTGTTACCGGTATCAAGGTCGTCGACCTGCTCGCCCCCTACGCTCGTGGTGGAAAGATTGGTCTTTTCGGAGGTGCTGGTGTCGGAAAGACTGTGTTCATTCAGGAGCTGATTGTAAGGATACGCAATGGCTACGAGATCGACATCTGCTAACTGGGAGACAGAACAACATCGCCAAGGCCCACGGTGGTTTCTCCGTCTTCACTGGTGTCGGTGAGCGTACCCGTGAGGGTAACGATCTGTATCACGAAATGCAGGAGACCTCTGTCATTCAGCTTGACGGTGAATCCAAGGTCGCGCTTGTCTTCGGTCAGATGAACGAGCCCCCGGGTGCCCGTGCCCGTGTCGCTTTGACTGGTATGTATATTTCCTCACCAACGCACAACATCCACCACTACCCAGACATCCATCAATACCTAGTATCCATCAGTGCCCAAGATCCAGTACTGCCTAATATACACAAATGTCCAATATCCACCGAAACCCAAAATCCACCAAAACACAACATCCATCAACACCCAACAACCACAACCGCCTCCATTAAGCCTTCAACGGCACGTTTACTAACGAATTACAGGGTTAACGGTAGCTGAAGAGTTCAGGACCCAGGGACAGGACGTGCTGCTGTTCATTGATAATATTTTCCGGTTTACACAAGCTGGTTCTGAGGTGTCTGCTCTGCTTGGTCGTATTCCCTCTGCCGTCGGTTACCAGCCCACCCTCGCCATTGACATGGGTATCATGCAGGAGCGTATTACCACCACTTCCACGGGATCCATTACCTCTGTCCAGGCCGTCTACGTCCCTGCTGACGATTTGACTGACCCTGCTCCCGCCACCACCTTCGCTCACTTGGACGCCACCACTGTCTTGTCCCGTGGTATCTCCGAGTTGGGTATCTACCCCGCCGTCGACCCTCTTGACTCCAAGTCCCGTATGTTGGACCCCCGTGTCATTGGTGAGGAGCACTACCAGATCGCCACCCGCGTCCAGCAGATTCTCCAGGAGTACAAGTCGCTCCAGGATATCATTGCCATTCTCGGTATGGACGAGTTGTCTGAAGCCGACAAGCTTACCGTCGAGCGTGCCCGTAAGATCCAGCGTTTCCTGAGCCAGCCTTTCGCTGTCGCCCAGGTCTTCACTGGTATCGAGGGCGCACTTGTCGATCTCAAGGAGACCATCAACTCCTTCAAGGCTATCCTGAATGGCGACGGTGACGACCTTCCTGAGGGTATGTTATTCCACTATTTGCAACCATGAAATCCAGCCATGCTAACAGTGATAGGTGCCTTCTACATGGTTGGTGACTTCGCGTCTGCCCGTGCCAAGGGAGAGAAGATTCTTGCCGATCTCGAGAAGTCATAAGCGGACTTTAGTGGTGGGTGAAGAGTCGGCTAGTATGTCTAGGGCAATTCGCTGGTAGTCTCACATTGTACAAAAGATATACCTCGGAAAACTGGGGATTATAAGCGAATGCTTCGACGTGCATGGCTTCCTGTAATCTATCTTACACGAAGAATCAGCTTTTCTTGTTCAGCGAATGATGTCTGCAGTCTATTGCCTGTGCCGTGAATTGTGAGGAATGGGTGTAAGGGGGAGTGTTTGACAAAGACCTTCACTTCGCGGCATGTAGGATCCATGCATAGATACAAAGGTATGTCAATGAGCTTCTACTTGAACAAGCTCAAAGTAATCCAAATCCATGAATACTACCAGGTTATCATAGGAGGTACAGAGGTGATGACAACTTCGTGGCAGGCCACTGGAGCATACCGCTATACATGATGGGAGTATTCCATCGACATCTACAAGCACATGGCTCAGATTCGAGGATAGAAATGAGAGTTTAGATCGACACATTGTCTATATTTCCAGTTCTTCGATTTCACCGAGTATATGCATACATACTTCCAGCAACCTTGTGATGCGTTATGAACAGGCAGAATTGGTAAGCTGGACGAAGATACAAGGCATGTAGACCTGGCGGTTTTGCTGTGGAAAAGTCGTGTACAACGTGAAATGCACAGTTGGTCTCGCATGTCGCAGACCTGGTATAATAATCAGAATAGCCCAACAAAAGCAGATGTACAGTGAGAGTCGCAGCCTGCTACTTGGAGGTATCTAAGAAACAACAGAAGCGCTCCTCGCAACAGAACACTCATTTACTCCACCCCCAAGCCCCTTTGATACCAAAGCAGCAACTTTCCACATTCCATCCGCCCCAGAGAATCCCATCACGGGTCATATACATGCATGTTCTGAGTTCCAAGCCCGCCCCACCATGCTGCTACATTACCCTGCACCTGATGCCCACCCGTGGACATAACAAAACGGCCGCGGTTGTACTCATGAAACCAGGTCTCCGCTGTACATCTGACGTGAAACAGCCAAGCTGACTGATGTTGCTTCTCAAGTGGCAAAAGGCTGATGTATGCCTCGATGCTCGGCCGCGGATTACGACGATGGGTAAACTTACTTTTGGTGTTAGCATGACTGTCGGGCATGCTGTGGAACGTGGTACATGTGAGATATGATGCGTGTGGCCTTGTTGGTTGGTGGGAAGATGGTTAGGAGGCTATTTTAGGTGGCTGATGAGGTGTTGGATTGTGTTCACAGTGACTGTGGATTCGAAGATGCTTTAGTGAAAGGGGAAAAGAAAGCCTTTCTACTCGTTGTTCAACTGCTGCAGTCAATAATCCCAATATCCATGTAGTTTTGAGATAATATGATCATTTTTTGTTCAACTGGAGTGATATGATATCTGATGCAAACTCATCCAAGATTCGGCTTCTAGAGAAACAACTACAATTTCAAGCACGTTTCTGTTGCTTGTACGAATGTTTACATGCTTATATTTCTGCAAGGAGGTTGTAAATGAACTCCAGTACCTAATCATCTGTTTTGATATTGTAATTCAGTCCAACACGTGCATGCGGCAATCAAGTTGTAACAGATCCGTCTACATGTAGATATATCATATAGAATACCAATCATGCAACTGACCAAACAAAATGTCATCACTCAATGCAATCTACGTGACTTGCATTCATACAGTCCGCCTCGACACAGGTCCTCAACTCATGTAGCAAAGAGATCATTTATTCAAGTGCCTGTGCATCTTGCTTGCCATGTAGACGCAAAAGCCTCTAGATTCTGTACAAGGAGGACAATTATAACCATGGCCGATCAAAGCCGCTCATATGGCTTTAATCTTGCAATGTGACATAGGCAGTACCAAACAGAAGTGGACTCAAGGAAAATGAGGTATCGGTATTGGTATGCTAATTGCTGTGACGCTCCTATTCAGGGCGTTTACTCATCGTTGATCTTCTGGTTGGGTGGCAGGTCTTTCTCAGACTTGCTCTGAACCATCATTCCCTTGTAACCAGTAATGGGCTCACTTCCTTGTGCCTGCAAAAGGTCAGTATTGTCAGACGAATGGATGCTATCATGGCAGTGAAACGCACCTTCAGGTACTCTTCAGTAGCCTCTTGCCACTCCTTTGTCATGGTGCGGGGCCGGACGGGGCTGGCAAACATGCGGGTAAAGGCGAAGATGGCAAATGCACCGGCAATGACTGCGGAAGAGAGGAGGAAGACGTTGCGGCCCTCATCTGGGGGCGCGGGTCGGCGGGGGCCGTGGGGACCAAAGGCAATGTAGTAGGCTGCAATAACAAAATAAAGTCAGCCTGATGCTGGTATAGAAAAACAGATCAAGTTGCCGTGTTTGGCGACAAGTCCATGTTGGTCGCACCAGATGCTGCGGGCCAAGTCGGTTATCTCGATCAAAACACGAGATACGCCATACGAGGCTCAACACCATCCAAATGCGCGCAGTGGAAAATTACGCACCGGCCTTCTTCTCTTGCATGGTCAATTCCTTCCAGTCGGTCTTCATGCGGTCCCTAAGCGTCATCCACAGGTCGGCCTGCTCCTGAGGGGGCATGTCCTCCCATCGCTTCTCAATGTTGGCAAGGGTCGGGTTGGAGATGGCGTGCGCCTGGCGGGACTGCTGGAGCTGGCAGGCTACGGGGGCGGCTCTGGGAAGAGCGGTGCGTGTCGCGGTCGACTGGATGACGGCAGCCGAGCTCTGGGAAGCGCGGACAATGGACGAGCGCAGCATGGCGGCGGGTGGAGTGGAGAGTGTCGGAAAATGGAAAAGAAAGGGAGGAGATTCCCGTCGAGGGACCTAGAGGTGCCAATGGATCGTGGTGTTGATGGAGTCGAAGGTGGGCCAGGAGAGCTATCTTGCAAAATGTGGTTGCAAGAGGGAACGCCAAGGTGGTGGAACGATCATCTCGGCATGGTCCGAGCGGCGTGACCAGCCAATGAGGGTGTTGGTGTTAGCCTTTCCGCGATATGCCAGAGCCTCACGATATCACTGCAATTGCTGTTGTGTTTATCAATAAGGCTCAATTGTGCTTGAAAATTCAACCGGGTGAGGGTATGAGCGCTCGAGAGTTTGACTGCGCGCTCTTACCGCGATTGCCGGGCTGTCCGCTGCTTGAAGAGGGAGCTAGCGGATATATGCTAATGACTGCCATTACAGCATTCCAAACGTATAGACCCAGTTCATGAGCATCGCTCTTATCATCTGCTGTGGTGTTTACTCTGGACTCTGGAAAAGTAGTTGTGTATATTGCAAAGATGTTGCTATCTAGTGCGCAAGTGTGTAAGCGTGCAAGTGTGCAGGGAGAGCCATGTCTTTGCTCGGCGAAATAATGAACAAGAATTGACTACATCCAAATTCCACGGGAGACAGTCTATACATGTATTTCACTTGAAGTTAAACTTTCTCCTTTTTTGTGCAGTATTGGGGACCCGGTGAGCATATAACGAGCGTACGAAACGCTCGCAAATTCGCTCAATGGCGGGGTAGGTGATGCACTGAGACAAACATTGCAGCGCCCAGCAATAATGCTCCCCTGTATAATCATAAAAGGACATTCCTTGCACCATTTGCGACTCATGAATAAGCTCTTGCTGGTCTACTGTAAGCTTCTCGTCGATGTTTTGCTAATCTGCAGGTCGTGTATGCCATTGGTGGGCGGGGTTCAATTTAACCCACTGAGCGTCGACGTCTATCCGCCAAAGTTTATTTCAAGTCTCGAATCCTTTCTTTTGCAATGGAAAAAAGCCGCAAAACTGCGTCTACCATAGCATCCGCCAAGGTCCCTATGCCGTGATCGGAGCAGAGGAAGCCAGATCGACATGAAGCTATCATGGCTCCATAGCTGCAAGGTCGAGCTCAAGCTCAAGCTCAAGCTCAAGATCAAGCTCCAGCTCAGCTCCCACTCCGCGCCCACTCGACTCCCCTCCAGCTTCAGCACAGCATTGTCATAGCTCTTGCACAAGTACAAGGCACGGAAAGGCGGCGTGGCGGGCCTAGGGCTGATATAACATAATGCAATCAGTTTGACGACGGCGTCCCGGCCGCGGATAGGCACGCCACGCTTCATGTTAACCCAAGGTCGGCTTTGCTTGGTGGGGAGAATCTCGGTGGTTACACCAAGGCCCGCCTCGCGTCCCCACGAACCGGTGATGCGCTGTGGCCCTGTCGCGCGGCGTGTACAGTAGTAGGAGTTTCATGTTGTCGAATGGGCCCAAGAGGCTGCTTGCCATGGCGACGGCGGGCAGCGGTGCCGCATCGACGTGCTCTTGGCCAGTCGCTTGATTACGCGACGGTCGCATACTTGTTTCGTAGGCGTCTTGATACCACGGCGGTGCAGCGTGGCATGCTGGGCCTATTCGGGCGGTGGGCAGGAGTCGGGCGCAGCGACATGCGGGATATACACGAGGCTGCGAGTGCGAGTGCGGGCAGAGAGTACCGCAGAGGCATGCTGCTGTCGACGCCGTCCGGTGCCCTCCGCGGCCTCGAGCCATGATTCGACCGACGATGCTGGGCGGGCTGTGTGGTCGCGAGATAGCCGGCCGGGTGGGTGGCATGGCGCAGAGGGCCCAGGCGGGCGCTGCATGTCCCATTGCAGAAAAACAACCAAGGCCTGTGACGTCCTCCACGCCTGGTTGCTATTTAGTTTGCCCCTCTCTCACCCCACCTAGCCCAGACCCAACAAAACACTGCGCCGGCCACAAAAATCTGCCTCTGACCCCCTACCCATCACCCCGTTGCACATATAAACCAGTGAGCCCCAGCCCAGGCCCCCTCCATCAATCCATTCCCTTTAACCCTCACATCAGCAGCCTCACTTCACCATGGTCGTCAAGGTATGCCCCCGCGCCTGCCCCGCTGCTCCCGGAAGCAGGCCACTGACACGCCCTCGCAGGTTGGTATCAACGGCTTCGGCCGCATTGGCCGTATCGTCTTCCGCAATGCGTAGGTGTCCTCGATGGATTGACTCGCTGCGCCTCGTGCTGATCCGTCCCGCAGCGTCGAGCACAACGACGTCGACATTGTCGCCGTGAACGACCCCTTCATCGAGCCCCACTACGCTGTAGGCATCTCCCGACGCACATTCTGCCATCAGGACTGCAGGCTGACGTCCCCGTAGGCATACATGCTCAAGTATGACAGCACACACGGCCAGTTCAAGGGCGACATCAAGGTCGACGGCAACAACCTGACTGTCAACGGCAAGACGATCCGCTTCCACATGGAAAAGGACCCCGCCAACATCCCATGGAGCGAGACTGGCGCTTACTACGTCGTCGAGTCGACCGGTGTCTTCACCACCACCGAAAAGGCCAAGGCCCACTTGAAGGGCGGAGCCAAGAAGGTGGTCATTTCTGCTCCCTCTGCCGATGCCCCCATGTTCGTCATGGGCGTCAACCACGAGACCTACAAGCCCGACATTGAGGTTCTCTCCAACGCCTCCTGCACAACCAACTGCTTGGCGCCTCTCGCCAAGGTCATCCACGACAAGTACACCATCATTGAGGGCCTCATGACCACCATCCACTCCTACACTGCTACCCAAAAGGTCGTCGACGGCCCCTCGGCCAAGGACTGGCGTGGTGGCCGCACTGCTGCTCAGAACATCATTCCCAGCAGCACCGGTGCCGCCAAGGCTGTCGGCAAGGTCATTCCCGAGCTCAACGGCAAGCTCACTGGTATGGCCATGCGTGTCCCTACTGCCAACGTCTCGGTTGTCGACTTGACTGTCCGCATCGAGAAGGGTGCTTCCTACGACGAGATCAAGCAGGCTGTCAAGGAGGCCTCGGAGGGCTCTCTCAACGGTAAGCACTTCCACCAACATGCCATGTACAAAATCTAACTCGACACAGGTATCCTTGGCTACACCGAGGACGACATCGTCTCCACCGACCTCAACGGCGACAACCGCTCTTCCATCTTCGACGCCAAGGCCGGTATCTCGCTCAACAAGAACTTCGTCAAGCTCGTCTCCTGGTACGACAACGAGTGGGGTTACTCCCGCCGTGTCCTCGACCTTCTGGTCTACATTGCCAAGGTTGATGGCAACGCTTAGGAGTCAGGACAGAGCCAGGCAATGCCTAAACTCTGATACTTCCTCATCACATTACCGATCAACACACGCTAGGTGTTTTTGGCTAGGCGCGGACTCCGCGGGGACGAAAATAAGGGCTCACTGAAGAATGCGTTATGCTAGACATGAAATGAATGAATAATAATTACCTCAACCATTGTTTACCAGAGTGAATACAAAGTGACGTTGAACTTGCCGTTGTCCATCTGCAAGGTAGTGGAGCCGCCCCTGTCGTGCATTTTCTAGCGTTTCCCCAGAAGCTAGCTCCCGAGGTATAGCTATGATGCGGAGAAGTTCGTCTGGACATGCATGCACACGATATGTCCACGGGTCCTCGTTCTCGTATTGGGTTTCTGGGTCCTAAGCCTTGCGGGCGCGCTGTAAGCTGAGTTCCGTAACTTGGCGAGAGAGTAGCGGGTGAGACCGGGTGCCCAACACGACGACCAGCTGAGCCTGGGTACCCTCGGCTTTCCACAATTCTGGCACTCCAGCAACCGCCACAAAGCTCTTTCATACGGCCAAAGTCGTTTCTTCACGTGAACTGGGGCAACAGGCTTCCCTTGCCCAGCAAACACACGCTACTTTAGTGTTTTGCCTTGCCGTACTACTTTCCAAAAGGCCATGTCCATATACCCGGTTTGGAGAATAGGCTATACACGGATTTGGAAAGTACGCCTGATTAGAATATGTCTAGTAGCTTGCCTTGTCACGACTCACTGTAGCCATTATGATGACCTCCCTGGAAGCAACGATTACGCAGATCTACAATCAAACTTCTGATGACGTCGTCAGGGTCTACTTTTCTTACTATCATCACACAAAACTTTAAGATATCAAATGCTCAGTCGACATTAACATCATCATGATAAGACTGCGCAAATCTCACATGAAGCATCGCCATTCGACAGTGTTCTTTCGTATTTACTCAGTGATGCCCTAGTGATGCTCATACACGATTGGTGGACTTGCAGATATATTCTCAGTAAATGATCAACATTTGCAATATTCAGACTACACGATTTACCTAGTTCAGGTTTCATGTGGAAAGCTATAGGAAGAACAGGAGACCGTCTGTAAAGCGCTAAATGGCTTGGCATTGCTTAGTCATACCGTAAACCTTGGCCTTCTATGGAACCTGCATTGCAGCGCTCCACTTTATCCCCTACTACCAGGAACAACATTACCTGAATCTAACTCTAGAAGACTGCCATTAGCTGGCCTTCGAATCGTGGTGATTGCCGCAATATTGGCACGTTGTTCAGATCAGGCATAGGTAAACACAGCTCCGAGTTGCGCTCGGCTTGCAACGCGATGCGAGCAGCAGCCATGCAGAGCTGCAGCGGCGAATCGACCTTACTGACCATGCCACAGAACGCCACACATTTGGCAGGCTGGGAATTACTAGCGAGACCAAAATCACTCGTATCCTGACCCTACAGTAGGTCGCGGCCGCGTATCAGTCCTCAGACCTAATTGTCCTGAGCGATAAATCCTGCCTACAGCATAGCTAGCTCAATGCGGTAGCCATATTCTTAGTGAGTAAATACCTTCTTCTCAGCAGCATAAAGCCTCTGCCTTTTTCTTCGCTCGCGCTTCTCAAGCGCCGATGCCGATGAAAAGAAATGAGGTTCTGAGCGTCTTCGCTTGCTTCCAGAGTGATCATCGTGGATCTCTTGCGAACCTTTCTAGTCTCCTTTGTCAGACGTATCACCAAACCAGACAACGACCCTCGCCAGTCCACCGATAGCAGTTTCTCTCACAACGTGCGCCACAACTTGCACCCACGCTACATAACTTTATATTTGGCGTGTTTTTCGCTAACGTATTCACCTAGCTGCCGGCCCGCGACTGTGAAGCGAGGCTTACTAGCCCGCTCCACCATCAATACAGTCATGGATGACGAAGACTATACGATGGGGGAAGACTCAATAATCGTCTCCACGGAGCCCAACGGCGACCATGCACCAGACACAGTCGTCCCATCCGTAATCTTTGGAAACGTCAAGGGCCCACCGTTGTCCAAACAAGAGCAGTTGCCATTTCACAGCCCTTCCAAGGCCCCGTCGTTACTGCATCCAAACTCCCACCAAAGCAACCCTGCATCTCACAGGAGAACAAATTCGCCTAGTAGCAGGTCTGAAAAAATGAGTACTTCAAAGCCAACCCCACCTCGCCATACAAGTCCGCAAGTTCGCATACCTCCAAAGTCACGGTCTTCGCTTGTTTATGCCACCTCAAAGACAGGTCTTGTTTACGACCCGCGCATGCGCTTCCATGCTGAACTCCCAGACATGAATATCAATCCGGATGACATTCATCCAGAAGACCCGCGACGAATTCATTCAATCTTTGAGGAGCTCAGGCAAGCCGGTTTGGTAGCTTCTAGCACGTCGGACGGGGACCAAGAAGACCATTGTTGGAGGATTGCGGCCCGCTTTGCAACCAGGCCAGAGATACTGCTGATACATACTGAGGATCATTACAATCTTGTGCGGTCGTTTCAAGGTAAGTTCGCTTGGCTGCGGCTCTAGGTGAACATGGCTGATTTACAATAAGACATGACCCCCGAGGAGCTCAAGTATGAGGCTGAGCGGCTCGACTCAATCTATCTCAACAACTCCACATATGAGTGTGCCAAGCTTGCAGCTGGCGGTGCCATTGAAGCATGTAAAGCGGTAGTGCAGGGAGTCGTGCGAAACGCAATCGCCATCATCCGCCCTCCAGGACATCATGCGGAAAGTGATCAGCCGTCAGGATTTTGCATTTTCAACAACGTTCCAATCGCCACCCGCGTATGTCAGAATGCTTATCCAGAAACCTGCCGCAGGGTCTTGATTCTGGATTGGGATGTGCACCACGGCAACGGCATTCAGCACGCATTTTATGACGACCCCAATGTGCTTTACATCTCACTGCATGTTTTCAAGGGCGGAACCTTCTACCCTAACTTGCCCGACGGCAATCTTGATTATTGCGGTGAAGGGCGTGGCGAAGGCAAGAATGTAAACATTCCGTGGGCAGAACATGGTATGGGTGATTCAGAGTATCTCTACGCATTCCAGGAGATTGTTATGCCCATCGCTACCGAGTTCAACCCGGATCTTGTCATCATCTCAGCTGGATTTGATGCGGCCGAGGGTGACCTGTTGGGTGGATGCTTTGTTACGCCTGCATGCTACGGTCACATGACGCACATGCTCATGCGCTTGGCCAAGGGGAAACTCGTTATTTGTCTCGAAGGGGGATACAACCTGCGATCGATCGCGCGCTCTGCACTGGCAGTAACGAAAGTGCTCATGCTGGAGCCTCCGGACCGGTTGCGTGATGACCTTCCGGCACCAAAGGACAGCGCGGTATACACCGTCGAAAATGTCAAACGCCAGCACTCAAAGTATTGGAAATCGCTCTATCCCAAACACCTGGATAAGGCGGATCCCAGCTACCAGGATACGTATCGATTGCACGAGATCATTCGAGAATGGCAGAGTCAACGTCTGGCCGCAGAACACTCAATGGTGTCTCTTCCGCCCCTTCAAATCAACAAAGCTGGCTTGGCACAGACGTTTGAGCACAACATTGTCGCCACGTGAGTACAATGTCATATTCGTAGACTCACACTAACCCACAACAGACCGAACTTCATGGAGGCCTTCCCCCTACTCGTCATCTTCCACGACCCACCGAGTTTCCGAGATCACTCTGATCCTATCTCGGGTAAGAGCGAGCTGCACAACACATGGCTCGTAAGTATAGCAGCAGTCTCGTACTGTGTAATGGCTGACTTTGGATTGAAGACTGATGTTACCAAGAGGTACATTGACTGGGCCATCAAGAACAATTTCCAGGTTATCGATGTCAATATTCCTAGGGTTGTAGCGGTCGAGGATGTGAGTTCTGGCTGAGCCTCCGAGTCAGAAACCCCTATTAACGTAAGCCAGCCTGAGGTTGGTTTCACCAAATCAGACGACTCTGTAGTTCGCGCGCAGCAGACTCGCGAGCTCGCGAGCTATTTATGGGAAAACTATATCGAGTAAGTCAGCCAAGTAACTTCAAAAAGGTGGCTGACGCAGTTTTAGGCCGAATGAAGCAACACAAGTCTTCTTGATGGGTATCGGTGACGCATATCTGGGGCTTGTCGACCTGTTGAGCCACAACGGTAAGTTTTTTCTTGCTGCGCCGAGAATTGCAGTTGCTGACTTTGCAGAAAACTGCACCGATCCTGAGAGCCGGGTTGAATGCCTTATTGGGTTTGTGGCTGGAACGACGATTCAGTCCATCAAGCGGGCAACGGATGACACCATCTCTAGCTGGTACCACTCAGTAAGCGAAAGTTAGCCTGGGTCCCTGAATCTTAGCTGACGCTGCCATCAGCACTCGATGATATTCGTCAAGAACAGCCATTTCGTGTGGGATCCCAGCCGCCAGCGCAAGATGCGCAAGAAGCTCGGCAACCTGATCCAGTCGCCCAAGGATACGCTCGACGACATGCTGGAGCAGCATCTCGAGGAAGTGCAGGACCTGCTTTGGGAAAAAAAGAGCGAGTTTGAGGAGTTGAACGAAATCTCCAGTCGCACTGAAGAGGGCCCGCAGAACGTGGCTACAGGCCTCCAGAGCTCGCCTCTGCCGACTGCGCCTTACGCGTCCAAGCGCTTCGAGACGGCCAACGCTCCAAACGCCCTGAAAAGTCCTAGGATGCCGGCAGTTGGCCTGTTCGCCGTCAGTCCCAAAACATCGGGAGCCCGGACGCCAATGAAGAGGCCCCCGGTTTGAGTTGGTGGAGGCGGCGGCGGCGGTGTTTGTGGTGTGTTTACATGGACGGCAACACCGCCTTGATCAGCAGCGGCCTGCGCCGCATGGGATTCTGCCCTTGTTCTCTGCATGACATGGCGTTGCTCTCTCTCTATCTCTATCTCATGGTATGCTGTTGTACTCGCAGCATACCCCAACCTCCATTTTTTTGTTCTTTTTATCTGCTTTCCACCTGTAGCATGCATGCAACTTGAACTTTGCACAATGTGTTCTTTTTTTTCTTTCTTTTTTTCTTGTTTACAGTAAGCATATGGAGGGCAAAGTATGGGGTAGTATGTAGGGAAAAAAGGAAAAGAAAAGAGAATGAGTATTATTCATCCGACTAACAGTCCATCTCGTGTGAGGATATTACATTGCAGACAGAATCTATCTATCCCCCCCCCCTCCCCCGGCCCACCTCCTTAGCCCAGCTGTTATACTTGTACTATAGATTAGACGCATAATCATCATCTCAGCTACAAAAAGCCGCGCTTTCTGAGAAATTCAAGATGAATGGGCTTTTCGCTCGCTGCTTGTGCTGCTGCAATTCCCCAATGCCATTCCCATTCCCATTCCCATTCCCATTTGCCCCCGCTTTCGCGTTCTCTTTCGCACGCCACATGGCCGCCGCCGCCGCCGCCATGCCACGGCTAGGCTAGAAGGAAGCAGAATAGTTAGTGATAGTGATAGCGAGGTGGTCGAGCGGGCGGATGCGCCAAGACAATAGCCCCCCTCACATGTGTCCTGGCGCAGCGTTGCAGCAAAGGAGCCAGCCCAGCCCAGCCCAGCCAGCCCACTAGCCATTGCGCGGTGACAACTCAGCCCGCCCCCACTCCACACGTCCGGTGGTCAGCTTTGCGCGCACCCGCGCAAGTGCAAGTAGGGCAATTGTCTAGACGGGAGGCGGGGAGGGGAGGGCGTAGTGATATCTGTGAACTGGGTGCCGTTTTTTTTTTCTTTTTTCCCATAATGATGCTTTCGTGGGGCAGAGAGCGGGGCGGGGCGGCTGGGGAACGGGATGAGGGTACTTAAGAAAGAGACTGGGGTTGGTGAAGCTGTGCTGCGGCCGCCGCGGTGTGCGCGCGCGTGTGTGTACATAGTTGGGTCCAGGGTAAGGGAAGGAGGATGGATGGATGGATGGATGGATGGATGTAACGGAAATAGCACACACACACACACACACACACACATACACACAGCTCCTCCACCTCGCCGACACTTTCGATCTTGACTTGCAGGCCAAAGTTGGCCATGTTCTGCTGACAGGTGATAGAGAGGGGATCCGCCGGTAGACCTAGTGAGCAGCGTATGATTGCCGTTGGGGTGCACGCCTGGAATGCCAGGCAGGATGAGCCAAAGGGCAAGGGCACTCCTGCAAGACGAGCGCCTCTCAACGCCATGATTGGCGTAGTAAGGACAACAAAGAATGCGGACAGTGGTGGCCCTAACAAAGCTGGCCTATGGCCTTGCCGGCTACGCGAAATGCGGCTGTAGGGGCTGAGGTTGGCGCGACGGGACTTGAGTAAGATGGCGGCCACCATGTTTCCTTAAGGTTGAGCTGAGCCAGTACAAGGCTATTTTCCAGTTAATTTTTCCCCTTTGCTCTTTGCAATCGTGCAACTTCTTTGGACCCCCCCCCCCCCCCCCCCCC
>NW_007359970.1:24581-85788 GCF_000359705.1 Exserohilum turcica Et28A | reverse complement strand
TACACGGCTTTCTCCTACGAACGACTGGGAATCGCGCCGATCGAATGCGGTTGGGTCCATTTGAGGTTTGAGGCCTGAAGCTGGACAAAAGGACTGGGCCTCTGGGATATTACCTGCGCTGCTGTTGTACTACCAGACCTGGTCAGGCTAATATATAATCGCGCACAATGAGGCTTACACGGACTGCAAGGCTGGTAGTTGTTGCTGGCCAACTCGTTCTCCCCTTTACTCTTGCACAGGACTATGTAAGTGTGCTGGAGTCAGTGACCTCAGAAGCATATGGACCCTCACCGACGCCGAGCACCATTGGAGCATTGTCCTCGGTATCTACTATATCAAGCGCACCATCGCCATCACAGACATCGTCGTCAAACGAACCAAAGGTCCATATTATAAAAGCTGGTGCAGGAGGCTTCAAGTTCACGCCTCAAGAGATCCAGAATGTATCGGTGGGCGATATCGTGAGCTGGGAGTTTTATCCGCGTGATCATTCGGTCGCGAGAGCAGAGTTCGGATCAGCATGCGTGCCATACGAGTACACGGGGAAAGACAAAGTCGGCTTCTGGTCGGAAACGCAGTGGGTCAATGATACAAGCCAGGTTTGCTTCTGCCCGGACGTGCGACGGTGTTTAGGTGATATTGACTTGTGTCTAGATTACCCACTTCAACATAACCATCAACTCGACCGAGCCCATCTTCTTCTACTGCGCGGCGCCGGATTCGTGCCGCCGCGAGCACATGGTTGGAGCCATCAACCCGAACTCTACGCAGACGCTCGCCTCGCAAGTGCACTCCGCCGCTATGGCCGACTTTCAGGTAGCTCCTGGTGAACCAATCCCGGCAGAGGCTTCGTCGACCCTTTCTGCTGCACCCACATCGACGGGAACACCTCCAGCAAACAGTGGTGGAAAGGGCAATAGTCACGTGCTTTCTGCAGGCGCCATAGCGGGTATCGTTGTCGGTGGTGTCGCCTTCCTGGTCATCTGCGCTGCTCTTTTCTTCTTTGTCGGACGCTCCAAGTCGCTCAAGGAAACGCTCAAACGACGAGATGCTACAAACACCATGCCGTCGCATATGAGTCAGCCATACGGGGGCGGGGCGAACTACGGCGACGGAGGACTCGCGTCACCTGGGTTCCAACCATCTCGTCCTGGATATGCCACGCCGCCGCCGCCTGGCCATCACGCGGACTACGGATTCGGCTCGCCTCCTCAGTATGGCCAGCACGCTGTTGGAGAAGCACACCCGAGTGGATGGAGCAGCCCATCGCCGCAACCCGGACACCTGAGCATGATGAGCAACACGAGTGGCATGAGCCAGCAACAGTAAGTGTGGTGAAGCGAGTTTGGCGACTATAATTATATGCTGACGTTTTTGTTTTGTAGGATTGATCAATTGAAGTACGCGCACATGAATGCACAGCCGACTGTGGCAGAGCTTCATAGTCCGCCACTAGGACATCAGTCTTTCTCGGCCGAACTTGAGGCGCCTAATAACGACAAGGGGGCGACGAGATAGAAGTGTGAGGCTTTTTTCTTGATAGGGCGGTGTTTTTCTTTTTCCTCTAATCTATGGGGACAACGCGATACCACTACCGAACATCGGAGGGCAAGTTGGCGGAGTTAGTTTATCATGTGACCAAAGAATATTCAAAACCATGTGTTTGCCAGTGACGATCGTGGAGACAGAGTGGGCCTGCACTGAAATATGTAGCGAGGTGGCAGGTCGGGTTGATGAGTCGCGCACCGAGTGCTGCCTGAGCAGTCGGGCATCGAGTTGATCAACTGGCAGAGCGTGGCCGCGCAACAGCCCCTGTAATGGTTTCCGATAAAAAAAAAGACGGCGAAAAAGGACATGCTATTTGTTGTGGGCGGCGACAGGTAAAGGATAGGCAGCCATGGCTCCCCCCTCTCCCCACCCGGGAGTGTGAGTGCGAGCGGGCTCGGAAGATACGGCAAGCCGGATCTGGACTTGGGGTCGATGCAAACGAGGGACACACACACACATGTGCATGTGCATACACAGGGTGTGCAGCTGGATTCCGTCGGGCCTTCTCTGAGTGGCGGGCTATTGCGTGCGCGTCGGGGGGGGGGTGAGGGGAGGCGTCGAGTGAGGAGGAGAGAAAGAGCAACGTGCTGGGCTACAGGCGCACTAGCGCGGTTGCCCGTGGTGGGGTGTTATCGCAGGGAAGGGAAGGCGCCGTGGCGCGAATTAGGTAATCCGATGCTCGAGGGCAAGGGCACCACCACAAGGCAGCCGCCTGGGCACATCAGGGCCAGTGTCTGCGAGGCGAGGGCGAGCAGCAGCGAGGGCGCACACACACATAGTATGCGTATCTGATACAGCGAACTCTCCACGAGAACCCGCTCGGCGAGCTAGGAGGGGGGGCGGGCGGAAGCTACTGCTACGTTGCAATCCGTCGTCATGTTCGTGTTCGTCTTCTGGAAAAATTGGGCGTGGACAGGGAGGTTCCCGTGGGCTGGCCGGGCGGGCGGGCGTGCCATTGGGCGGCGGCAGGCGGGCCCGCGCAGGCAGCGGTGAGAATTACTCGCACTGGCACTCGTTGGTGGTGTTCTCGCGCAGGGCAGGGCAGGCGGGCCGCATTCGGTGTGTCAGCGACGGCGGCCTACTGAAGCCGCCAGACGTCACACGTGCTGCTGCTCTCGTCGCCAGGCCAGCCAAGGCCAACCTTTGCACCAGCGAGCGAGCCCTTGGATGCATGTCCGGATGAAGCCTTTTTGCGCCCCCAGCCCTGGACGCCGCCGCCTCTCTCGCCCACGTCTACGTCGCCGCCAGCCTCTCGCGCCCTCGTGCCCCGGGCTCGACTATTATGATGTGCATTGCGGCTGCCCGATACTGTCACCCATCTCCGCCCTAGGATCCCGCCTCCCGCCTCCCGCTCGCGCGCCCTCGACATGATCACATCCTCGCCCACAATCTCCCAACCGCCCTCGCCCACGACTGCCTTCCACCCCCCGGCTGCCCACCGCCCCTACCAGCATGCCTCACGACGCCCGTCGGCCTCGTCCACTGCCCCCTCGCCGCGCTTCGCCGTGACCACGGCTGCTGCACGGCGCTTCGACGCGCCGCCCACGCCCAAGGCCTGCTTTTCGGCGCCTTCGCCAGCACCGCCGCCGCCCGCCTCGCCCCAGGGCTGCAAGAGGAGCTACGTGGATCACGGCACCCAGTACACCCCGCCCGGCTTCCCCCCCACCTACCGCCCACAGCCCCCCCAAGACGCCCTCGCCCTCGCCCTCGACGTCGCCCAGAGCCGCACCGAGACGCCCGCCCGCGACCTCGCCACGCCCACCGACGCCGCGCCTGCCCACGCCTCGAGTGCTGCTGCCATTGCGCCCACGGAGCGGGGCATTGCCCCCGCCGCGCCTGCCGTCACGGAGCCCACAGAGCCTCAATTGCGGCCCTCGCCGCAGCCTGCTGCGCCCGCACACGATGCATTGACCCGTCCGCGTTCGTCGTCGCGCGAGAGCGTGCCCGCTGCCACAGAGCCCGCGTCCGTTCCGCCCGCCGTGAGCACCGTCTTGCAGGTGCCTGCATCGCCAGCCAAGCGAGCCCGCCCGCAGGAGCCCAGCCTCAAGGTCATGCCCCTCCAGTACGAGACGTGCGATGTCAAAGACCTGGGCGTGCTCATCTCCGACATGCTCATGGAGCTGGTGCGCCTCAACGACGGCTACCCGCTGCGGGACGGTACGCTGACAAGATTCCACTCGAGGTGTGTTTTTCCCACCCCACGACGCACTCAAGTCGTTCCTTTGGCTGACTCGTACCCCTCCTCACAGAGCCCCGCCTGGCATATCCGTCCGCGACTACCTCTCGCGCCTCATCGTGCACGCTACCTTGTCTCCGCCGATTCTCCTCTCCATGGTCTTCTACGTCGACAAGCTGTGCGCCATGTACCCCGCCTTCACAATCAGCAGCTTGACGGTGCACCGATTCCTGATAACGGCCGCAACCGTGGCGGCCAAGGGCTTGAGTGACAGCTTCTGGACAAACAGCCTGTATGCAAGAGTGGGTGGTGTGAGTGTGCGTGAATTGGCACTGCTGGAACTGGAATTTCTCAGGAAGCTGGAGTGGCGCATTGTGCCCAAGCCCGAGGTGCTGGTAGACTACTACAAAGGCCTGGTCGACCGTGGGGCTGGATACATGATGGAAAAGGAGCCAGCATCAGCACCAGCCACCAGCGCGGACCAAACGCTCGCCTCGAACGGGTCGGCGACGGGCATTCATACACACGAATCAGGCATGTAGTGACGGTGGGTACAATTGCCGAACAAAACACTGGCCACACTACCTAGTACTGCGATGAAGCAATCAGTGTGCTGTCTGGGACCTCGATGTGTGGAGCTAATTGGTGCCCTGTGAATCGTGGACCACCTGATGTCTTGGACGCCAAAGCACATCGTGGTCACGTCTGTATGGGAGTCTCCAGGGCAGACGGGTCGGACGATGAGCTGGCGATATGACCTGGCAGCAACGAGCCCGGCGGACCATGTGTGCCAACAAGGGACGGCTCACAAAGGTCCAGCAGACACATCAGCGCATGATGGCAATACGGACCATGGGCGGCGGTATGGATGCCATGGAGCGCAATGGGTTCGTCATAGCAGAGTTGGGTGCGCCCATGATAGGTGTTTGATGCAGCTGTGGACGGATTCGGGGGGTCGGGACATTGATAAAAGCGCTGCATCAGCCGAGTCGCTGGGGCTGGGGCTGGGGCTGGTGCTGGCGTGAACAGGACGACCCACCGGATCTGTATGTAGGTCGTCAGAGCGAGCGCCACGTGCAATGGCACATGGCAGGGATGCTATTGGCTAGATAGCGTGCGTCGCGGAATAAGAGAAGCGTTTTGAAGGCAGAGGCGAGTGGTGTGGTGTGGTGTGGTGTGCCGTCGTGTGCTGGAGAGTGGCAGGCGAGAGCAAGCGACGGGTTGCGCCGCTAACGTGTATCCCGTGAGTAACGTGGACGAGTAGGATGCGTGCATGAGGGCGGCCTAGTCAGTTGCCCGCTGTGCTTCCCGAATAGTGAGGCTAGCCGTCGACCTTCGATGGGCGGTCCTGACGTGCCATCGAGGCATCCCCGCTGACACGGCGGAGCGCATTCTGTTCACGGCTGCAAGGGCGCAGGCAAGGGCTCCCACTGCGACATGCGTGCCTTCGTCGCCTCGCCCGCTGGCCTTGAAGTGAAACCGTCTCGCCCTCGATTCCCCCACCCCCCACTGCCGCTGCCGCTGCCGCTGCCACTGCCACTGCCGTCGTCCACGCGTCTGCCCGTCACGAAACCCGCTCCCCCAGCACACGTCGTGTGTCTGCCCCTTGCCTCAAACACGCTCGCGACCGAGACGCAGTCGTCACCACGGCCCGCGGTAAACGCGTCCTGCCCGAGACGTCATAGCCCGAGCAGTGCGCCTTGCGTACTATGAAGGTCAGTTGGTGGTTGTTACGAGAGAGCGCGAGAGCGCGAGAGAGAGCGCGCGCCCGCCGCATGTGAAGCCTCGCCATGTTCCTCGCTTGCTATAGTTTCACCTTCCCGGTACTGCTACAGACGCCTCCACCACCCCCCGCGTGCCCTGGTGGCTTGCCGACTGCGTCGCGACATGCTCCTGGACCTGCCCCGAATCCGACAGCACACTTACTTTTGCAACAGAGCCTGACGTAGCCCCTCTCGACCAGAGTGCTATGCATCAGAGATGAACTCTGAATACGCCCGCTGGGATGCTAGCCAACGCCAGTACGATAGCCAATGGGGCGCGCGCCGCCCCGAACCGTCGTCGCTGCCGTGTGCCCTGCCGTATGCCTTTCCCGAGCCCTTCCCGCAGCTCAACGACGACTTCCAGCAGCTGCAGATTGTCAAGAGCTCCCGCACCCGCACCACGCCCGTCGTCACCCGCACGCGCATCTCCAGACATGGCTCCGAGCCAAACCCCATCCGCCCCTCGTCCAGCGGCGGCGAAGTCCACATGGTCCCCTACCAGAAGTGCTCCTCGTCCCGCCGCGCCGGCTCGTACTCGCACCCCACACCCCTCGAAGACTTTCGCAGGTCGAGACGATGGCCGCCCAAGGGATACCGACTAGAAGACGCATTGGAGCCCGCAGAGGCCGAGGACCTCATCTGTGCAGGCGCCTCTACCTTCAAGGGCTACCGGGACGCAATACCAAATGCCCCTGAAGGATACAATCGCTTCTACGCCGTCATGGAGGCTGAGCACCAGAGCCGCACCGACCGTGCATCGTTTCAGCAGCAGGCCTACAGGGACATCTCGTTGAACATGACGGGCACGCAGGACAACCAGTTCCCCTGGCTATCGCACGAGTACCCCTGCATGGCATATGCCTTTGGCAAGAGTGCAGGAACCACGACGCTCAACTACTGGGTCAGCAAGTCTGGAACAAGCCATGCGCCCGTCAAGTTTGCTGGCGACGCGCAGCCGCGAAAGATCAAGCTCCTACAGATCCTGGACAGGCTACAGAGGCTAGAGAACGGACTCAATGAAGATGTCAGTCAACAGCTATCCGCCGGGTGCTTTTGGGTTCCTTTGCCTAACTTTGCTTCTTCTAGGATCCCGAGGAGATGTATCGCTACTTGTACCACACGCTCATCGAAGATCCGGAACGGCACGACGAGGACCGCCGCCACATCCGGATTGACCAGCAGATTACTGACCTCATTACCGTGTTGAGCAATCCGCAGTGGATAGACTTTTCGCACCCGAGAAATCAGGTGGTAGCAAAGTTCTTTGATGCGCCTGATCAGCGCAAGAAGCAAGATTTCTTTCATCAGCTCTTGCTCTCTGTCGAGTTGTACCTGCGCATCCATTCCAAGCACCATTCGGAAAAGTCCAAGCGCAAGCTGATTATGCAGCTTCCTCCGGTCATCACGTGGGATCTGGCTGTCGCGCAGCGGTGGCTGGAGAATATGGAAATTACAAAGACGCGAACATCGTCTACCCAGAGCACTTTTAGCTTCGATTTGAGGAGCAAAACCAGGCAAATTGAAGCTCTAAGGATCTTTGCCGCAACGCTCAAGTGGCCGAACATGGACGAGATTGAGTACATCTTGGAAGAGCGGGATGCCAATGAAAAGGCAGTCGAAGACAGGTCGGCAGATGCCATGTCATGGTTCTCGGGCATCATCTTGCCTGGCCGGACACTGCCGTGGCTCATCATGAACAGTCTGATCGATTGCGACCAGGATACTGGCGACGCACTCAAGTACCTCACGCACATGCACCAGGCATCGGGCTTTCAGTACCGAGCCAACACGTATTGGTCGTCTCAATGTATCGTTGGCAAAGTGTTGGGGGCTGCGCGTGGCGTGAAACAAATTGCAGGCTGGATCGGGCCATGCATCTACACCCCTGACCTCAAACGGACAGAGTGTGTGAAGATTAGGCAGCTTGAGTCTCCGGATCCTGTGCTCGTGCCAGTCGACGTCGAGAGTATGGATGATCGCACGAACCCTCTGGGAACAATCGAGGATAGCTACCCAATAGATGACTACGAAGTACCCATGCCAGACACGGAAGATGTCACGGATCTGATACGGATGGAGAAGCTTCGCTTTGTGCCCATCAAGGAACGATCAGAAGGCACCCGACATGGTTCAGGCCCGCCAATGGTCTTTGATGCAGCAATCTCATTTGCATGTGGCGGCGAGAGCTGGCCCATGAAGCTGCGATACGATGTCAGTTTCATCAACGCATTCCCGTGCCACCAAGGGCCTCATGGTACGTAGTATGATGTACAAAGACCATGACGGTATGCTGACTCCACCAGTACTGTTCTACGACTTTTCGTACAAAGCGATCAAGATCGACGAAGGCCTCGTAGACATCCAAGACTGGGGTTTTCAATCTGGACGTATCCCTCGACCTACTTCTTCCAAGTCTTCACCCGGAAAGAAGGCCCTGGCGCTTATGAATGAACAGAAGAAGAGCGCACATGAGCAAGTTACCAATGTGCTGGCGATTGAAGCGCTTGGTGTCAGCGACAACGAGGTGTTTGCGAGAGCTTGGTGCGCACACCACGGACACAGCGCGATCGTGGCAAATATCAAAGAGACCTGTATGGCATGTGCAATTAGGGAGGCGTACGCAGCATGTGTTTCGGTGGTTATTCTCACCGAGGGCGGTATTGTCAAGGAAAACGATACTGACACGGGCATACTTGATGACTATTAGGGTAGGAGAAGATGTGATTTGATGGATTCAAGGGGTATTGACCGTTTTGGGATTCGGTGTTATGACATACGTTTAGAAACTCATTTGGGTGGGTGGATTGCTTAGATGCAACCCCCACGATAGGGCATTTACATTTCCTTTGTCTTACGTCTGGGACAGAGACGTGTAATGCCGAGGCGGAAATGATGAACATGACTGACGCTGGGTATGGGAATTATGATAGTAACGATATTCATGGATGGAATTGGGAGTAAACGGTTACGACAATGTAGTCATGTTTAGTGAATGTACGCGTTTGCTCTGCGACGAGATTTAACGTTGATGTCGGCGTTCCACCGTCTGGACTGCAGCGGAAAGGCTCGTGAATTTCAATCAACATCCAAAGAAACACGTCTTTAAGCCTACTCGGCGAATTATCAATATGGCCAGATGATGTGCAAGAAGCGCAGGGGGGATGGCACAGTCACGTGCTGATAAGACGTATCGCTGCTCTGACGTTTACGCGGACCCGACTACGGCGCGGCTATATATCAAACTTCACTGACTGCCACGCACGACCACGCCACGCAAAGAAGCTCGATCAACTTGGCAGACGTATCGCGCCACACAGGTACCACTCGAATCGCACCGCATAAATGTCGTACAGGCGATGATCCCGCCTTCTCTGTTCCGCCTTTTCTCCGCAGTACCCCGATCTGGAAGTTGCGCCTTCTCATTGAGGCGTTCATTACTACCTTTTCTGCCGTTGACACAGGCCTGTGTGCAGTGACCACTGAATCTCCTCGCATGGGACTGCACGACGATTGTTAATCTGCGCCCGCCGGTTGTAGCACCCTCCCCTCACCAATTACCCGCTCGCTTTTCCGTCTACGCCATGGGCGGCTCAACGATTCCGTCCGCGCTCAGCGAACTCTCCAACCCCAGCACACCCGAGGCACAGGTTTCCGCGCTACAGCACCTCAAGAACGAGATTGTTGGACACGAGCAGAGGAAAGAGTTGGCAGTCACGCATGGCGTTGTGAAACCACTGGCTGGCCTGCTGCGGGCCGAGGCCAGAAAGGGCGGGAAGAGAAGAAGGAATGTCACAAACGGAAGCGGCTCTGGCCTGTTCGGCGAGACTTCAGCTGGGTTGGACGACTGGACAACCGAAGACGAATTGAGGTTCCAAGCCACACTTGTCGCTGGCAGTCTCGCGAATGGTGAGCACGCAACGCAAAAGATGCTCAATGGACACATTGGCTGATGTATCAAACGTGTAGGCGGACCAGCGTTTGTCGCGCCGCTGCTGGCAGGAGATGTACTACCTCCTTTACTCGAGGCGCTGCGCCCAAGCGAAACGCCATCTAAACTCGTCACGGCGACACTGAAAACGCTCAACCAGATTGTCGATGCGGTGGGCCAAGAAAAGCCTTGGCTTGATATGGCAGACTCGACCAGATCATCTCTCGCCTCGGCTGTCAATGATGTGATATACACTAGGCCGGCTGTAGAAAGTCTGGCTGAGATCCTGGCGCAACCGGGGGGTACTTTGAAGGCCAACCAGCAGATCGAATCGGCGATACGGCTGATCATGAAGACTTGCCAAGAAGAGCCCCAGAAGAGGATACTGGTCGATGCGGGCATCCTGGATTTGCTGGCTGACAAGCTTGCTGCTGTTGCGGTCATGGACGATCGCATCCCTGCATCGGAGATGAGGCAGCCGAGTCGCGAGCAGCTTCCTCGCGCCTGTCTATCAGACATTCTAGAAGCCATCTCAGCCATTATCAAGGACTCGCATTTCTACACAGCGCGATTCCTCTACTCGCAGTCGGTACAACGGCTCTTTGGCTGGCCAAAGGAACGCCCAACAGGCCTCGATGGAAGTAGCACTTCGCAAGCACCATCGTGGGACAAGTTGATACCGCGAGTGCAGACAATGGCCAGCAAATCAGATCCATACATCAAGCAATGGCCAGCTCTTGGTGCCTACTCCTCGGCAGCTGGAGATGGCTACTCTCGGCTTCCAAGCATGGAGTCGTTGCAACATACCTCAAGTAGGAGCGTCATTTCGGATGAATCTGAGACTCCACTGTTCATCTGGCTCATGTACGTGGCGAGGCGGGGCGAATCTAGAGAGCGTTTGTCCGCTTGTTGGTTGTTGGCGCTGCTCAAGAAGTTTGGTGAGCGGTGGCCGCTGAATGATCCGTCAAAGGCGACGCGCGAGAGGCACTTTTCGTATTTGATCATCCCGCTAGTCGAGAAGATGATTGAGGATTCCAGCCCGACGTCAGAGCAAGCGAAGAAGGCTAGTACCATGAGCCAGGCGGCCAGAGATGAGCTGCGCTTTGTGCTAGAGCGCTCGCCGCTTGTCCTTGCCGAGCTCGTTACCGGAAACAAGTCACTTCAGGCGGCCGCTGTTCATACTCGGACCCTGCCCACGCTCATACAGATTTTGAAAAAGTCGTTTGACATACCGACGACGGCGTCAAAACCCCTCTGGCAACCCAAACCAACTTCTCACGAGGTCAAAGATGCAAACATTGACCCTGCATCGTCAACATTGGGCAGAGCTGGGCTTAGCCCCGACGTCTTGCATGCGTTCAGATACCGCGAAAGCGTCCTCCTGGCATTGGCAGCAATGGCAGGTGACCAAGATTCTCTGAGGAAGATGGTGATTGAGATGGGCGCAGCTGCGCACATCATAGAAGCCCTAGTCCCATACAACGAGAACAGTGAACAGGGGGCATCGTCACCTAAGGATGGCAATCCCGATGCTGTTCTTATTGCTGCATGTAAGGTCACACGATCGTTGTCAAGATCGGTCAGCGTCCTCAGAACCAGTCTGATTGACCATGGTGTCGCGCAGCCCATCTTTGAGCTTTTGACACATCCAAACGTCAAGGTGCAGATTGCGGCTACAGAAGTCATTACCAACCTGGTGTTGGATGTGTCACCTATGCGAACTGTGAGTGAGGTTCTGCAGCACTTGCGTCAAAGCTAACAAGAACAGGAGATTCTTGAATCCGGAGTCTTGGGCACGCTCTGCGAACAATGTCGGTCGGCCAACTTTGACCTTCGTTTTGGTAGCCTCTGGGCGTTGAAGCACCTGTGCCTTGGATTACCTCATGCCATGAAGATGCAGTGTCTAGAGGAACTTGGAGTAGGCTGGCTAGTGCAAGTCCTGAACGGAGAGCCATCCAAGCCTGCCATGAGCACACCAAATGCAGCGGGAGAGCAAGTCGATATCCTCAATGCGGTCGATGAGCCGCACATGGATGTGGACGACGAACCGCCTTCGGACGAGGATGATGATGAGATGACGGAGAGCATACCATCGATGCGGCGGCATCAGCGTCATGGCTCTCGATACACAAGCGCAACCAACATTCGAGACAGACTACAGCAAATCAAAAACGATGAGCAGGATGTCCGATTGAACGGGGAGCGCGACGACATTCGTATACAAGAGCAAGCCCTCGACTTTATCCGCAACTTTGTGTCAGAGGACAAGGCATCTGGCGAGATGATTGACCACTTGCTCAAGACGTTTGGCCACAGCCGATTCTTTGAGATTCTCGATGCCAAAATCCGGCCAAAGCACTCTTCGTCAGCATCCTCATCACAGACACACACCAGCTCCGGCTCACCCAACTACTGGCCAGCCAGCAGCCACCGTACGCCCCTGGTCTCGTCTACGAACCAGCTCGGCCAGCCGAACTGGGCGGCATACCCTGCTTCGGAGCTGATCCTAGCCACCATCTATATCCTGATCCACCTCGCCAACGGCCGCCCTCAACACCGCTCTCTTCTCATCTCACAAACCACACTGATGCAGCACGTGCTCCCGCTCTTTACACACCCCCGGCGCGACATCCGCGTAGCATGCGCATGGATGCTGCACAATCTCGTGTGGGTCGAGGACCACACAGACGAAGCGGCAACGCGCGAACGCGCCAGCAGCCTCCGCCAGCTGGGCTTCGAAGAAGGCGCCAAGCAGCTGAGCCGCGACATGGACCTCGACGTCAAGCAGCGAGCTGTAGTCAGCGTGGAGCAATTCGACAAGCTACTAAACGGAGGTAGCAGCAGTCATGCCCGCAGTGGGTTCGCCAGCCCCAGTGGATTTGGCCCTAGTTCTGGTGGTGGTGGTGGCGGAGGCGGCGGTGGCGGAGGCGGAGAGGGAAGTGGTGGGTTGGGTGGCATGAGCAGTAGATTGAGCGGACTTCATGGCTGGAGACATGATTCCAGGGGTTGACAAGCATGGCTTTAGTTTGCATGCATGTAATGTGGTATTGTTTTTTTTTTGCGCATGACTTGGACGCAAAATAGAATTAAGTAGTACTAAGTAGTACTAGTAGTGGGTTATTATTGTTCTTCCTACTTGTCTTCTTGGCAGTTGAAGCATGGAGCGTGGACTTTTTTTTTATTGATTGATTGATTGATTGATTGATTGATTGATTGACTACTCAAGAGTGCAGCAGGCTACACGTTGTTATTGGTTTTTTTTTTCCTCCATGTTCCAACATGTTCAAGTCATCATCACATGATCAGACATATCACACACACACTTTTTTTTCTTTGTCTTATAGCTCAGGACGAAATTTTCGAAACCAGATAGGCAAAAGCTTGATTATTCTATTGCTACTGACGATGCTGATTCTTTTTTTTTTTTTAAAAAAAAAATAGAGGATACGAGAAAGTCTTTATACAGTATATACAAGCTCTCTCTCTCTCTCTCTCTCTCTCAGAAAAATATTCTTTCGATATATCATCTACACCCACTCCTTAGGCTTCTTGAGGACCTCGAGCAAGCGCTCCTCCCTGCTACCCTTTTCGGGCGCATGCATGTACTGCCAGCGAGCTGTAAGCGGCAAGCTCATGAGGATGCTTTCGACTCTGGAGCCGGGGGTATTCAAGCCGAATGCGGTGCCGCGA
Source organism: Exserohilum turcica Et28A (assembly GCF_000359705.1). Taxonomy (NCBI): domain Eukaryota; kingdom Fungi; phylum Ascomycota; class Dothideomycetes; order Pleosporales; family Pleosporaceae; genus Exserohilum; species Exserohilum turcicum. Next base: position 72,683 of record NW_007359970.1, on the reverse strand, counting down.
TCATGGACGAGATTGAATTCGACGTAGCGGCCACGGCGAATCTGCTGCCACTGCTTCATTTCGGGGGTGAAAGGCATGTCTTTTCTGCGGTTGATGATGGGCAGGTATGAGGGGAGGAAGGCGGAAAGGCAGTCCTGGATAAAGCAGAAGAGCTGTTCTTGGTCTTTTTCCGTCTCATCGAGGTCGTCGAAGAAGATGCCGCCTACGCCGCGGGTTTCGCCGCGGTGCTTGTTGTTGAAGTAGTCGTCGCACCATTTCTTGAAGCGCGGGTAGTAGGCTTTGTCGTGCTTGTCGCAGGCTTGCTTGATGGCGCCGTGGAAGAGGATGGCGTCTTCGTCGTAGAGGTAGCATGGCGTCAGGTCGCAGCCGCCGCCGTACCACCATGCGTTTGTGTTTCCGAATTCGTCGGCCGTCTCGAAGTAGCGGTAGTTGAGGTGGACCGTGGGCGCGTTGGGGTTGTGGGGGTGGAGAACCATGGAGAGGCCTGCGGCGAAGAAGGCGAGCGAGTCGACGTCCGGGTCGAGGGCTTTGTGGTTTACGCGCATCTTTTGGATGGCGGCGCGGGGGAGGCGGCCGTAGACGACAGACGTGTTGACGCCGCCCTTTTCAAACACGTTGCCGTCTTGCAGGACGCAGGTGATGCCGCCGCCGCCCTCGGGCCGCTGCCATGCGTCAATTTTGAATTTTGTGCCGTCGACTTTTTCGAGCTCGGCGATAATCTGCTTCTGGTGTTGCTTTATGAATTGCTCCATGCGGAGGCGCATGGGCGATTGCTCGGATACGCCATTTTCGCGCTTGAGGAGGGCGTCTTTCTCGGCAATGGTAGGGCCTTCGGTCTTGATTGAGTCGTCTGTCCACTGTGGAGTGTCAGCATGGGCTTTCTGCGTTGATGAACAGGCTCTGGCGTACCATGGAATATACCAGCGCTCCAATGAATGGCACAAAGAGCAGCCGTATCCTGTTTGGCCACTTGCTGGGCTCGGGATTACGCCATTCTTCAAGAGGATCTGGCTTCTCCGGTCTCTGGCTCTGGGGAATATCTGCACGGCGGCTCGGAGACGAATGCAGCTGCCTATTGCCAATCCGACTTGAGCAGAGCGTGCGTTGCGGTGCATGGCTGTGGGCGAGGCCGAGGGCCCGCGGGACACGGAACGCAGCTCGGAATGGAGGCATGGCGGTGGACGACGGTATCAGGCAGAGAAGGCCTGCAATTGGACCATGCAGGAGAAGACGGGGAGGCGAATTGGTTTATACGACAATGCGAGGACGGTGGGATAGGGCGCTTACTTGTCGTGTATCACACCACGGTGGGCGCATCTTCGGCGAAGCTCGTCGGTACTAGCGGTAATATCGGACCCGGTACCTGCATGATGCAAACGGAGCAAACACGTCTGGAGGCGGCGCGGCTGCGACGACACAACGGAGACAGGCCGGCTGAGGCGTCTGTCGGACGTGCGTGCGCACTGCTGCCGTGTTGCGCTCTGGCGACTGGTGCGATGCTTGGCATGGCGCACTGTATGTCGCCTTTGGTGGTGGAGAGGGCTTATCGATTGCAGGCAACGAATGCAAACGGACAATGTACGGGTATGACGTGCGCGGATACGTGTGCGTGTGCGTGGAAAGAAGCACTCCCTAGCGGCTGCTGACGCTCACTGCCTGAACGGAGGCCACGTCGCGGGCGTGTTGGTGGACGAGGCATGGCCATGGCTGCCAGCGCGACGGCAAACGCGTCGACACGACGGCGGCAGCATCCATGGCCCGTCCATGCAGCGCAGGCCGCAGTTCATGCCGCGGCGATGAGTCAAGACGAGGCTCGTCTTGGGGGGGGCGCTCTGAGTGCGAGTACCCAGGTACCCCCAGGTCATGGGAGCTGAGCAAGTGACTCTGGGCTGGGCGAGGCGGTCAGCAGCGCCATGGCGGCGAGTCACAGCCAGGCCTTTTGCAACAGAGGGCCGCCGTTCCATGGCGCAAAGGGGGCGTTGCTGCTGGTTGTTCCGGAGGCGCTGGCACTGGCACTGGCGAGCACTGGACTGGCGGGCAGAGTGCTGGTCGTCTGGTGCGTGGCCAAGTGACCCCCCGTGGCGGGTGGCGGGTTAGGTAAGTAAGGCTGGAGTGGTGATTCGCAGGTAGAAGCCCCGCTCTGCTGCCTGTGCTTAAGGCTCCCACACCGCACCTACGCCCTCCGTCCTACTTCCTCCTCCTCCTCCTCCTCCGCCTCCGCCACCACACACCATCTGACCGCTCTCACCACTCGACGCCTGCGCGCTCCTCTGCATATAGCCTCCCGCTCCCGCACGCACAGCACACGCACACACAGACTAGCCTCCAAGATGCGTTCCAAGTTCAAGGACGAGCACCCGTTCGAGAAGCGCAAGGCCGAGGCCGAGCGCATTCGCCAGAAGTACAACGACCGCATTCCCGTACGTGCCCGCCGCCGCCTCTGCCCACCCGCCCCATCGTGCCACGGCTGCTAACAGGGCGCAGGTTATCTGCGAGAAGGTCGAGAAGTCTGACATCGCCACCATCGACAAGAAGAAGTACCTGGTGCCCGCTGACCTGACGGTCGGCCAGTTTGTCTATGTCATCCGCAAGAGGATTAAGCTTTCTCCCGAAAAGGCCATCTTCATCTTCGTCGATGAGGTGCTGCCGCCCACGGCCGCTCTCATGAGCTCGATATACGAGGAGCACAAGGACGAGGACGGCTTCCTGTACATCACGTAGGTTCCCTGATTTTACACTTGGCCAGGCCAGCCGCTAACACGACTGCAGCTACTCGGGCGAGAACACGTTTGGCGAGGCCATGTAGACGGATTTGCTCCACCCCCGCTTCCCCTTATCTATCGGCTCTCAGGGCCGCGGCGAACTCGGGCGTTATCGGATTATGGGTTTCTTTGATGTTCATTGCAACAGTATACCGCGCGAGGATAAGTGCTTGGTGTTGAAGACAGACGGCTGGTGCAGCGGCATCCCCCCCCCCCCCAGCGCCCTGGGCCCGGCAACTATGATTGGAATTTGGGGGGGGATGAAACAAGTCAGACCAGGTGGACAGGCACGAGAATAGCTTGGGTCTCTACAGGCGGCCTCTCTATTCTCGAGGGTCGTTGTTGGGCAAGGTTGGCTTCATTCTTCTTGTCCTGACATGCCCCTGTAATTTGCTTTTTCCGCTCTAGTCCGAATACCAGACCTGATGTGACCTCACTGTCTGCACTGCTCCGTCATGAATGTGAATGTGCCTACCCGTGACTGTCCGTACCTGACGCAGCCGCGTGACTGCGCCTCACCTCACCAGGCCCCGTCTCTGGAACCCCCAATGACGACATTGCCCACCTGATAGCACTGCCGCATGAACAACCCCCACCATCATCCAGGTGCCTTTGATCGCCCGCGACAGCATGCGCACCAGAAGCATCGTGCAATGCCACGAGGCTTTTGTATGCAGCCTAGCTTTCCCTCCCCCCCCCCAGACCAGCCGACCTGCGTCGACAAAAGTCCCCCCCCCCTTCTTCCCTAGGCTGGCCGGGAAACGTGGGGAAAGGCTCCAGACGGGCGGCAGGCACGGGCCACGACAAGATGCAGGTGCAGTGGATCTTGCAGCCCGCGACAAGTTTATCGGCACTGCAAACTTGCAACCACAACCACAACCACAACCACAAACAACAAATAACAACAAATCACAACGTGTGCCCACACAAGGCCTTGTTGAATCCTGGTGCCGCTTGGATTTTTTTTACCTGGAAATATAGCATCGTTAAAATATATTTCAATCAGTAGTACACGCAGTCCCCCCCCCCTTCTCTTCCTCCGCTCCACACGTACGAGGGGACAATTATGGCACCACAGTATATTATTTCAAAGTATGACGTTTTCTCTTTCCTCTCTTCTCTTTCCTTTTATTCTTTTTTCTCTTTTTTTTTCTTTCGGGAGATGTTTGAGTCTGCCCTCCTACTCCTCCTCTTCAACCTCTGCCACCAAGTTCTTTACAACAACACACCGCTCACTTTTATACTAGGCGGCTCGATCCCCTGTTCGCCATTTCCATCGGGCTCGCGGCAGCAGCGACACGCATTAACCGTGAGGAAAAGGAAAAGGGCCGCTCGACGCAGCAGAGTCTAGAGGTGCTGAGGAGGAGGTGCGGTTTGGCGTGGCAGAGTGGTGGGGAGGCGAGGAAGGCGTAGATAATACTGCTGGTGGTGGTGCTGGGGGAAGTCAGGGAAGACGTTTTGATGTAACGCCAGCGTTTGCGTCAAGCAGTAGCTTGAACACTTGCTCGTGGCCTGTTCTTATAGCTACCTTGAGCGCATTCCTGTTGTAGTAGCTTGACCACATCTTTCAGGCCTAACAATGCTGCATAGTAAATCGGATCATATATCTGATCTAGTCTCCTTTGCAAGCATGGGTCATCCTCAGGCTCCTCAGGACCCCACAACCGAATCCAGTTGACGTACAAATAGCTGTTCCTGGAGCATAGGCGAGCTGCTAGTTGGCCTATATCTTCTGTTCGTTCACCTGTCTTTCGAGCGTGGCTACTCCAGTACTCTGCCGAGTAACGTGCGAGCCTGAATTCTTCGAGGAAGGCTGCGTGTAGCTCTGGTTGCTCCAACTGGAGAAGGTAGCCAAGGCAGCTTCTTGCCATAGCATAATGGCAGGCATCATCTCGCATGCCGTACTTTGCTGCTTCTCCTGTCAAGATTCTGTCTGACATGAGGTATTCTTTGACTGAGTAATGTGCTAACGCAACGATTTGTTGTGATACATCTTCAAGCTCACAGTCGCTGTCTTGTTCATAGTCGCTGTCTTGTTCAGAGTCGCTGTCCTGCTCATATTTTTATTCGTTGTTGACCGTAATAGTAACAAGACTAGAGCAGATATGCAATGCCTCTAGTGGATCCTCAAGAACTTCATCACGGTCAAATACAGGATCTCGCTTCGTGTCAATGGCGACAACTTCAGCGATGTCGTTGATTGAGAGTGGCCGTGCGGAGAATGTTAACCACCGTAAGATGCGAATAGCGTACTCCGAATCAGCTTCGCTTATCGCGGAAAGAATGCGTTCGTATGTCTGGTCTAGCGTTGGTGGCAGTGTAGCAAGAGTCTTGCGGAGTGTTGCGCGATTGCGACACTTTGCTAAACTATCAACCTGGCATGCAGCCCATCGAAACCTGTTAGATGCATTAAAATTAGATTCTATTAAACCTGAACGAAAAACTTACATGCCCTTGGCCCCATCTTTTAGTACAGCCTCAATCTCCTGTCTAACATCATCCTTTCTCCATTTTTGAAGGAGTTTGTCTGTGGCTAGCCTGTCTTGGACATATCGTTGTATGTCTTTGTCTACTAGCGCGCTTTGGAGACAGATTCTACTCTGGTCGTTTACAATATCTTCTAGGGTGCTCTCAATGTCTGGCTCCCTTCGGCTCGTTACAAGGAGGTGCAAGTTCTGAAGGCTCCGTCCGGCTATTATCTCGAGTGTTCCGCTTCAGCTGAACGTTTTGCTCTCTCCCTTTAATCCCTACTTTTATCCAATGGCTGATCCCCTCAGCATTGCTGCAAGTGTGGTTGGCGTCACAGTTCCAGCGTTGCAAGGTATCCGACTTCTTCTCAACGATCTACAGAGCCTCAGAGACGCACCCAAAACCGTGAAGCGTCTGACAGAAGACGTCACCTCTGTTGAAACAGCACTCACTTTGCTCCAAAACTTGGATGAGAGAGAATAGACATCACTTGGTCCAAACGTAGCTGAGGAGTCAAAGAATACGATCAGCAGCTGCACGCAAGCATGCGACCTCTTCAGAACCGACTTGCATCGGTGGACTAGACATTCCGACGATCGAAAACTAGTATGGCAGGATCGAGCAAATGTGGGATTCTTCAAACAGGGACAGATGAAGGCTATGTCCGAGCAGCTCCAAGACTGCAAACGCTCAATCAACGGCAACGTCAGCATAGCGACCTTGTCAGTAACTCTGATCTAAATGGCTCAGTGCGGAAATCGAGCTGACCTTACCTTACAGATACGGCTCGGTCCGCAATTGCCACATCACGGAAGAAATCAAGAAAATGATATCTACAAATCAGGATGAGGTCAAGGGTGCTATTAATACAGCGGATAAGCAGCTGATAGTGGTGGATAACAAGCTGGAGGAGATGAATGTCAGCAGCGATGAGGAGGAAGTGGCTGGAGAAAAGGAGGACAAAGCTGGTGCATTGAGGCAACTGGAAGAAGAACGTAAAGCGCTAGATGCATCACGGAAACTGCTGGATGAGCTGCTATCCAAGGCACAGGAAGAAGCTGTTGCGAAAGCCGCAGGGCCCCAGAGTCATTCACCAAGTATTTCATTCGGCAATCAGAACTCGGGGTTTCAAGCTGGAATGATCAATGGCAGTGTCAGTGGGATTAGTTTCGGAGGAAAGTAATCAACATCAACAGACTCAAGGCTCGATTTAACGTTATCGGGTTCAAATTAATTCTATCAAGTACTGTGATAGCTCGAGTACATCTTCGTTACCAGATCCCTCCATGACACATCCATAGTTTTCGCTGGCTCGGTTTCTATCGGTGCCACCGCATTGCACCTAGGCACTGATGGACCCCTAGTCAACTATGAAACTCTACAGTGATTTCACAAAAGATAATAATTTTAGGACGCTCAGTTGATTTTAGCTTGGGGGATCTTTTCGACTGACAGTCATGGACGTTATACCTAACTTTGGGAAGAGGTTGGGTAGGGAGTAGCCCGAGCTTGGATAGGGGTAGGGTTGCCAAGACCTGGGTAGGGATATCAGGATATCATCACGTGATACCCTTACCCTACCCCTACCCTACCCCTACCTATTTACCACCATGCACATGCCTATAGCTTTGTAGAAGCCTCTACAGCCACATACTCAGTCCTAAACAAACTTGCCCTTGAAGTATCGCCTGCCCTATCTATCGCCTAAGATTAGGGGTTCGGCTTCACCGGCAACATGGTAATATCTAGCCCTGTCGTCGATGACGTCGCTGAAAGTTTCTAGACTCTATCAGTACTAGCATACCAAGCATTTGTGCTACTAGTTAGAGCGCAGTGTCTTGTATAGTGGCGAGGGTCTAGAAGGAAAAGCGTCACGCTACACCATGCGTCCCGGCACGTATACATGTCAGTAAGAATGGACACTTGACTGCTCAGATTTGCGAGAACTCTTAAATAGCATAAACGAAAAATTTAAATATGTACATGGTCGAATCCATAACATGCTAGCATTTGTCTCCTGCACAGTACCTTGCGTTCTCCGGCCCACAGCAGGCGGTTCCCCCACGGCACTGCAGAAGCACTTAGTAGTGAGGCGGTGTAGTTTGCTCGTAGGATACATACGATAAGGTTACCACACACAATGTCAGCAGCGACCACCTGCTGGGCGAACATGGTAGCTAGCGCCGCAATGATAAGTGTCTTGATATTCGCCATTGTTTCTGCTACTATGGTTAGAAGCAGACCTCACATTACTAGGAAAGATAGATACTAACAATTAAGAGGGTAAATTACAGAATGTATACTTTGCGTGCTGATAGGGATAGGCAGTGGTAGAGGTCCAGAAAAAAAGTAATGCGTTGTTTGCAGCATTTTATAGACAAAAGGTCATTCTATTCCGTAGGCCCACTACTTTACTTAGCCAAGTCGACTTTTTAATTAAACGCCAAACACTAGCTACATGCAGTAACAAGATGTTGATTATCTTGAGCAATGTGGGTTTGCAGCACAGACACGGGTAGAACATCATTTCTGAGCTAGTATCACATTGCCATGCTACTTTTATGATTTTATATACTCTACTACGTACCTTGTAAGCGCCGCTGCGTCATTCCGTTCAGGATTCCCTGCAAAAAGAAACAAATATCGCCATGCTAACGTGGCTTCTACAGGTCTCAAGACAAAAAGTGTTGTTACTTTCGGCGCTACTCCCCCCCTGTCAAGCTGGCGCTACTTCGGATAAACCTATACCATGTATGTATGAATTAGCGATTCTCTTCTTTGACCGCGATTCAAAGGTGGATATTAGTTACATATTAAGGATATTGCTGTGGGGAGGCGCCTTTTCACCTCCATCTGCATGGGGGGGGGGTGCTTGGTGGATACACTGACTCATGTATCCGCTATCTGATAGGCGTTTCTGCGCCTAGTGTGGCTCTCCAGATCTAGTGTGTGATCAATCTCCAGTGCAAGTTATGTAGAGAAGTTGCTATATTGTTGTTGTTGTTGTTGTTGTTATGCATGTCACTATTTTTTCTCTGGTTTACACCATCTGACCAGTCCTGTGTAAGCACCATTCAGCTACCACAGATCATGCCCTGGTTACGCTAATACTACCACAACACATCGGCGCATTTTGATAAGCTCATAGCACCTATCAGGTCTGTTACTAAAACTCCAGCTCCCTGGTAGAAAAGTGCGCAATCCATTGCGTGGCTCTTGGCAGCCAGAGCCTGGACATCCCTGAACGCTAAGCCTACTGCACACAAAAACTACTGTATAGTACTAGACGAAGAAGCTTGTAGTTAGCGTGCCCCTTATCTCGCCGCATATTTTTATACAGGGTTAGGCTAGCCTCGCCTTGTTCCAACACCCGTACGGTAAATACAAGAAACAATGCCATAACGTAATAACGAAAAGGAGACCTTTATCCTAGTCCACAGAGAGAAAAAAAACAATCCAACATTCGTCTACTGAGACTCGCTCAGTTAAGCAAAATCCCGCTTGCAACGCAACAGGAAAGAATAAGAGGAGTCGATCTGTATGCTGGACGATCAAACATGGTCTTGCAAACAAATCACCTGGGCGATTGCAACTCCACCTCGGAATTACACCGGCTTCTGCTCTGGATTCCCTTGGCCATCTCCCTCCGGTGCATGGCCACTACAATCGCCTCGCCCTCTTTAATCGTCCGCTGGTTCGCCGACTGCCTGACCCCCCGCGACATGGTCTCTATCTTAGGCTCATGCGGAATCATCTCGTACCAAAGCACCACGACATTGGGTTTCTGGATACCGGTACCAACGGGATTCTCGGTCAGTGCATTTGGCTTCTCGGGGGTTCCACGCCAATCGATCACTTGGTCGTCGTCGATGAAGAACTGAGTCGCTGCCGTGGCGCTCCTCCGGCCTGGGCCCCGTGGCTGCGTTACACCCGCCGTGTAGTGCCCTGCATCTATGCCGTTGCTCTGGTGGTACGTTGCACAGTGCAGTTTGTACTCGACTGGCGTGCCGTCTTGATGCGTCATGTAATCTGTAAGCGACAAGACGTCATCTACCACGATGCCATTCCCCGACGTGCCGGACACACCCAGGGGTTCGCCAATAGCCTCTAGCATCTCGTTTCCGGATTCATCCAGCACGGGCTGCGCGTGTTCCAGACGCACCGACACGCGCAGGTACTCGGGCGTAGCGTCCAGCGTGAAATGCACAGCGTGGGTCCGGGGCACAGAGCACTGCGAACACATGGTCCCCGACGAAACATAGCGAAGCATTCTCGCAATGGCCGCCGACACGGTTTCCCCGCCTTCCTCCAACGGCGTGATGGTCATGCCGATGCTCTCGTCGCTATCTTCGACTCGGCTGTGCAGACACGCGGTACACGTGTGGCGCGTTGTGCGCGTCAGTCTGAAGAGCGCGTTGAACTGGTTTTGACGTAATTGGCCATCTTGCGTTCTTGATATCCTTACCAGCTCCAACTACACATAGACACACGGCTATCACAAAAAAAAGGAGGGGAAGAAGGGATAATCCACTTACTCAGTATCAAAAGTAGCTTCAATGCCCTGCCATATCCGTGCCATCAGCACCTCGACGTCCTTCGGCGCCGTCATATGTGTCCTGCGAGCCGAGCGCGTAAATTCGTCGAAATCCGCCTCAGACATGGGCGGCGTCATGTTGCGCAAGTGAGCCATTCCCTCCGCATGGCCCGGGGGGTCACGGCAGAAATAGCGCTGCAGCAACTGATGCAGCTGGAACACCAAGTCAAGTGTATACGGCAACGGGCGCGGCTCAAACGGCGACACAGCACTCACAAACTTGTTACCCCAGTAGTCTCTTGCAAACGCCTTGAGCAGACACACCAGACACCCGCTGTAAGTAGTACGCCACACTATGTCTTTTTCCACATCCGCATCCTGGATAATACCGCCCATGCTCGTGCCGTCGTCTCTTCCTAGTCTGCGCTGTCGCGGCGTAAAGCGCCTTGTAAACCCTCATCCGTGAGAATGCTCTGCGTCATGGCATCCAGGCTCGCGAGACTGTGATCTGGGTTCCGCTCGTTACACGGCCAGATGCCCCGCCCGGACCGGTGCTGCCGCAGCCAGTTTACGAAAAGCGCGGCAGGTGCAGCAGTGCTTGCAACGTGCTGTTGCGGTGGCTGGTATGCCTGGGGCTTGAGAGGCCTCGCGCGCGTCGGCTGGCGCGCTGGAGGATGGTCCATTTTCGCCTTATACGCTGCGCGTGTGTCAGAGACGGGCGAGAACAAGGGATGTTTCCTCTCTTTTTTTGTACTGCATTCTTGGTGCGGACACATTCGTTGTGCTCATTGTGCAAAATGCGAGATGAAAGAATGTGTGTCTTACTTTGTTTGTTCGGTCGCATGGTTGGATGTGGTATGTATGTATGTATGTGTGAGCATGTTATTTCGACATGAAGATGTGGATGAGAGAAATTGAGCTTTGTACCTGGGAAGAAGGTCATCCGAAGGGGTGGTTGGAGAGATATGGCGTTGATTGTGCCGAGGAGGGTGTCGAGGAGGGTGTCGATGTTGTTGTGGCAGTGGCGTTTTCTCAAAGCACGACAAAGAAAGGATGCCGTTTTCTTCTTTACACATGGGGCCCGAGAATAGGTCTAAGAGTACATCTTCGTTGATGTTATAGACTCTGAACTCGAGGAGACAGCAATTCTTTCACTAAAGAAGAAAATGTGTTATATTATCTCGCAGCGGTACCTTCAGCTTCATCAAAAGCTCAAGTCTGCTGACCGTTTCTTTGTTACCGGCATCTCGGAACATCTACTGATCAGGATTATAGTACTTCCTCCAATTATGTTGCTCTCTGAAACCCAGCACCTCTTTAATCTTGCGATTACTCAATGGCGCCTCCCACTCGCCCATGTCGCGCGTGATTGGCGTGTTGGGCGCATACTGCTCTAGAAACTGCCTTGTGGGAAACGTCGCGGTGATGGTATCATTGGTGGCATTGAAGACCTGGAAGCCCAAGCCATCCTTTTGCACGCACAAATCGCAGATCTGGCCGAGATCCCGCGCGTCAATGTAGGCCCAGGCGTTGCGCTTGCGCACCTCGGGGTGCTGGATGTAGTAGGGAAAGTCGCGCGCGTACTCGTGCGGCTCAATCACGTTGCCGATGCGCAAAGCGTAAATGTCGGCGTCGAAGCGGCGGGCGAAACCCCGGACTACGCGCTCGCCGCATAGCTTGGATATGGCATATGTATCCATGGGGTTGACGTCGGCGTCTTCGAGAAGCGGAAAGGCAGTGTAGTCGAGGTTGCCCTGGCCGAAACACACTTCATATGTGGTTTCGCTGCTGGCGATGATGATTTTGCGGACGCCGAGCTTGCATGCGGCTTCGATGACATTGTAGGTGGATTGCACGTTTCCTGCGTAGCATTCGTTGTCTGGCACCAGCATGTTGCGTGCGTAGGCTGCAAAGTGGATGACGGCGTCTGGGGGACCAGGCACGTGGGGACCCTCGTAGCCGGCAAAGTTGAAGTGCGTGGTGAGCGCATTGAAGACCTGGCCGCTGTCTTTGAGGTCGGTTTTGAGCGTAAATATGCCTGCTTCTGGGTCCGGGAAGTCGGTGAGATCCAGGTTGAGGACCGAGTAGCCCTTTTGGATCAGGTACGGGAGAACATGGCGCCCAGCCTTGCCTGAGCCGCCAGTAAAGACGATGCGCTTCCCTGATGACATGGCGGTTGCAGCCCTTTAGAGAGGTCTTTTCGTCTGAAAGACGGCTGTTAGCAGGATCAATTGCTGGCTGCGGGGTTGCATCGGTACCCTTGTGAAGATGAGGCTTAACTAGGTCGTGTGCGGTGCCGCGGAGCGCTCAATCGAAGAGCAGCATGCGACAGGGCAGTCCATGTTTATAAGCGTCATGGCAATAGGCTGCCCGGCCACGAGCACGAGGGGTGCACGCAGTTGCATGTGGCGAGCATGGGAGGTGACAGCGGGACGTACGGTTTGGGCATGGCATGGTCGCTAACGCTACGTCACGATGCGGCATGGGTATGGGGGACGGGGGACGGGGGGACCCACCCGACTTCTTTTTCCCGTAGTCGTGGGAGTGGGAGCAGGTGGTACCATGGCCCAACTAGCGTCATGCCAGTGCCAGACACCGAATCCTCCGCAGCACCGTATTTGCCCCAACGACTTGCACATTTCTAGACGCTCTCAATTCGCAATCCCTACGGTACACATGGTGGCATCTCCCCCTCCACACACATGACCAGCGGTCTGATGCGGCGCTTCTGCTCGACGTTTGCCCGCACGCACCCTCAAGCCACGACGACTGCCGCATGGCTCGCTGCGCCCCGCCTGCTGGCGCTCAAGCAGTACAGGAGGACGCTGACCGATGCCGGCTGCACACAGGCTCCGGTGGCAAGGCACTGGTTCACGAGCTCGTCGCCATGCTCGCACCCCGGGCAGGATGAGTGCGAGAAGAAGCGCATCCACGAGCGCGACTTGAAGCTGGGAGACAGTAGGTTTGCGGCTCAGACTGGTGCAAATGGGCTGCTAACAAGTGCGTAGCCATCCGAGTCCTGCACGAACGCCTGCCGACGCTTTTGATATCACCGCTCCCCCAGGACATCCTCTCCCCGCACATTAGCCTGCACCTGTTTCCCTCGACCCACCCACATCTGCCGACGGTGAGCGGGCGGTTTTCGTACGTCGCAGCACTGTGGACGGCGCCGGTCGCATGGGGCCAGGTTCCCGTGGTGGGCAACGTGAAGCTCAGGATACTGTCTGAGCGCATGGTGAAGAATGGCGGGTGCTCGACAGCGAGCAACGTGCGCAACGAGAAGCTGATTGTGCGGTGGCAGACATGTGGCAAGTCGGACAGGAAGGAGAACGGGCAGGTCAGCGACGTGGTGGAGAAAATCACCAGCATCGTGGCGGGGTCCAAGCGACCACAGCAGGAATTCACGGGCCTGTTCAAGTTTGAGTTTGACGACGAGGGGCGCATTCTGAACCACATCATCGAGCACACCGAGGAGGGCCAGCACTGGGATCGGACGGCGACCATGATCAGCGTGACGGACTGGCTTCTGGGCCGCGCGTGGGGGCGGAGCGAGGGCAACCCCAGCCTGGCGTTTGTGAGGTGCAATGAGCGCGGCCATGGGCGCGGGCGTGGTGGTGACGAGCGGCGATGAAACGCCATCAGTCCATGCTGTCGACGCTGTCGGCTGCTGCCCACTGCTGCTGGTGCGCCCGCCCCTCGATACTGGTCCTCAGCGTCGCGGGAAAAATTTTCTACTCTCACCACTCCACACGTGTACAAGACATGTAATGCTAGCACCCAGTAATGACGTTGGTCGTGTACGGCCGCGAGCGCAATTGATACCCTATGACAGGCGCCCGTTGCGGCACCACAGTCATGTGCAGCGAGCCAAGTGGACGAGACGCATAAGAAGAGCGAGACAGGGGCCGGTGATTCGCAGTGCATGGTGCTGATGGATGCGTGTGGCTACCCAATGATGAGTTGGCGGGTGAGGGCGCGCATCGGCCACGGCACTAGGCATGGTAGCTTCCGCCTAGCGACCACGACGACGAGCTCTGGCGCATCTCACCCTGCCTTGCCAGAGCCAGAGCCCGCCAGCATATTGTCGCCGCCCGCCGCCGCCGCCGCCGCAGCAGCAACAGCAACAGCAGCAGCAACCGCATTGCATTGCATTGCCATCTACCGACATTCCCGCATCCAAGCCCGCACTCATCGCCCGCCCCTCTTCCGACGCTCCCCCCCGTCGTCTTGGAGCTGCTGCCGCGCCCGCCTGCCAGCCCCCCCGATTTCCCTTGCTCAGCCGCCCGTCGCCCGTTTCCCCGCGCCTATTCCACGGACAGCGCTGGGAGCCTACAGCCTCAACTACCCCCCAGGCTTCTGCCTACCTCCCCACCAAACGCCATTGCCTGACCGCACACAGCCATGGCCGACCTCTCGCAGAGTGGGGAATTGAGTATGTTGCCTGCGCATTCCTCGGCTGCTGTCCATGTCCAAGCTCGTGCTAATGCGCCGCAGACCAGCCCATCCTCAACCTGACGCCCGAGGAAAAGCGCGTCTTCCAGTATCTCTTCCAGCAGGCCGACACAGAGAAGCTGGGCGTCATAACAGGCGAGATTGCCGTCAAGTTCTTCGAGCGCACCAAGCTGGCCCCCGCCGTCCTAGGAGAGATATGGCAGATTGCAGACACGGAGAACCGCGGTCTCTTGACCATGGCCGGCTTTTGCCAGGTCCTGCGCCTTATTGGACACTACCAGGCTGGCCGAGATCCCACACCAGAGCTTGCCTTTAGACGTATGCCCTCTGCGACCTGTTCGTTGTGCATATGCGCTGACCGTCCATGTAGCCGCCCCCCTGCCCAAGTTTGAGGGCCTAACTCCCCCATCCGCTCCTCCCGCTGCCCCTGGCTTCTCCCCACAACCCACTGGTTCTCTGCAGCCTCAAGTTAGCGGCAGTGGCCCAATCCGCGTCCCGCCGCTAGTGCCCGGCAAGGCTGCTGAATATGCAGGCTTGTTCGAGAAGTCTGGCGCAGTCAACGGCATTCTTTCAGGTACGCTATTGTTTCATGTCCGAGGCAGACTGGGGTTGGCTAACAAAAAACCGCAGGCGAGAATGCAAAAGAGATATTTGAAAAGGCACGGTTACCAAATGAAGTCCTCGGCCGGATATGGAATCTTTCAGACACGGAGCAGCGTGGAGCGCTCAACGTTACCGAGTTCATCATCGCCATGCACCTGCTCGCCTCATACCGCACAGGAAACATGAAGGCGCTTCCAAACACGCTGCCTCCAGGCCTGTACGAAGCCGCTTCTCGACGCGGAGGACTGCCGCCCCCACCAGGACGCCCCGACCAGATGGCCATTCCACGTCAATTCAGTGGACAGCAAAATGCACCGCGACAACCAAGCCCGCTCGGACGACAGCCATATGGAGCACCTCCCCCGCCTGTGCAGCCTGCTGGCAGTGATTGGCTCATCAGCCCCCAAGAGAAGGCCTCATACGACAACTTGTTCAAGGGTGTTGATACCATGGGCCGCGGCTTCATTACTGGAGACCAGGCGGTGCGCTTCTTCAGCGACTCCGGCCTACCCGAAGACGTTCTCGCAGGAATATGGGACCTTGCAGACATCAATTCGGAAGGACAGCTATCCAAGGACGAGTTCGCGGTCGCCATGTACCTCATCCGGCAACAACGGAAAGGAGAGCCACTCCCCACCACTCTGCCACCGAATCTGATCCCACCAAGCCTGCGCACACCGGCCAACCAGGCTGCGCCCGTCACTTCACCGCAGCTGGCACCCCCAATGCCTCCTCCTGCCAAGTCTGCGACTGATGACCTGTTCGGACTGGACGCCTTTAGCGCACCGCCTCCCCCTCCCCAACAGTCACAGTCAACGGGTGGCTCTGCCACTTTCAGCAAGCCTTTTGAAAGCGATCCTTTTGGAAGCAAAGCAGCCTCGCCAACTTCGCCACATCATTTCCAGCCTCAACCGCGAAACCCGGCCTCCACTTTCAAACCCTTCATGCCTAGCTCTTCGTTTGGCCAGACTTTGACCGCACACTCGACAGGCCAGTCGGGAACCTCTGGCGCGCCGCAACACTCGACACTTTCCGTAATGGATGATCTGCTAGGAGAGGCTGATCCTGAAATCAACAAGAAGCTAACGCAGGATTCCACCGACCTGGCCAACATGTCGAACCAGATGACCACTCTGCGCAACCAGATGCAGGAGGTCCAAAACAAGAAGACTGCAACGGAAAGCGATCTTAACAGCGTCAACACTCAAAAGCGTGACCTCGAACTCCGTCTCTCGCAGTTCAAGACACAGTACGACCAAGAAGTCAAGGCAGTCAAGGCTCTCGAGGACCGTCTGGCCAGCTCCCGCAATGAGACTCAAAAGCTAAAGGTGGATCTTGCCATGATTGAGAGCTCTTACCAGGATCTCCAAACCCAGCACCGCCAAGTCGGAGGTCAACTCGAGGCTGATCAGCGCGAAAACAACAACCTGAAAGAGCGCATCCGTCAGCTCAATGCTGAGATTGCGCAGCTCCGCCCCCAGCTTGACAAGATGAGAAATGACGCCCGCCAACAAAAGGGCCTGGTGGCGATCAACAAGAAGCAGTTGGCTACCAACGAGGCCGAGCGCGATAAGCTTAAGAACGAGATGAACGAGTTGAGCAAGTCCCACGAGGAAATCTCCCGCGGCTCTCCAATCCAGACCCCCGGCGTCGTCAGCCCTGCTGTTTCCACTGCAAGCCAGAACACGAACCCCTTCTTCCGAAAATCCCCTCAGCCAGGTGCCGAAAACACCATGTCACCCTCTGGTTTTGCGCGTGACGGACCCCACAAGGACTTTGATAGTGTCTTTGGTTCATTTGGCACTCCGCAGAGCAGCGCACCGCCCGTTTCATTCCGTCCTGACAACTCGAGCCTAGGCCCTAGCTTTTCTGCTCCATCAGGCCAGTCGGTACGCTCCTCCGAGGGTCCAGATGTGCCTACGCCCTCCACTTCGCCGCCTCTCTCTTCGTACCAGGAGTCTCCACGAGTTGCAGACCCACCAGCTCCTCCTGAGTCACGTCAGTTTGGTTCCTCGTTCCTGCCACTGAGAGAAGGCCAACGGTCCGACTCGTTCAGTTCCTCTGTGCGAGGGGCCGCCCCTGCAAACCGATACGGTCCCCATGCCCCTGGAAATGAGACGCCCACTATCTCACATGCTTCGCCTGCTGGTACTCCAATCGCTGAGAAGCCTTCTGTGGAGCGCACCGACACCAACAGAACTGAGACTGATAACTTCAACCCGGCTCTATTCAGCCGCACATTTTCGGCTTCTCCTGTGACCAGCGTCACTAGTGAAACACAGCGCTCAACTACCAAGAATGATGACCGAAAGGACGCTTTCGCCAATTTTGGGGTTCCATCTGCTGGCGTAGCACAAGATGTTCCTGGAGCTTTCCCCCGGGAAGCCAACACACCACTGCAACAGAACCAAACCGGCGAGAGCAGTATGAGTGGGCCAAACAGGAACAACACCGACCCCTTCGGCACCTCTGGTGAGCAATCCCGAGGAGGCAAGGATGACTTTGATGCGGCTTTCGCTGGCTTTGGGCCTAGTCGTCAGACCGCTACTACCGCCTCCAACGCAAGCGCGCCCGCAGGAGATTCAAACAAGTTCAACAAGGAGTTTCCTCCGATTGAGGATCTTGCCCACGACGACGACAGTGACAGCAACGATGGACGAGGATTCGACGACAACTTTACATCCGCATCGCCAAATCAGAAGCGCACCAGCTTTGGGCAAGAGCAGCGCTCCCAGCAGCCGCGTCCTGGCACTGCTTCGAGTGATGAGCTCTACAGGGCTCCGCCTCCCACCACTCGCCTAGACTCGAACCTGAGCGGCCTGCCCTCTCCGGGTGCACAAAAATCCCCTCCTACGTATGAGTCTACTGTAAACACGACAAGAAGCGGGTCGAACCAGTTCCCGCCCGAATTTGGCGGTCTTCTCCCGTCTCGTGAGAACCCAACATCTTCTGGCTCTCCTGACACTGCGCAAGGCCCGGAGAGATCGTTCAATCCTCCAGGCGGCCACGGAGCTGCTCTCTTCGGTGGGCCGATCAAGTCTGCCACAACATCTCCGCCTCCTCTGGATACTCCCGCTTCGACTGTTCCCTCTGACCAATACCACTCTGGCATGGCATTTAGTACCAACGAGCCTAACCAGGGGCCATTGCCATCCGGCAACGTTCCTCAGCTCGGAAAATCTGCCTTTAACGACGACTTTGACGCTGGTTTTGATGACCTCGCTGATGCCAAGGAAGATGACAAGGCCGACGATGACTTCATATTTTCCTCGCAGCATCGTGAAGGACTCGATGAGTTCAACCCTGTTTTTGACTCGCCAGCTGCCTCCAAGGCGAACACAATGGCTTCGCAGCAAACACCTACTGGCAAGCCCCGCGGAGACGACAGCTTCAGTGACTTTGAGCACCTATCGCAATTTGGTGGACAATCCCAACAAGCTGCAGCAGGCTCTTCATCTCAGGACTGGGATGCCATCTTTTCGAACCTCGAATCTTCGCAGACCGACAAGGGCTCGCACTCGCAACAGGCACCAACCGACTTTGGCAAGTCCGTCTTTGACACTCTTGACAAGGAGGAGGTTGCTGCATCGTCATCAAAGTCGCAGCAATTGTCGCCTCAGATGCCTCCGCTTGGCCGTGCCATCAGCACCGGAACTGAACACGATGACCCTATTCTCAAGAAACTGACTGGCATGGGCTATGCACGGAACGATGCTCTTTCTGCGCTTGAGAAGTTCGACTATGACATCAACAAGGTAAGCACTGCACTGTTGCATCGTGTTTAGAAGGTAGCTTGACTAACACTTTTGTCCAGGCTGCCGACCACTTGGCGTCGGGAGGAAACTGAACAAAACAAATCAACGATGCCTTGACTTTGCACAGCCGTCATGATGTCGAATCGCCCTCTCTTGTCTTGTATGAGTACATATGTTTAGCATGGCTCGCTTCAATCATCATACCCTTGAGCATTGATTCTCTCTCTCTCTTTCTCTATCCGTCTCCTTCGCTCTCTCTCTCTCTCTCTCTCTCTCTCTCTCTCGCTTCCACTTGGTTTCTCGGTATCTGCGACGCGTAGCCCACACTTCCCCCGTCTTTTCCCCCTTTGTTCTGGACATTCTCTTCTTGTAGTAAAACAAAACATTCATTTTGGGGAAGTAGTGGAGAGAAAGAACAAGGGAAACCCTACATTTATGTTGGTTTTTTTCTTCTTCTTTTCCTTTGCTTTTTCCGCTGTTTGCTTGGGGGCGGTGGTGGTGGTGGTGCCGGTGGTAAGGGAAGGGGGGGGGGAATGGAATCTTGGTGACGGAAGGAACGTCTGGCGGCTCGACGCACATACTATGCAACTTAATCTAATCTTTTCTGGCTTGTCATGTTCTGTTGTTTAATCGTCTTCTGTGCTATTCACAGGCAATGTCATGAGAGAAAACGCTTTTTTGCTGTCTAGAGAGAGAGTGTGTTTTGTGTCGTTGATATTAGATGATGATTATCGAGCTCAGGCTAGTTATCACACGAATTGGCATTCATTACCAAAAAAACAAAACAAAAACAAAGGACTATGTAGCAACGAATGTTTGGATAGGAAGAGTTTGTGCAAAGACTGGTAAGTGGAGAATCAAGTTTAGATGTGAAATCCATCAATAGCTAGATAGATAGATAGATAGATCGATAGATAGATAGATAGATAGGGAGACGGGTATTTGATTTTCAATATGCAATCGTCGAGTATACGCAGCATTGGGGAAGAAAAAAAAAGAGAAAAAAAAAAGAACAAGTCAGGTACAAGTAGCACTCGTGCATACAAACGATGCACACACACACACATGCATACCAAAAAAAAAATACTAAAGCCCCTACACTCTCACACATAAACCCCCCCCCCAAGCTATCCATAATCCCAACAAGACCATCGAAAACGGCTACACAGCAGACAAAGTAGCAGGCACAGCCTCTGTTCTAACGGTACCCTCGACCTTCTCCTCGTAGCTGTCAAAGACAGCTGTGCCCTCGAGATGGCTGTGTTCAAAGACATCGACGTGCGTGGAGGCGAACTTGCGGGCGCTAATTTTCATTTCGAAGAGCAGGTCGAGCTCGGCGAAGGAGCGGCCGCGCGGCTCGGGGAGGCGGAAATATGTGTAGACGATGCTGAGGAAGCAGGATGCGGCCCAGAAGAAGCCTGCGTAGTTGCCCCTGTTTGGGTCATGTTAGTATGTATGTAGATAGGCTGGAGGAGGAAGATTGAAGGAGGGGGTTTTTTTTGTATGTGTGTGTGTGTGTGTGTGATAGCGGAGAAAAAAGAGTTGAAACTAAACGTACCAGTTCCAGGCTCCTGGATTGAGCATGTAGGGCGTAAGGACCGAAGTGATAATGGCAATGACATTGTAGAGATTGCGGCCGAGGACAACGGTCTTGATGGCGAGGCGGCGGGTCGACAGTTCGGCGACGAGCGAGTAGCACACGGTGCCAACGGTGAGCTGGTAAAACATGGCCCAGACAATCATCATGGCGCCCGTGGCCATGGCGCCGGATGCGCGCTGCGACTGCGGCACGAGTCCCAGGAAACCCATGACGAAGAGCATGATGCACAGACCGCAGAGACCGCCCAGGTACAGTGTTCGCCGGCCAATGCCCACTTTCATTAGGTACCAGGCGCCGAAGACGCCGGCCATGTTGATTCCGTACTGGCCCATTGCAAAGTCGTAGGATGTGGAGGGAGCCAGACCGGCTTGCTGGAGGAAGTAAGACGAGTAGCCTGAGAAGGCGTTGCCGCTGAGATTCTGCATTGCCCAAGCCATGCAGACGATTTCGGTGCGGCGCAGGTCGGTGCCTTTGAAGCAGTCCCAGTAGGTGGCGCCTTTTGTGATTTTCTCCTCGAGCGCCGTCGTGTGCACCATCATGGCGATGGTCTCGTCGGCGTTGAAGTCGGTTTCGCGGTTGAGGCTGGTGAGGCGGAGGAGCGCCTTTTTGGCGTCGTCGAGTCGGCCTTTGCGGACGAGCCACCAGGGGGATTCTGGGGCGAGGAAAACTCCAATCAAAAGGGGTACTGGCCACATCCATTGCAGGGCGTATGGGATGCGGTACGACCATTCATCTGGCCGGCTGACCAGAGAGCGGATGACGCCGATGCCGATGAGCTGGCCCAGGCCCCAGCAGAAGTTGACATATGTTGTTACTACAAAGTTGTAAGTAGGTAATTGCTGGCTCAATGCTGGCGTGACTTACAGTATCCACGCAGAGCAACAGGGCACACTTCGCAGGCATAAGTAATAGTCAGCGTCTGAAAGACGCCCCACGGGATACCACAGAGAATCTCAGCAAGGAGCAGATGCACGACCGTCTGCGCGGTGAAGAAGATAGCCGTAAAGCCGATAATCAGCGTCAGACATCCCATAACCGTATACCGATATCCAATGGCCTCACTGACCCAGCCGTTGAGAAACAAGCCGATAATCTCGCCCACAATGAGGCCGTTGGACAAGCCGGCCTGCCACGGTGCTGGGATTTCCCACGTGCCGTTGGGCAGTTGCTCGCCGTATTTGCGCTTGAACTGCGGGAACCCGAAGAAGTTGTTGAGAAGACAGACGTCGTAGCCCTCCATGACGATACACGTGCTGATGAGGATGGACCATCCAATCGCCTTTGGGTACAGCTTGATGCCCTGCAACAGCGTCATTTTGCGCTCCTTGTCCGACGCAAGGCGCGCATCGTTGACAATCTTGTTGGCAGCGCGCTTGTGATGGTCGTCGTAGTCGGCATCGAGGTCGACTGGAGGGGCAGTCGAAGCCTCGATTTCCTTGTCGTGCGCCATGTTGAAGACGCGCTGGGCAACAATCGGGCCGAGAGCGATGTGTCGTCGTCTTCGGGAAGTGTTCTAGAGTAGTAATGTAATACAGTAGTGGGGAGATCCTGGTAACGCCCGCTCTCCACTCCTGCACGCTCTGCACCGCAACAAAGGCAAAAGAAGAATCCGGGGAAACTTGCTACCGGGACATTGGGCTGGTAAAAAAGGATATGCGGCGGTCTTTAAGCATGAGAATTTGCGGGGTCCAGGACATGGTTTGGGCCAAGCGCAGTGGGAAGCATCTTGTCTTGGTTGGAGAGCGAAGAAGTGGAGCGGCTCCTGTCCTGGCGCGGTGGGCGGGCGTGATTGGATGCCAAGACAAGGAGGCCTTCTGCGAGTGGTTAGCCATTTTGACGGGCGTGCTTGTCCAAGGCCCGGAAAACACAACCTTGAGGCCAGCATCTCGTGCACGCCGCTTGCATGCGTCGTCTCGCTTGGCCGGGCTCAGTAGAGCGGAAGTGCCGATGGGCGGAGAGCGGGCTGCTCCATTGGGCCCCGGTGAGGTCGCGTGCATGGCTTGGACTGGCGCTAGGGGCTGCTGTGCTGAGCATTGCCATGGTGAACAGGTAGGTATGCCTACACACGAGTCGGGCAGAAGGATGCCAAGCAGGAAAACAAGAGCATGCCCAGCTTCCCCAGAGAAATACCACGATATTCGCCGAGGTAGAGCCTCATCAACCTCTGCCGGCACTTGGCGAGGCTTTTTTTTCACACAAGTCGAGTGGCCGCCGACTCTTCTGGCTGAGCGTGTACGGCGTTGCCAATCCGCCGCCGCCACCTTGTCGGTGCCATCTGTCCGCGGCGTATAAGTATCCTTCCGCAGTGTCTTGGAAACCAGTGCTTGGCATTCTCGAGGAACTGTAAACCAGTCCTGACTTGAGAGACTAGAGCAAGAACACTCAGCGTGATGCTTTTCAACCATTACCCAGCTAACTAGAGAGCCCATCTACTTTGGCTATGCTGCTCTGATCCAAGTCTAAACATGCTCTCTGCTGGTTAGCAGATGTCTACTCTACACACCCGAGACCCGTAAAATAATCACTAAGCCCATCTCTGGACATCGGACCGTTCTTCAGGGAGCGTCTCCTACTTCAGGCTGGACCTGCTCAGGCTCACGCTTCCGCGGCTGCACTCTGCCCCCGAAAAACACCAGCAGCAACAAATCATACGTCGCCTTCAAGCTGCCCGCTGCCACAAAAGCGACCCAGAAATGGTTGTGCCCAGCAAGAATACCTGTGACCGTTGGACCACTGCTCTGACTCAGCGTCTTGAGAATATTGACCACGCCCATGACTGCCGTTCGCTCTTCCGGCAGGACCACGATGGAGAGGAACGCCGACCGAGGCGCTTGATCCATGGAGCTAAGGACAGAGCGGGCGACAAGCAGGCAGATGGTTGCCGCCAGGCCAGACGGGACTGGCAAAAGGGCCAGAAAGAGAGAGGCTGGTAGATGAGTGACTACCATGGCTTGGATCAGGCCGAGGCGCTTAGCTAGACTCGAGGCAAAGACATTGCCAGTGGTTGACACGAACCTGCAACTCAGTCAGCCAGTTGATTCTGCATCAACTAAGACCCAGACATACCATGTTGCCGACATGATGCCTCCCAGTTTCCCCTTGGGCAAGTTGAACTTCCGGTCCATGTAGTAGTTGATCAGACTGAAGGGAACCATGCCTGAGCCCAAGGAATCCAGGAAGAACAGGCTACAAAGCTTGAGCAGAACCATGCGAGTCGGCTTCGATATCGTGCTGATCGAGTGCCAGAATCTCTTCTTCTTCTTCTTTTCCGGCTTCGCCACGTCTTGCTCTTGAGCATCACTTGTCTCCTCCAACAGTGGCTGCGTCTCAGCAGCCTCAGCAGCCGCATTCCTCTTAGGCTTCCCACCCTCGTGCTCACACTGTTGGCTCATAAACAGCGTCATAACCGCCTTGACACAGCCAACGCCCGTGTAAATCCAGAAAATCGCTCGGTACGCATCCAGAACCGTCCAGCCCTCCAGCGCCTGCAGGCGATCGATAACCACACCACCGACTGCCAGGCCTGTCGAGGTGCCCATGACAGCCAGCACGACATACCAAGTATACACGTCAGATCTTTCCGTCTCAGCCACGAGCTGCGCCAGCGTCGACTCCTCGACAGCTCTGAACGGGCCAATCTCATTCCCACTCGGACTAATGACACCGACAATAGCCGCAAGAAGCAACGCTACATAGTTAATCGTCGTCGCAAAGACGGCCCCAGAAACCGCCATGGACACGGCGCCGAGCAGCAGGATCCTGCGCCGCCCCAGTGCATCCGCAACGAGCGTCAGCAGCAGACTAATCACGACATCGCCGAGCAGCGTCAGCGTCATGAAAAGCCCAATCTGCTCGTCCGAAAACCCTTGCTCTTGGAAGAACAGCGCGAGAATAAGCGCAGCCGCGCCGTATGCGAAAAGCCGGAGATAGCGTGCAAAGATGATGAGATAGACGTCCCTTCCAGTTTTTCTCATTGTAGCCAGGCCGAATTCCTGACCCAGCCACCGGGCTCCCTTGAGCACGCTATTCTTGACTGACATTTTTGATTTATTTCCAGGTTTTATGTTCGGGCGCGGAAAAGGCGTAGGATAGCCATTCACCGGTGTGCGGCGTTACAAACGGTCAAGGCTTTTTCGAGTTGGTGAAAACGAAATGCGGTATTAAGCAAACTGCAAGCAAGTGTCAAAAGCCTCTTTAGAAATCGGTGTGACAGGAAAAGTCTGAAGCTGCGATGGTGCTCGAGATGGATGCCTGAACGCGCAATAGCCCGGCGCCAGCCTTTTACCCGAAACGGCAAGGGGCAAGCGTATACACCGCATCTCCATGTCCAAAGGACGTTTCGAGGGCGCAACAGCCAGCTCGAGACGTGCAGAGAAACAAGTTTCATCCATACCAGCCTGCTGTATACGTGACAGGCCAGGCGCATAAAGTGGGGTCCATGCCGAGGACAGACTGATAAGCAACGGGCACTAAGAATTGCTTTTGGACGGCATCACAGGCATCTTCGCTGTACGTCAGTACGTCATTACACACATACATGCCAAGCACCAAAGTCATGAGATAAAGGATGATTGTCCCATATTAAGAACACCTAGAACACTCCGAAAGAAACAGAGGGCCCAGCGGCCACCACAAATTGTAATGCAGAAACCAGCACATCCCAGAAATCCAAACGAGAGCCCCCATTCTAAGCGAGTCGCGTCGCCATGCTAGCACAAAGACCGGGACAGAGACGGAGATATCGTGACGAATGGGAGAGGACATGGCGGCCATGGATCCGTGCGCATTCTCGTGGTTCCGCTCCCCTTGTCGCAGTCGCATATGGAGACGGGAAATGTGGCGCCCACGTCGTGTCTCGCTCGTCCTTGGACGCTTGTACGTGTCTCTGACACATTTGAACTCTTCTCTTTCCCCGCCTAGCAGCAGCCGCCACCGGATCCGCTCTGCACGCCCTGGCCTTGCCCGATGGGGACTGTGGGCTTGGTGTTGGCGGTTGTGGTACCCATACGCTCCTTGATCTGGCGGGCCATGGTGAGGAAAGCTTGCTCGACGTTGGTGGCGCTCTTTGCCGAAGTCTCGAGGAATGGAATGCCGAGGCTGTCTGCGAATTCCTAGGGGTACTGTTAGATGGATGCTGGGGCTGCACGCGAGACAGGGGCCGTGTGGACGCACCTTTGCTACAGTGTACTCAACAACCTTCTTGTCCGCCATATCGGACTTGTTGCCAACCAGCAGCTTGTTGACGCCCTCGGTGGCGTATCGGTCAATCTCCTGTAGCCACTGCTTGACGTTGTTGAATGAGTCCATGTCGGTGACATCGTACACGACGCAGATGCCGTGAGCGCCACGGTAGTATGACGATGTGATGGTTCGGAAGCGCTCTTGGCCGGCCGTGTCCCACTGCAAGTGCCGTCAGTACTCGCGCCCCCAAAGCACCATGGCTGTCGGGGCATACGCACAATCTGTAGCTTTACCGTCTTGCCATCGAGCTCGATCGTTCGGATTTTCTGCTGCGCGTTAGTCCCGTGGCAGGCGCCAGCAGCAGGCGGCTAGGCAGACGCACAAAGTCGACGCCGATGGTCGAGATGTAGCTCTCCGTGTATGTGTCGTCGGCAAAACGGAGCAGCAAGCACGACTTTCCGACACCAGAGTCACCGATGAGGAGGAGCTTGAAGAGGTAGTCGTATCTATGTGCCGAGCAGCGTCAGTGGCGGGAGTGCCGTGGCGGGAGCAGCAGCGTGGGAGCTGTGCCGCAGGGGAGCCAAGTTACTCTATAGGCACTCGAGTTAGCACGGCTCCAGATGCAGCCATACGCGGCCCTTGAGCCCTGGGCTGTGGCGGTGGGCTTTGCGCGGAGGAGCAGTTACGTACCACTCTGGGTTCATGGTTGCGGTGTTGCGGGCGTGTGGGAAAAGCAGAGGCTACAAGGCGTGAGTGCTGCAGGGGCTGTGGGGGGGGAGGCAGAAGTCGTGGGGTATCGTAGGTCGTCGGGGGGGGGGGGTGGACGAGGTGGGTGTGGGAGTGGGTGTGTGAGGACGATGGGATGCACTGCGCGGATACCAACCAGGTGTGGAGGAGCTTGGCACTCAGCCCCAAATCCGTGGTCACAAGTTGCCGGAGCCCGTTTCGCGTGAGCGGGCGAGCGAACATCACATTCACAGCACAGCACAGCACAGCAGCAGCAAGCAGCAGCCGCCTAACCTGCCCCAGCCAGCCCAGCTACTGCGCTGTCGAGCATGTGACTCAGGCCGGCGCTCTTATCGCCCACGACGGCAGTCAGCACGCAGCAATCAGTCCGTCATGGGAAACCCAGCCTGGCCGTGCCATGGCATGCCATGGGCGCGCGCACGTGACGGCGAACCCACCATCGCCGTCGTTTCACATGCACGGCCTAGTCTCGTGGCGGAATGGAGAATGTCTAGTTGCTCTGCAAATGTGCGCCGTCGACACCTACGCTACATGCGTCGTTGCATTAGACGCTGCCCGCCCTGCCAGTCCCAGTCCCAGGCACCCGTAGCCCCGCGCTTCCCATATAGTACAATCAAATCCCGCTCTACTAATTACATGATCTTGCCAAACGCAGGGATCAGCGTCTGCGCCAGCCAGAAGGAGAAGACAAGCTTGGGGCCCGTCATCAGCAGCTTGGGTGTCAGTCCCTTGAAGAAGGACGTGAAGCCCTCGTGCTTCATCATGTTGGACACGATCCTGAACCCGCTCTCGGGGTTCTCAAAGTTGCGGTTCTGGATGCGAGTCTTGATTACGTCCAGAGGCGCCGACACCACGAGCGATGCGCTAGCGCCTGCAATCGACGCGACAAAGTTCTGCATCCAAGTTGCCGAGTTGTAGTCGGAGAGCTTGTAGAAGTACTCCTTGGCAACGGCGGAGCCACCGAACAGCTGTGACGACGTCAGTTCATGCATTCCCTTTTTTTTCTTGCGTATCATATTTGAGCATACCGCGAACGATCCAGGTGCGTTACGTGCCGCTGTCCATCCCCAACCACGGTAGAGTCCAAAACCCTCGTCCGAGACGATTTTGAACAGTCCTCGGCCCCGGAAAGCCTCTGGGTTTGTTTGTCGCTTGATCTTGAGAACATCCAGAGGCAGGAGGACGATTTCACCAATGCCGATGAGTGATCCTGCGGTCGCGTGCATAATCGCCTTGCCGTTACCCTTGCCAAACGTACGGTCGAAGCTGTCGCCGTGGTTGTGCGCGAGGTAGTCCCGAACAAAAGGCTGACCACCAAACTTGTACACTCGTTGGAGCACCTGCCACTGTCAATTGAACGCTCTCTTTAGCCTGCAAGTATCCCACCTACCTTGTAAGCTGCCGCGTATCCGAGACCGGGGAAAAGAGACAGGAAGCGGGCAGAGGCAGAGGCCGAGGCCATGTCCCTGAAGACGACCCTGTTCAAATGCGATGCGGACTCAATCTGCATGTCCAGAGTCAGATACAGTCATGGCACATCAAAAATTCATGTCGCACCTTGCCAATGTTGCTCATCAATCGCTTCGCCGTGGTGTCGACGGGGTGGAAGACCATGAGCTCTGCGATTCCCGCACATCCTACAGCCGGTTAGACCTGACACCTGGAGTTCCTACAAAAACGACATACCTGCACCCAGCACTCTGGCCGTGTTGGACTCCCTCTTGACTGCCTTGGCCGACGAGTTGGTGCCTGACGCAGCCTGCGCAACCTTGGCCACAGCCTCTGAAGGTGATGGCGTCATTGTGGATTTTTTTTTGTCTTCACGTGAGGACCGTGTGAGGAAGAAAAAAGAAAGGGATAGGAATTGACTGTGCGGGAAGAGAAAAGGGACTGGCAGCACACAGCAATTGGGCGGGCAAAAAAGTGAGAAACCGAGAGCTGCAGATAAGATGGTTCCGCGAAAGCCCACCAAAAAAAGTCGTCGGGGAAGCGAGTCCAAAGTCCGGTGTCGCCCCGCCAAGCCCGCTAGCACGTGGGATTCCTGGGGTTCGCGCACCTTGATGCTCTGCACGCGACGTGAATTGATGTCGCAATGGACATTGCGTAGCTTCTATGGTACAGTTCTCTTGCCATACTCAATGTAGTGAAATATGAAAAAAGAAAAAAAAACTGATTTGCTGCTTCAGTTGAACAAAACCGAGTGACATCAAGTAAACCCGCAGGTAGGAAGGCGGGGTCTTGTACACCAAAATCACCATTGCCATGGATATTTACAAGGACCCATTTACATTCCCGATCCTGACGCCTCAGGCTACCCATGCCCATCCAACATAGCCACCTTTGCCCACGCCCCATCCGAGTAAAGATGTACAGAGCATGTGACGACGAGCACTAGCAGTCCAGACATCAGGCGTGCAAAGCAGAACAACGCAACTGAACCTGTTTTTACTCCACTTCCAACAATACTTACTTCACGCCGCCGCCTTATTGTACGGCTCATATCATATTACAACGCTCATATCACGCCACAGAAAAGCCAACAGCAGCAACACCAGACGAGCAAGAAAGAGAAAGACAAACAAGAACAAAAAAAACACACCATGTTTGACCGTATCCGCGGAAAATCGCCATCAAGGCACTCGAAAACCGAGTCTACAGATTCCGCCCTGGGCAGCACCTCACCCAATCTGGCACCACCAGCACCACCAACCTACACAGCGCCTTCATCATGGCCATCAGCATCGCCATCAGCGCCGTTCCAAACGCGCTTTGCCTCGCTCTCACTGCACATGGAAGACCGGCTACGCTTCCTGCGGTTCCCGGAGCCCATCATCTCAGCATGCCGCAACGCGATTCTGACCAACTGGCCGTCTGGCATTTCCAGCGAGCGGCCGTATGCAAACGCGCACGAGATCAAGCTGAAGGGGTATCCGTGGTCCGGGTACGGGCAGGATGCGGCGCACGCGCGGCGCATGGTCAAGAGCATTTTGTCGACGCTGCATGCGTGGGGCTGGCTGCTCACGCTCAACACGGATATCAGCAAGACGGCCACGGACAAAGATACCATGTTGTTTCGGTACCAGGCGCCGCCGCCCGCGCGCCACGAGTGGTGCAGTATAGCGTTTTCGCGCCAGAGCCGCTTGCGCTTTATTGATTGTCCCCCCTCGGTTTATGCGTCGCTGCCGGATAGGGTGGGACCGGACTGGATTAAGGGACAGAGCGAGTATGCGCCGGGGATCTGGGAGTTTGAGTTGCATGGTTATCCGTGGTCGTCGACGGGGAAGACGACCATGCAGGTCAGGGAGCTGTTGATGGCTCTGGTGGAGATGTTGGAGGAGGAAGGGTGGAGTGTGTATGCCAGTATCGATCAGAAGAGTGGCGCGGGTCAGGGGACGAGTGAGACGGATACTTGGTACTGCTGTAAGTTGAAAGGGTGGGAAAAGGGCATGCCTGTCTATCTGAGATGAAAGTTGTAATGTCAATATTTCAACATAGCCGTTTTGGTTCAACCGTGATATATTGTTTTGAACGATTTCTAAACGCCGCCCATGCATTTTTTTAGGTGGGTATACATAAAATCCTACACATTTCCCCTCATCACCGCTTACGATGGAGGACTGCCAATTTCCTTCTTAACCCAGTTCTCCAGACCACCAAGAGCAATGATTTCTTGGACGTTGGGTGGCAGTTCACCGACCTTGACGCTCCACTTGGGGCCGTTTGGTCCCTCCTGGACAGAAACAGTGCTTCTTCGGACGTCCCATTCCAGGGTCCATCCTGTGCGGCGTGTCATCTGCTTAGCCTGGCTGGGCTGAGCAGCAGCCGCTGGTGGTGGCGAGTCGAGCGATTCGCTATTGTTTGAAGGCTCCTTCATGGTTTGTTGCGACGAAGACGCATCCTTTGACGAGAAAACCTCGCGGAGACGATTGGCTAGCTTGGGCACCTCGACGCCCATCAAAGCATTGTTAATACTGTTCCTGCTGAAGATGTTGCCAAAGCTCCCAGCAACAACCAGAGGGATGCCCTTGGCCAGGATGGCAGTCGCGGCTTGTTCACGACTGCTACCACAGCCAAAGTTGAAGCCCGACACGAGGACATCGCCGGCCTTGGCGACTTGGCCAAAGCTGGGGTCGTAGTTCTCCATGCATACCTCTGCCATCTTCTCGCGCGTTACGTCGTCTTGGTATGTGTATTTGCCAGGGTAGATGCCATCCGTGTTGATGTTGTCGGCATCACAGAAGACAATCTCGCCGCTAATCTTCTCGGGAAAGCCCGGCAGGATCTCGGTCAAAGTCTCGGCCTCTGAGCCTGCCGCTGCAGGTGGATTGACAGACTGCCCTTCCGACTCAGCGGTGCTGAAGGTGTCGATGGCGGCCTCTGCATCTTTGATTGCCTTCTCAAGCATGTCCTCAATGGTCATCATGCGCTCTTCGGCGGGAATGCCATCGCCTTCTCCGCGTCGGACGCCCTCGTAGCCTTCGGGAGCCTCGTACCACCCGGGACCAGAAATCTTTCCAGACAGTGCACTTGCTGCAACGACTTCGGGACTGGCAAGGTAAGCCTTGGCATCGGGAGAGCCCATGCGGCCCTTGAAGTTGCGGTTGCTTGCACTGATGCCGACCTCGCCAGGCTCAAGAAGACCAGTACCGAGGCCAATGCAAGGCCCGCAACCAGAGGGAAGCGGCTGAGCACCTGCTTCTAGAAGAGCCTGCCAATCGCCCGCCTCCTCTGCAGCCTTTTGCTCTGGAATAGATGCCGCAGCGATGTAGAAGTTGACGTGGTCGGGAATCTTGGGGATCTTGCCGTTGTTCTTCACTGCAGCATCCTTGAACACATTGGCGGCGGCTGCGAGGTCAGAGGCACGGGAATTTGTGCACGATACAAGGTAGGCTTTGTTGATGGGGATATTCTGGCTCTGCAGCTCAAGCAAAGGAGCGGCAACCTTGACGGAATTGGGGCCGGAGACGTATGGCGACAGAGTAGAAAGATCGAGGAAAAGCTCTTTGGCGTATACGGCACCCTTGTCCGCAGCGAGCGCAGGCTTGAAGATGTGGCCCATCTGCTCACCAACGATACCTGTAGCAGTAAACAGTTTGTCAATGCGCTCGTGAATAAACTGTTGCCGGTGGTGGTCCTTGGCCTGGCCTTCGCCCATGGCTGCTAGTGTAGCCCTGGCGCGGAGCCAGCCGTGGAGCGTGGCGTCGATGGGGAAAAGTCCAGTCAGAGCACCCCATTCAGTCGTCATGTTGGCAATGGTTAGGCGGTCGTCGATGGGGATGCTGCCAAGAGTCTCGTCGGTGCCTGTGAATTCAATTGCGTGGTTGAGCACCTCGTCCTTGTTGAAGAGCCCAGCCAGCGCAACAATGACGTCCTTGCCAGTGACGCCCTGGGGCAACTTGCCATTGAGCGTGACCTTTGCGACGGGGGGAATCTGCCACCACGTCTTGCCCGTTGCCCAGATGCTCGCCGCATCAGTTCGCACTACCGGAGTACCCAGACACCCAATACCGCCATACATGTTAGAATGGCTATCAGAAGCCACGGCGAGGGTGCCCGGCCAGGCGTAGCCCTCCTCGACCATGATTTGATGTCCAATGCCGCGCCCTGCAGGATAGAAGACGACGTTCTGGGTCTTGGCAAACTCCTCAATCTGGCTGTACTTTTTCAGGTTCTTCTCCGACTTGTTCTGGACATCGTGGTCGAGCGTCATGACAATCTGCGAGGGGTCGCTGATCTGGGTGGCTCCAATGCCCATGAACTTGAGCGCCACAGGCCACGAGTTGTCGTGCGTCATGCACTTGTGTGGCTGCAGCGTCACGTAGTCGCCAGAACGAAGGACCTTGCCTGGCGCCACGCCCACGGCATGTCGCTGGACAATCTTCTCGGTGAGCGTCTGTGGCGTCTTGGGGGTCTCGTTGAGCGCCGAGAGGAAGCTGGCGGCCGGGCTCTCCTTCATCGAGGGAAACACATCCTGGGCCTCACGGCGAGCGGCAATGGCGGAAAAGGCTCTTGGGGCCGCCTGGAATCGGGGCGCCTGGGGCGAGGGGCGAGGAGCAAGGGCAAAAGCAAGGCTCGCTCGAGGCTGCTTGCGGAATTAGACGGGCGACGGGCAGACACCAGACGGAGCCATGCTGGGGACCTACTGCCATGTGCCTGCGGCCCAACAGGCGCGCAGCCCGTAGCGACATTGCCATTGCGTGTTCTCGGGGGTGGCGACGGGCAGTGCGGGTGTTTTGCAGGAGCTGCGGCGGCGGCGGCTGGCGATGTACTGGAGTAATAACAACGAGCCGCTTTCCCCAGAGTTTGGGCCAAAAATTCGACCCACCACGCTCGCCCGAAGCCGGCGTCAAGTCATCGGATTCCCAGCGCCTGCCATTGGACAGCCGCGCCACGCCTCAACCGGCATGCATGCTCCCACGCGCACGCCCTGTCGCCAGCAATGTAACGGGAGAGACCGAGTCGCTGCCATGCACATGCGCATGGCGTGCAAGTCGCTCCAGCGGCCAGCTTGACGGCGAGCCCGAGATCGGATGCGCGGGCGGGCGGGCTTTGGAGTCATCTCGCACATGACACGATCCGGGACCAGACTTTTATATCATCATCAACATCACTTACAGTAAGTATACAAACAAACCGCGCCCCCTCTCTGCTCGACACACTGCAACAACACACGCCCAGCCCACGCCGCCATTAACGCCCCAACTGCCCTGGCCGCCGAAATGGTCAACCGCTCCGACGTCACCTACTTTGGTGCTGGCCCCGCCCCGCTCCCCACCACTGTGCTCGAAAGAGCCTCGCAGGCACTGCTCAACTACCGCGACAAGGGCATTGGGCTCTGCGAGATCTCGCATCGCTCGCCCGAGGCCAACGAGATCCTCGCAGACACCAAGAAGGCCTTGGCCGAGCTGCTGGAAATCCCCGACGACTACGAGATCCTCTTCCTCCAGAGCGGCGGCAGTGGCGAGTTCAGCGCGACCGTGTACAATCTCGTGTCCATCTGGGTCGAGAAGCAGCGCGCCAAAATTGCCCACGACGTGGGCGACGACAAGGACGAGGTGCTCAAGAGGCTCCGCAAGGTTGTGGATGGAGAGCTCAAGCTCGACTACCTCGTCACGGGCTCATGGTCGCTCAAGGCGTCGCAAGAAGCTGCTCGCCTCGTAGGAGCCAACCATGTCAACGTGGCCGCCGATGCGCGCAAGGCCAACAATGGCAAGTTCGGCAAGATCCCCCCAGAGGACCAGTGGAGCCTCACGCCGCGGTCCGCCGGCGGGCCTGCATTTGTCTACTTCTGTGACAACGAGACCGTCGATGGAGTCGAGTTTCCCGACTTCCCGCAGAGCCTCCAAGGCGACGACGCGCCTCTGGTCTGTGCCGACATGTCGTCCAACTTTATTTCCCGAAGGGTCGACGTGCGCAAGTACGCAGTCATCTTTGGTGGCGCGCAAAAGAACATTGGCAATACTGGCATCGCTATTGTCATCATGCGGAAGTCACTCCTTCCGCCTCACTCGACACCGGCTTCAGCGGACCTGTTGAGGGAGCTGAACTTGGCCGTGGGCCCCATTGTGCTCGACTATCCTACCATTGCGAAAAATAACTCACTCTACAACACCCTGCCCATTTTTGACGTGTGGGTTGCGGGTCAAGTCATGTCTGGACTCGTCACCACCTACGGCGCGAAGCGTATCGGTGGCCAGGAAGACATTTCCAACGAAAAGGCCCGGCTCATCTACGAGATCCTTGACAGGTATCCAGACATCTATCAAGTCGTTCCAGACAAGTCAGCACGCAGCAGGATGAACATTTGCTTTCGAGTCCACGGCGGGGCTGAGGACAAGGAAAAGGCTTTCCTTGCAGGCGCAGAAAAGAAGGGCTTGCTAGGGTTGAAGGGCCATCGGAGCGTCGGTGGAATTCGTGCCAGCAACTGTAAGTGGTCTCCATGGTTGTCGTGTCATTCATGGCAATGCCGGCCATGCATCCGTCAGCGGTTGTGCGGGAGCACGATTCCCTGCACTGCCCGTATCCCCGTACGGTCGGGTATCCTCGTACCGGAATTGGGCCCAGCACAGTACTGCCTTCATGACTCAGGCTAACATGACTTGTGCTCCAGACAATGCAGTGACGCTAGACGGCGCAAAGCTGCTCGTTTCATATCTTGAAGAGTACGCAAAGTCGACATAAGCAAAGAGGTTGCGCGAGATTACATGAACAAAAAAAAGAGTTTAGATATTACTATGCAGTAGGAAAAGCCCTCATTTCCCAGCAGTACCTCTGTGTGGCATTGGTGTCATTCAACAGCCACTGATATGCTGCAACGTACATATCCAATCCATTATCCCTCCTGGTTATCCCGGTTTACCATGACTACATACAGCCACCACCAGACCCCCTCGTAACCATCTAGACTATCGAATGCATAATCGGAGATTTACCTGAGGCACGCTTCTACGCCACATTCGCGTAAGCTTCTGTTGGCTCCCGTGACATTTGGGCTAGCGCTTTGATCGTGTCCAAATATCGCCGTTGGTTATGCCAAGACTAGCCTCCTCCCTGCAGTTGATGCGCTTTCTTTTTCTGTCCCACAGTGGCGCGTCGATCGCCATTCTCACATTGCTTTGGGTGGCGTCCTTGTCCAAGGTGTAGGAAGAGGGTGGCTGTGCTAAGGTGTTTTCTGTCGCAGTGATGAACAGAGCTGAGTGATGGCGATGGTGCTGGTGCTGGTGCTGGTGCTGCTGCTCTTGAACGGAACGGCGAGTAGATGGCAAGATGGCCAGTGGCTGCACTGACGCTGAAGCATGTGCGACCGTTTCTGACAACCAGACGCCGGAGTCCTGGTCCCAAGACCAGTCGGTTCAAGTTTGGGCATCGCCCTCAGCTCCCCTTCACCTTCGCGGCCTCGAGTGGCGTGCAGGGGTCCGTCATAGTGGACGTCAGGATGGGAATCTCGATGCTCCACCAGACTCGTTCACCCAGGAAGGGGAGAGTTCTCCCGCATCCTGCAATCTTAGGGTGTCGAATGTTTTGCAGCCATGGTGTAGAGCAAGCCATGTTGGGGCGGCGTGGCGACTGGGCCCATCCCACGCACGCCGTTCTGTTCGTGGATTGCTTCTCGGTTTTGGCTGGACATGCTCGCTGCGCACCGTGTCATGCGGGCGCAGGCCTGTCCCGGCGACCGTTAAGCCGACCGGGGTTCTGCAGTTCTTTTTGTCTCGGATGGGGGCAC
Source organism: Exserohilum turcica Et28A (assembly GCF_000359705.1). NCBI lineage: Eukaryota > Fungi > Ascomycota > Dothideomycetes > Pleosporales > Pleosporaceae > Exserohilum > Exserohilum turcicum. The sequence goes on along the minus strand of NW_007359970.1, from coordinate 37,357 downwards.
AAGCGAGGATCTGCGGCACTGCCTAAACCCAGCAAGCATCAGAACCTTAGCCTGGCCACCACAACCTCACCACCACGCCCGCCTCTGGCCCTATCGCCCGCCCCAGCGCCTCCAGACAGACACTGGCTCCAGCAAAGGGTTCTCTCCAGCAGGCCAATTATAGATGTCGGCGTCAAAACACAACGTGCCATGGACAGGAACCGCCGCTGCTGACCGCCGACACCATTGCACCACGGCATCCACAATGGCCGCTGGCCCCGTGTACTGATACTGCGGGGGACGGCCATGACGGCAACGTCAGACTGCCATGACGTCTCGTTCGCCCACAGACGAGCAGCCGGGCCATGACGGCCGCAGAGACAGAGACAGAGACCAGAGCGCAGCCACCAGCTCCACCAGGGCCCTTCCCTTGGGTGGCGGACCGACGAGGACCAGGGGCCACACGGCGTGTACGGGTCTCGCTGCATCCGCTTCCATGGCTCCCTAGCACACGTGGCTCGCATGAGGGTGAAACCCCACCTCTGCGAGCGCGAGCGCGCGCGGGAAGATGTGACCTGTAAGATGAGAAGAATCAGCCATTGCCAATGCGGGTCCTACCAGAGAGGGTCCGAACAGACGCCTGAGGACGGCTGCCCCGAAACCGTGCGCTGCTGGTACCGCCCAGTGGTTTTGTCATATACCGTTTGGAGTCTCAGTCCCGTCTCTTGTCCCTGACGTCTAATGCTCACGCTCTTTCTCCTTCTTTCGTTGCGCTGCTGGCAGGCTTAGGCAGTTACTTTCTTTGCACCGAGCTGGTTTCTCTTTCGTTAACGACGTCAGTCCAACAGTCTCCATGTATACCTAGTCGATTTCCTTTCTTTAGCCGCTGCTGGTTACCAGCGAGACAACCCTTTTCCTTCTACACCTGTTGTAACCCGAGCTGGCAAGATGGGATCATGGTCGCATCACTACGCCCAGCTTGACGCCCGGTCGCACTTCAACTTGACCCTGAATAGCTCAGCGGTTCGACAAGTTCCATGGACGCAATCCAACACGACCCGGTCCTTGATTGCTTCACTGCAACTGCAGCAAGTCCAGACGCTCCGCACGACGCATCTGACCCTCGGGGCCTTTAGTCTTGCCTTGGCCTTGTTGTCAGTCCATCGGATTCTTTCGGACGCACGACGAGCAGCAGCTCTCCAGGTCCTAACCAGGAAGAAGTCAGTACAGCGCGCTAGGAAATACACATGACGACTAACAGCCGTACAGGAGATTTAATGCACTTCATAATGTTCACCCCGCCGAGACCTTCCCACTAGCCTTGGCCTTTGGCGCCGTCCTACAACAGATTGTCTTCGTGTCTGTGCAGAGCACTACCCTTCAGGGTATATTCTCCACCAACTGCCGAGGTCTAGCAATGGTCACATTTCCCGGTATGTTGTCTCTTGCCCGCTCCGCCTAGGCAGTGTCTGACGACCACAGCCATCTTCTTGATGGGATACATCACGTTGGTTTTTGGTATCGAGATGCTTATTAGAGCGCTTCAAGCGGAACGCTTTGCTCCGCGCGGCAAGTGGAATACGACAGTCTGCATCGCCATCGTATCCTTCATGATGCTACTCACATGGATACCGACTGTTGCCTGGCCAATGTCCAATGTATGCTTTGGCAGCTTGATCTGGTTTCCTATGCGATACGATCTTCTGATGCTGATTATTCTTTCTGTGCTCGTTGCTTCCTTGTTGATTGTGGCCGCCCTAATAAGCTATCAATTGATGAGAACACCAGACCTGGACCACAATGAGCGCATCTCGGCTTCACGTATGACCTACTTCCTGTTAGTAGCTACCTTGATCTATGTGAGTTAGTTCTGCTCTCTGGCGTCTATCTTATCTAACATTGATAGGCTCTCGTGATTCCTGTCGAAGTTCAGTCTCGACGAAGAGAATTCATGATGGCATTGGCAGCTTCCCGAATCGCAGAAATCTCCCTCTTCTCCTCTGGCATGGTCATCACCTTCTTCCACCTCTTCCTCCGTACAAACGCAACACGCATGGTCATCCGTCCTATCGACGAGCTGAAAGCTCCCCCCTCGCAAAGACGACCCAGGATTCGATTCTTCGGCCCCAGCGACTTGGAAATGCAAATTAGCGGACCAATGGCGCTACAGACAACACAGCGTCTGGATAGCCGCCAAGGTCTGATTGATGTTGGGCCCGAAAAGCATCTCCATGACATCGACCCCAGTTACTTTGAACGTCCAGAGCGGGCTTTGACACCATCAACAGCCAGGTCAGGAGCTTCAATCGACCCCACTGACTGGCCTTTGCCCCCGGTGCCAGAGAAAGATACCCCACGTTACGCGAATGAACGCAATCAAAGCTACTCGTTGTTTCCCACCCGAGCCGAAGAGGTACCACGCCTTCCAGCGACCGTCTACGATCCGAATGCTACACAAGATTCGGTCTCCAAGCTCGCTCTCAGGCGCTTTACACGACGAGGGTCCGTTACCAACGTCAGTGATGCGTTCGAATTCCTCACCAAGCCAATGTTGCCCTTTGTTGAGCGCCATCAACGCATGAAGAGCACTGATAGCAGCGCAACTGTCCAGATCGGCCTCCGCTTCTCGGTCGCGCCTGCTACTCTTGCAGCAGCCAAGTGCACTCGAGCAGAACGCGATATTCAACCACTACAACGAAACGGCACCGACACGAGTGAAACGTCCATGTTCCTCCCCATTCAAGGGCCTCCGAGGACAGATGCATCACCATTCGACGACATGATCAGCCCTACTACCATTCCTCAACCTCTTTCACACGGCAATCTACCAATGCACACTGGAGCAGAGAGCCCAAATCAGAGACCGATCTCCCCCCTCGCTCCCGTAGCCTACTCGGGTGGTTATACCAAGGTTCAACACGACAAGGCGTTTCCCCCCTCTCCATTTCAACAAACAAGCTCTCCACTCCGGTCGGCGCCTCTCACGCACACGGCGCTTGCCTCACCTTCTGTCATGAGCGGGCTTCGCATGAACCCCATCACACCCACGGGATCACGACCAAGTACACCTGCATCGGCCAACTCACTCACACGGATACACAGCGGCGGCAGTGCTCCATCGCCCACAGCACGTATCCCCCTTGGCGCAGGCACAATGCAACGAAATCCCCCATCCAAGGGCTGGATCTGAGTGTTTCGGCCTGAGCTCTGCATGAAACATGAGGAGCGTTTTCCTTTCCATGTCTAGACCGGAATTGGCGACAAGCCGCTGTACAATTACAAGGGTGTGTGCAGGTTTTGGTTTCTTTCACGTTTTTTTCGCGATGCCCAGGACAGGTGGTGAGCTGAGGCACCTTGCGTGTGCCTAGGCAAACCCCCCCACAGGCGTTACGGCTTCGGTTTCATGTTGCACCATGTCAAATGTTATGCGACACAGCGTCTCGCACAGACCAGGCACATACCTCACGGCTGGACTTTTGTGTATGCGTGGTGTCCTTGCAGGATAAGTTGGCTCTGGTACAGACACTTGGCCCTACCCCGTTACGTCCGCTCACGACACATTCCTTTACGACTCCTAGTGCTGCGCACTATCCTCCTCCCCTTATCCTATTATTATATACGGATGGGCACAGCACGTCCGCTCCTTATACGCAGCGTCTCTTCTTTGCCACCCCTCAATATACTACTTTTCTACACGTCTCATTTTTTTTTTTGCACAATCCATATTTTGGCTCTTTGCATGAGCTTATTAATATCAGACCACAGAGGAAGAGGAAGAAGTACAAGAAGAAGAATACCAACAACAGACTGTAAAGGGCGCACATTGTCGTAGCCCATGGCAGTTTCAATTTCTTTTCGTTTCAACAGCAAAACATTGCACAATCTTTTGCATAGCCACAACAAAGCAAGAAAAAACAAAGAATAGAAGAGAATGCATTGAACAAATCGTCTTCATATCGCCATACTTGTCTTTTTTTCGAAAAAAAAGAATACCTGACCATATGAATCAGACTTACTGTCCCTACTGTACCTGTGTAAAAAAGGGTACAACCCCAGAACCTGTGTCCAGTAAGAGCAAGCAAGGCAAGTACACCAACAGGGTGTACCAAGTCTCTTTCTCCCTCTCCCTCTCCCCCTCTCACCCGGATTAAACCCGCAACCCGCAACCCTGCGCCCTTCCTGCGCCCCCCAAAGAGAGAGAGAGAGAGAGACAGGAAGCCGCAGAAACAGCAGTGACGAAAACCCCTCCCCGGATTCAACCTTCATTTTGGGGGAAAAAAGCCTAGAATATCCCAACGGCCACGGCCCGTTTTACATCCCTTATCTTGCCTTGCTGCACCCCATACACACACAAGTCAACTTGACTTTTTCCCCACGGAGGCCAAACCTACGCGCCAACACCCCATACATAGCCTCTCATTTTGCCATCCAGCGCATGAGCGGCTAAGCACAACAGGGCGCTAGGACGGGGATACAAGGGGTTAACAGATAACTGTGCGTGTGCATGTGTGTGTGTGTGTGTGCTGGCGCGTGGTGGCCACATCCCCCGCCCCAAGGCATGGCATGGCAATGGCAGCGCATTAACGTGGTATACATGGTCCCAAGGCTAAACTGGAAACCCTCTCCCCACTGATCAGCAGCGCCTCTTTTGCCATGGACGCGCCTGGGAGGTTGAGGTTGGGAGGGGGGGGACTGAGGGTAGTAGCATAGGATACTGTGTGTGTGTATTTTTCTTTTTCTCTCTTTCGCTTTGTGGATGGAAGGGCGGAGGGAGGTTGGGCGATGGAGGGGGGAAAAGGAGATGGATGTACGTAAGTATGGGTTTAGCTACGTAGTACATACATGCGCACACACGCACGCACGTCCATCTTCTTCACCTTCTTTTTCCGATATACGTACGTACCTTCAACCCTCCCTTCACCCCTCCAACCATCCGTCCATCCATCCACCCTCGTGCCCTCCGTTCCGCGCACCAACCCGCCCCTGCTGCCCTACCAACCCAGAAACAAAAAATAAAGAAAACCCAGTAAAACAATCCCACGGCTGCTTAAAGCAAGAAGCATAAGCAATGCCAAGGTACTCTATCCCCCTTCCCCCCCCCTCCCTTCCCTCAACGAAATATGCGTTTTCAATTCCTCTGGTTAGTTTCGACCGAGGAAAAGGGCTGTGAGGTACATAGTGCAGTGTGTGTGTGTGTGGGTGAGTGAAATAGATAGAGATGGAGATTACGTAGGGCTAGGATAAAAACAGGGTATCATCTTCTGCTGCGTCAGTCTTTTCTTACTCAGCAGGGCAGTCTTTGCTGAGCCCATTCAGACCCTCCTAGTCGTGGCTTTTATGGTTGTAGGGCTGGTAATATGGTTTGCATGGGTCGGCAGACGCAGAGCAACAGAACACAAGAAGTTCCGAATGCCGGATGACGACAACGAGAAGATAGGCTGGAAGTTTTGGCAACGGTGGAGGAAACACTAATGATGATGATGACGATTTGGAAATGTGTGTCATGCATTGTCACAGTTCACGCCTAGCAGTGAGCTTCTATTTTTTTTCTATTACCCTTCTATCAATGTGTTGTTTATATCCATGTAGAAAAATGAAGAAACGAGCAATGGTCCTACCTCTTTCTCTCCTCTCTCTCTCATTTTTTTTTCTCTCTGCCTCTCTCGCTCTCTTTCTCTCTCTCTTCCACAATCTCCATCCCCCTTCAAACCTCCAGCCCCCCAGCCCAAGCCCTCACCCCAGACACTGCATCACCGGACCTCCGTATCCATCTTCCGCCTCCCGCCGCCTTCTTCAGGCACCGCACATCCGTCCCACCCTCCGCTCACGCACCCACTATATTCACCGAGTGGCCGACGCGCCAACCAGCCAGCCAGCCACTTTCCCTTTCCCCTCATGCCTATCCCACCCACTTACCCACACACACCCCCCATCCTCCCCCGTTTCACCACCAACCCCACTCATTCGGCCCGCGCTCCATGCCCACACCCGCGCCTACCCCCCTAATCCCCGCCAAAAGGAGAGGGAAGCAAAGAAAAAGTAACCTGAAAACTTCCCTTGGCTGTGGATATCCCCTCCCCTTGTATCGTTCGTTGGCTGCTTTCCACACACACACATACTTCATACATACATACACTTATGGGAGGCGTCCAAGCAAAGACCACTCCCGCACCACACCATGCCAGGTATGCTATGTAGGAGGCACTCCCCTCCCCCCCCCCTTCCCCCAACAACGGAGTTACTTGTTTCATAAACCGCACTCGCAGCTAGTTATTCATCGCAGCGCATCGCATCCAATTCTCACAATTCACTCGCAGACGTAGCTTGTCGCCCTTTGCCTTGGCTTGTCCTGGCGGCTACTTACTTGGGTGTGGTGATCCACGTCTTGTACGGTCTTTCCAGGTCGGGTTCACGGACTCGTAGGATAATTAACCCCAGGACAGTCTGAAAGTAAAAGGCATACCCTGCAACGCCGTAAAATGTGACTAGAGTGTCGAAAGAGCCAACCAGGATGTAAATGGCAGTAAGGAAGGCGTTGAGCAGCATGGCAGATATGGGAGTGAAGAAAAAGCCCGCATCTTGGTCTGCAAACCAATTCACTAGTCTGCGGGATATTTTGCTCTTTCCCTGGCTTGCATTGAGGCTATGCAGTCTAATCGCGCGGTGATTCTTCCCAAGTCCAATGTTTCCGAACAGAGAGGGAAGATAGCCTTCCTTGCCTGCAGCGTACACAAGTCGGCCAGATGTAAATGTCGTTGCGTTGAGTGCGCCAAAACATGAGCCAGAGACGAACAAGGCGAGAATGAAGGCGCCAATGGGGCCAAACACTTGGGATCCAAAGGCCACGGCGACGGTATTAGACGACTCGATGACGGAGCTGGGAAGGACAAGAAAGTAGGATATGTTGGCAAGAATGTAGCAGAGTATGACGAGCGGGAGGGACGTGTGGATTACACGAGGGAGGTCGCGGGTTGGGTTCTTGAACTCAGCTGTGACGTAGTTGACCTGCGGATGTTAGTGAATGCAAGCTGACACGTAATGCTGGACATACATTATCCCAGCCGTCGAATGCCCACAGCCCAGCGTACAGCGCAACAGCCCAGTTACTGACGTTTTCGCTCGTGTCTGCAAACCAGCCGTGGTGCTTCCAGTCATCATTGGCCTTGCCCTTGTACGACAGACCTGTTGCTGCGACAACAATGCCAATGACGGTCACTCCCAGGAGTGCGAAGAATTTCAAGAACATGAAGACATCGGCGCTTCGCGTGCCCAGCTTTGTGGAGACACAGTTGAGCAACGTGACAACGACCAGCCCCACGAGCGCCACGCCCTTGTTCAACCATGTGCTCGCGTCTACGGCCTCGGCTCCAATTACAGCGCGCACGAGATACTCGCCAAAGATGATTGCGATGATGGCTGCCGAGCCGGGCTTCAGCACTACAACGGCGCACCATGTGAAGAGGAAGCCCGCCCACTCGCCAAAAATTTTCGACAGGTAGACCTGGGCGCCGCCATTCAGCGGAATAGCCCCTCCAAGCTCAGCATAGCTCGCCGCGCCCGTCCACGCCAAGATTCCCGCGACCAGCCAGACGAGCAGCGACGCGCCAGGCGATCCTGCGTTCTTGTTGACCTGCGAGGGGGATGAGAAGATGCCGCTTCCTATTATCAGGCCGACTACCAGCGACAGGCCATTGAGATACGTCAGGCTTTTGTTTCTCTCGAGCGAGCCGCCATTGAGCGCATTGGTCGGGTCGAGGGCCGGGTTTGCAGGCGCGCCGAGTGCCGTGTAGCCCTGGGCCGTGCTTGAGAGGGGAAAGAGGTTGGGCGCAAAGTCAAAGGCCGAAGAGACGCTGTACGAGCGATTGTGGCGCGGCCTGCTGGAGTCGCGGCCGGCCGGGTTCAATTCGGACAGGGGATCCTCTTCGTCGAACGACAGCCTGCGCGACGAGGGAGCGCCCGAGGTCGACGATTCGTGGGAGGACCGGGGCGAGGCGTGCGAGGACGAGGCGAGCGACGCCAGTTCCAGAGAGTCGCGAGTGGGCGGCGGTGGCAGGTTGGAGTAGCGGCCGGCCATGGTGCAAGGGAGGGTGGGAGAGACAGCGTAGATGCGGCACGTCTACGTGCTAGCCATGGGGAGCAGAGAGCGGGCCAAAAGCAAAGCAGCGCCCAGGGGCAGTATCCAGCACCCCTTTGTCTAGGCTGCAAAGCTGCCGTGTATGGATGGTGAAGCTTCGAAGGGCGGGTTGAAACCAAACGGGCTCCTCATGCCGTCATGGGATTGGGACTAGCTTCCGGGCGCTCTAGGCCGGTTTGGGCGATGGCGTCCCAAAAAAAATGCGGGAGCACCTTCACCCATGCCACGCCATGCCATGCCACGCCCACGCCCATTTAGCGCGAAAGCACCCGCGCATCCTTTTGGGCACCGCTACGAAATGCCCAAGTGCTCGCTAAGCTGACAGGTCATGCGAGGCCGACTTTTGCCATCTCCATGCTGGCGGCGCGCTCTCCGCCATCGCCCCGCCCTACAACACCATGGACGTATAGCTTCGCAATGGGCGAGCACGCTGAGCAGCAGAAAGGCCAGGGCTGACGCCGTGCGCGTAGAGTCGCTGACGGCCAAATGGCAGCCGCGCTGGGACGAGCTGGCCTCCCAATGGCACACGTTGCGGACGTCTGACCGCGGCAGCGCATATGTGCTGCCCATGTTTCCATATCCCTCGGGCACCCTCCACCTTGGCCATCTTCGAGTCTACACCATCTCCGATGTGCTGGCCAGATTCAAGCACATGCAGGGCTACAGGGTTCTGCACCCCATTGGATGGGACGCCTTTGGTCTGCCCGCCGAGAATGCTGCCATTGAGCGAGGCGTGCATCCTGAGAAGTGGACGCTGCAAAACATCGAGGCCATGAAGGCGCAGATGAAGGAAATGGGCGGCCGTTGGGACTGGGACGCTGTATGCAACATCTCCCAGGCAGGCAGCACAGGAGCTGATCCATCTCTACATAGGAAATACGAACATGCGACCCTGCCTTCTACAAGCACACTCAGCGCATCTTCCTTATGCTGCATCAATCCGGACTCGCCTACCAAGCCGAGTCCCTTGTGAACTACGACCCTGTCGACAAGACTGTTCTCGCCAACGAACAAGTAGACGCCAACGGCTGCTCCTGGCGCTCTGGTGCCAAGGTCGACAAGGTCATGCTCAAGCAATGGTTCCTGAAGATTAAAGAATTCCAGGAACCGCTCTTGAAAGACTTGCAAGTTCTTGCAAAGCACGACAGATGGCCTGAAAAGGTGCTTGCCATGCAGAAAAACTGGATCGGCAAGTCGGAAGGCGCCACGCTGTGGTTTGACATTGCATCAACAGGCAGTTCCATGCGTTTTGAGCCAGTAGACGTATTTACAACCAGGGCAGACACCTTGTTTGGAGTCCAGTACATTGCTTTGTCACTGCGTCATCCTGTCGTACAGCAACTAGCTATCGAGGACGAGTCGCTTCGCGCGTTCATGGAACAAGCAAAAGATTTGCCTCCTGACACCAAAGAAGGGTTCCTACTTCGGGGCATTGTGGCAAGGAATCCATTGGCCCATGTACGGGGCTGCACCGGACCTTCTGTCCCCGTCTACGTGGCACCCTATGTCTTGAACGATTATGGTTCTGGCGCCGTGATGGGTGTGCCTGGTCACGATATGCGAGACCACGCATTCTGGCGAGCCAACGCTGGAGATGAGCCGATCCGAGTGGTTGTGTCCACCAAGAAGAATGCTCTCCCACTTCCGCTTCTACCCCGAAGCGGCAAAGATGAGCCCATAACCGAAAAAGGGTTCGTTGCTGCCGACATTGAGCGTTTTGGTGGCATGGCCTCCAAGCAAGCTGCTGCTGAGGTCGTGCAAGCTATAGTCAACACTGGGAAACCAGCTTTGATCACAGCAAACTGGCGACTCCGCGATTGGCTTATTAGCCGTCAACGCTACTGGGGCACCCCCATCCCTATTATTCATTGCGATTCATGCGGTGCTGTGCCTGTTCCCGACAAAGATCTTCCGGTCGAGCTACCAAACTTGCCCGATAGCTTCTTCGCCGGCCGCAGAGGAAACCCATTGGAAGAAGACGAAACTTGGAAAAAGACCACTTGCCCGAAATGCGGCTCCGCAGCCGAACGCGAGACAGATACCATGGACACCTTTATGGACTCATCATGGTACTTTTTTAGATTCCTCGATCCCAAGAACCCCGATATGCTGGTAGACCCAGTCAAGGCCAACAGTGGTATGCCAGTGGATTTGTATGTCGGTGGTGTGGAACACGCCATTCTGCATCTCCTGTACGCTCGTTTCATTTCGAAATTCCTGGCTACAACCCCGACATGGCCAAAAGGCTACTTGGCACATGGTGAGCCATTTACCCGCCTCATCACCCAGGGTATGGTGCATGGAGAGACTTTTACTGACCCCGAGAACGGCCGCTTCCTACGACCGGATGAAGTCGACCTGACAACCCCTTCCAAGCCTCTTATCAAAGCCACTGGCCAAGTGCCAAATGTCAGCTATGAAAAAATGTCCAAGAGCAAGTACAACGGCGTCGATCCAGGCGCTACAATTGCCAAGTATGGCGCAGACGCCACGCGTGCGCACATGCTCTTCCAAGCACCCGTGAGCGATGTGCTAGAATACGACGAGAAGAAGATCACTGGTGTACAAAGGTGGCTGCAACGGGTTGTAAAGTTATCATCTGCTCCCTGGTTACCTGATGATGAGGTAGAAAAGTTCACAGTACCCGTCAACATTGACGACAATCTGCTCGTAATCCTGCAGAAGCTCTCTGGGATGGAAAATGCAGAGACCGCCTCACGCGAGACGCTGATTTCCGTACTAAAGCCCGACGAGGCCAAACTATGGATCAAAACCCAACAGACCATCGCCAGTGTCACAGAATCCTATTCTCAGACGTACTCACTCAACACCATCATCAGCGATCTGATGACGCTCACAAACACAATCTGGGACACGCCTCACGCCTCTAGTCTTACACCTTACTTGAAATGGCACTCGATTGCACACCTCATACGTATGCTCGCACCTATCGCTCCGGGTGTAGCAGAGGAAGCATGGCACCTTCTGAACACATGCACCGAGTCTCCAGAGGAGAACAAAGGAAACAGCATCTCATCCATCTTCGCCACAGGCTTTCCTCACGCAGACCACGCCATTATCCCGCTACTCACCACCACGCGTAACTGTGTAGTCCAAGTCGACGGCAAGCGCAAATTCGAAGCCGAAATCCCCAAACTCCCTGCTTCAATCAACCCCAAGGATAATAGAGCCGTGGCGGGCTTTTTGCTGGCGGAGTTGTTCAATACGCAAGAGGGAAAGGAGTGGTTTTGCAAGGAAACGGGCAAGATCTGGAAGGCTAGTGCATCAGATCAAGGTAGCGAGGAGTTTGGTGGATTGGTGCCTGAGGGCTGGAGGGTCATTGCTGTGAATGGCGGGGCTCTTTGTAATCTTGTTGGGCCGAAGCGGGGGAAGGAGGAGAAGGAGGGTAGGTAGTGGGTGAATGTGTACTGTATGAATAGATGGATGCATATGTATACGAAGAATGACTAGAAGTAAAATGTACAGTATGTGTTGTATAATAATGTAAGTCAATTTCATGCGTTGGGTAAAATTGACCTTGTAAGATTAAAGGTAAGACTGAAGTGCGAGATGAAGACAAAGGTAAAGTGTTTATCATTCAAAGGGAGTAGCATTAGGCACTTTTAGCAGAACCCACGAAGATGACGAGAACCAAGGATTATATCAGACAGACATTGCAGACGAAGAAAAAGGGATAAGACACAGAATTTTAGTCGTCAGGGGCAGCAAATCACAGGAATAAGGAGTGGTGATTGTTCAAGGATGAGAATTATTAATTGCAGTTCCTGTACTGGAACTACAGTTTTCTGAAACTAGCCCTGTAGATCTCTTGCGTCACACGCGGTCTTACGACATCATGATGGATGCCACTCCCATTACCTCAGCGAACCAGTTTTTTTTTGCTTTCAGAAAGCTAGAAGGAGAAACTGCTAACTAAGTTTACTTATTGCTAATCTTATTAAAGATCTGCAGTACGGACAAGCAAAAGGTTTATTAATAGCATACATTGTATATTCTTATTAAAACTAGTCAGTTCACCGCAGTTTTCCAAACAGTGGTCAGGACACAACTAGGACTTGGAGCCTGTTAAGTTTCACTGACTGCAACTCTAATCGCGCTTAGAATAGCGGAGTTGGCGCGCTATACCTAGGTTGGCGAATCCTAGGGGTAAGCGTAGGTTTTTATATAAGCTAACCCTACCCCTACCTACTCTAGTAACCAACGTCAAGTTTTCTAGAATAGGTGCAATTTTTGTTAAATATATACAAACCCCTTACAAGAAACTAATTACAGCAAGTTTTAAGACGTGCAGCGTGCGCGCTATAGAGCTATAAGCTATAAGAGCAGATAGTTAAGACACGTCTCACACTCAAAACAAAAACACACAGACCACTCTGCTTAACTAGCCCCACCACAAAGTGCGCGCGACCACAAAGTGCGCGCGCGCCTTATAACCACCTCAACCTCAACGCGTCGTATCCCCACCACTATGGCTAATATTGAGGCTGCGCTTGCAGCTATTAATGCCCTAGGACCTGATGAGCCTTTTTCGTATATAGATATTGCAAAAAAATATAGTGTTGTTCGATCTACGCTTACCCGAAGACACCAAGGCCTACACGCCTCACGCGCGATAGGTGGCCAAAAACGGCAGCTCCTCCAC
>NW_007359970.1:16256-19025 GCF_000359705.1 Exserohilum turcica Et28A | reverse complement strand
GCTAAAACTAGAGTAGGGACTAGAGGCTGGCATCTAGGACCAAGAACAAGATAACTAAAAATAAGCGAGAACAGAGAGACACTACCTAAAACTAATAATAACTAACAAACTTTCTTAAGTTACTTTCCTTAGCCCTAAAAGAGCTCGCTGGAAGACAGCCCTGCTGTCTAACATCTCTTCCTGTTTACTAAACTGCTCTTCAGCAACTGGAGTCTGCTTTAAGCGCAGCTAGAAGCGACTAAACCGCAGCACAATAGCAGTACTATACAGAGAACACTCTCACTTTAAACAAATTGTACCTAGAACGGCCTCTGGCCAAAGTCTTACATAGTCACTGACTGCAGATAGACTCTAATGGAATACTAATAATAATAATATCTTATTTATTTAATAGGTAACTTTGCATATGCTGATGTAGTAACCCTAATAGCCGAGTAACGTGTATCATAAGAGTAGATTACTGCATTGTATACTTGATGTATTACAGCGTAGTGTGAAGCACGTAACTACATTTTCAGCAGATACATATAATAGCTGTGATGGATAGAAGAAACCAACAACCTCCCACTCCGACAGCCTTACGCCAACCAACATGCTATCTACTCTCTTGCCTACCAACTGATTGCACTTCAAAACCCTGTTCCCTGACTTCTTTTGTGCTACAGTATCCCATAACTGCCACAATATATATTGTGGTGTAGTATATGGACCTGTTCAGAAAAGTGTGAGAACTACTACATGCAACTACTTAAACCGAGGATGCACTCGAGGCGCTGGAAACGCTTCTCCAGCTCATGGATAAGGCCACTTCTTACCTGCTTATCGATGTTGAGCGTGGCATGCGAGCAGCCACGGGCACGACAGTGACCCAGCCGCTGCTGCTGCGCTTCGCACAGATAAGCTTTAATGGCATCTTTCTGTCTTGCGAAAATATACGATAACAGCTGGACTACAGAAGCCAGCTGGATCTGGCCAAGAGGACCCTGGTGGTTGGCCGCCGACGCCATGTGCTTCCCCAGCAACGCATCGTGTTCCAGCACCACCAACAGTGTTTCATATATTCCCATCAGTAGTAGGTGGCACGAAATGATGAGATGTCGAATCGTCTCGTTGAGCGGGTCGCGCGTGGCGTGAGGCGTGCTGGGAGGAGTAGTGCAGCAGTGTCTAGCCACGCACTCGTCGAGCACCTCAAGGAAGTGGTTCGAGGCCGAAAAAATATCCTGAAGGATGCTGCTTCGCAGTTGTGCATCACTGTCTATGTAATAGTCATCCGACCGTCGATGGAAGAAAGCTGATCGGCGATTCTTTTGGCGCATCAGCCAAATAGCCGCCGACCCTAAAGCGGTGTCATCAAGGAGACGAGTGGGCCGCCGCCTTCTCGAGTTGCCTGCCGTATTATTTCCCTCGACAAAGTCTTTGACATTACCACTACCACTACTACTCGTCATGCGCTCGGTCACTGCAGATGCGTCGGCGGCTTGGACCACCTTGTCCATGACGCACTGCATCGATGCGATACGAGCGTTGAGTTGCGACAGCAGGGAAATGATGGCGCTGGAATTGTAGCAATGGACAGTCAAACTGTTACCACTGGTGCTGATATCCATGGCCGTTGGCATAGTGTCAAGACTCAATCTCCGACTCTCCGACGCATCATTGGTAACGGAAAGGTTAAGAGTAGAGTCGCCGTTACGTGTGAGAGGAGGAGAATGCATGCACGCCTCCATCTCTGGAAGCAGCAAGTGACCCCATTCCGCGTTGTCGTCGACCCATGAGTTCGGTAGGGTATCGAGTGATAGGTCGGTCGCTTCGTGTAGCTGATGGGTGCTGTCGGTGGAGCATAGGTCGTACTCAGGAACCAGAGGCGCCCCCGAGGCGGAATCAGATGCCTCGGTAGCAAGATAATCAGCAGTAAGCGGCCACATGTGAGAGTCAGCCGCTGCCTGTGTTATCTCCTCGTCTTTATCTGTTATCCAGTCATCTGGGTCCACATCGAGCTCGCCGGGATTCAGATCGAGGGGAGTAGGTGGCGTGTAAGAAGACCCGACTGAGTTACACTCGGGTCCTGTGCTAGCCGTTTGTTGATGCGTCGCCGCCTCGGACAGTGTCCCGTCAACAAGTGATGAAACGGGAGTAGGAATGCCTTTAGGATTGGCTTTGGTTCCCTTCTTGGCAGCATGCTTGTGGCTGTTCCGCTTAGTGGGATTGGTGCTTGGCCGTTCCTTGGAAAAGCTTGAGCTGTATATGCTTGGTCGCCCCTTGGGCAAGCTTGAGCTGTATATGCATGGAATCTGTCGTTGGAAGCAGCGTTCGCACGCTTCTGTGGTGTTATGATCCCTGCGAGCACACCGTAACTTCTGGTGATGGCATCGATCACAGGACTGGCGTAGAGGTGTGCAACGTGCAGCTTCCGACATTTCTTGATGCGTTGAAATGAGCTGTACTATTTGCTAGAATTCAGAAAATGAGGGTATGGAAATAATAATGGTGGCAAAGCAAGAGGATTTGTTTCTTTACTTCATGTTGTATAAGTCATGGATGGTGAATCGCTATTGAGTATATTACTATACAATATCATCCAGAACCTCATTATTATTATTATTATTATTATTATTCTAGTTTAACGTCCTTTTTCAGCCCGAAGGGCTATATAAGACGTGTAGGGTTCTTAGGCCTACAAGTATCTAAGTAGGTTGTTTCTAGCTACAATATTTAGGAGGGGTTTTAACTAGATGAAGGTGAGGCTCGTAGCCTATTGGTTGGTAGGTA
>NW_007359970.1:2547-9211 GCF_000359705.1 Exserohilum turcica Et28A | reverse complement strand
AGCTCGCTGGAAGACAGCCCTGCTGTCTAACATCTCTTCCTGTTTACTAAACTGCTCTTTAGCAACTGGAGTCCGCTTTAAGCGCAGCTAGAAGCGACTAAACCGCAGCACAATAGCAGTACTATACAGAGAACACTCTCACTTTAAACAAATTGTACCTAGAACGGCCTCTGGCCAAAGTCTTACATAGTCACTGACTGCAGATAGACTCTAATGGAATAATAATAATAATAATAATAAGCTTCAATAAGCTCCTGCGTTCCTATTGGCCCCTCTAGTCTTGGCATTAGAGCCCAAGCTCTGTGAGAAAATTCTCACAGGCGTGAGAAAACGAAGGAAGGCCTCCTTCTTCTCCCTACTGCACGCTAGCGCCTTAGCTGCAGGTGTTAAAAGTGCTGTTAGTCGATTCCTCGTGGTCGGTTCTCCTAGATAGCGTGCTTTCCTAGCGGTTTCCAGAAAACTCGAAGTTGGTGTGTCGTCCAGAACCTCATTGACGCACTACTAAGAAAGCAGATCATTATCATCAAGCTGCGCTATGTAGTTTTGGCCCACTTTTCAGAGCAAAAGACGAGCTAAGATTGGGTGTGTACTAAAACTATACACGTAGGCCAACGTATCACTTGTTTCAAGCCTCACATTACCCTGCCATCTGAAACTTGCCTGGCGACCAAGTCTTCTCCTCACTCCTGCTTATCCTCAGGATGCAGTGGTCTCTCGATTTTTTTTGATATTGTGTTTTAGTTGCCTTGAGATATTTTCATACACTGATCTTCATTATCAAGAAGAGAGCACAAGGACGAAAGAGGATGTCGTGATCTGTCTCGAGAACCACCGGTGAAGGACCGCTACGGCTTGACAGATATATATTATACTAATTCAGCTATTCCAGTTTTATACTTGGGTACTTCCGGGAAAGGCCGCTATGTATCAGAGCCTTGAATGATTATGCTCTTATCGATCCGCCGCGGTCCTTTTTCGGGATCCCGTATCAGCCACACCCGCTTCCCCCCTGTATCCATGTAGAATAGAACGGGGCTGCCATCCTCATATATCTTGATACATCTTTACATAATCTTTATATAATAACGGCCAAAAGTGATCTCCGCAACCACAACCCTTCACAGCCTGAAAGTGATACGAAGTAAGACTTCATGTGAGCTAGATGATCACTCGAATTTTCCTTGTTCTTTGAATGAGACTTATGTCAAGAATGAATAAACGGGGGTGAAGTTTCCGTTTTTTGTCCGTGTGGTGGCACGAAAGAGGCGCAGTCGCAGTGGTGGGGATACTGCACAGCTCGGAGCCATCGGAACCCGGCCCAAGTCCGACCCGGTTGAGAGAAGCGGCAACACTAAGAATGCAGCAAGACTATCTTAGAAGTCAAGAGGGAAAAGAGACAGTCCTTAGTAGGGTATGTAAAGGATCAGGCTATGCCTGATCCTGAATTAGTGTAGGACTATGGAAGGACCCTACAGGTACATATAAGCACCACTCTGTTAGCATACCTAAATGGCGATAACTTAAAGGGGATGACCGAATTTAACCAATACATTAGGCAATACTGCGGCGTGTTAGGTTGAGTTATAAAGGCGACATGATGACTTTTTGTCTGATTTCCATGCGATTTAGCAACTTCTTTTTTTCTTACACTGTTCTTGTTTCTACCCTAGGCATGGTGTTTACATGAGAAGATAACCCTTCTCGACTATCCTTCTCCTTCCTGTCACGAAATAGTAAGATCGCAGAGAAGACTATCTAAGAGAAATGAGGTGGCCTGATATTTGACATGACTTTCTTGCTCGGAGCACCTGTAGATTTGTGACAAATCAATGAATAACACGCAAACAGAGAGGAAATGACTCGGCTCTACTCAGAAATATCTTTTGTAGTTCTTACGTACGGCAAGGGTATTTGCATCAACATGTTAGCTGTGATGCCTAACTCTACTCAAGTCACTCATTTCTTGCCTGTTTACTGGCATATGTCTACCTAGATATAGACGTCGCATATACAGTATTACAACCTCTCTATATATCACATTCACAAAAGGCATACCTCTCTGTATTTGATCGTGAAATATAAGCCAATTCACCAACTTTGCCTGTCATAGCAGTGAAAGATTAACATGGCACATGTTGGGACTGCGGAAGATGGCCTCTTTTCCACCCATGTCCTGCAATTCTTTAGGCAATGGTCGGAACTCGAAATTTAACAGTAGCACAACCAAGAATATGTACAACTCTTGATACGCCAGCTTCTTGCCTATTTGGTAGTTTTGGGTCAGCACATCGGTTTGCAGTAATAGCTCCAAAAGTGATGGTAAGAGGAGGCAATTGCCAAGTACATAGGACGCACTCCTTACTTACCAAAACAGCCCCGAATGCCGCCTCCAAACTGCAGAGATGGCAGAGCAGATGGATCAAAGTATTCGCTGCCTGCTTCGTCTTTTGCTAGCCACCTTTGCGGCTCGAATGCGTCGAGGTTCCCGCTACTTTCGCCCTCGCGTCCCTGGTAGCCTTTTCGCTGCAACGCTGCTTGGCTAGTCGGGCTACGCACGCTCTCTGGCACGTGCGGTGGGCGATGGAGACAGCGAGTATTTAGCAGCACATCGGTACCCCTGGGGATGGCGTAGCCCAGGATTTGCGTGTCGACCACGGCCTGTCGCGTGACGATGCCATTCGGCACTGACAGCCGCAGCAGCTCCTCAACCGCAGCGCTGAGATAGGGAATGTTGGCGTCGAGAATCTGGGCTGCTGACGGCATCTCCTGGCCTGGGAATGCACATTGTAGCTTCTGGCGGAGCGTGGCCTGCGCCGACTGGTTGGCGGCCATGATCTTGACGAACCACGATAGTGAGTATCCTGTCGACTCGTGACCCTACGCCACCACAGCACACCATGTTAGCAATATAAGCGGTAATCAAATTCAAATTTGAATTCATGAAATGGAGAGGTAAAGACCCACAGCTGACAAGAATACCAGGAGTTCCTGTGAGATGGACGGATCTGCAGTGGGATCCGTTAGAGGCAGCCCGGTCTTGGCCTCGGCCAGCACCAGGCGGCGAAGAACAAGATTCATCACGCAGGCTTCCTGCATGTCAGGAGGCCCAGCCTTGGAATCGGAAACGGCAGACTTTTTGAACCGTTCGTGGGCGGTTTTAATCAGCCGTTGGAGCTCCTGGTCTAGCGTCCGTCGAAGGCGACGGTACTTGGGCATGCATCTCAAGTAGAGCATTCTCGCCCGTGGCCAGATGGAATTAAGCGTCTCGCTGATCATCCAGTTCATGTGCTCGGCTGCCTCCTGCAAGGCTTCGACCGAGGCAATCGATTCGGATTCAGATGTGCCTTTTGGAACCATTTTGCGCTGCGGATTGTCTTTGGTGGCCGCTGGTTGGGCCGACCTAGCTATATCTCGTCGTACAATGCCGAGCGGCGAGCCGAGCACAGCAATCCAGATGGCGTCCAAGGCAGCGTGATCCAAGTCGTGGAGCACGCTCATGGGCGCACCGCCAGCATCGCGCGCTCGGAGGCGCCACAGGGCAACCAGGTCCAGGGCAGCGGCATGGATGCTGGGCGCAACAGCATCACGCAGGAATTATGCGCTCATGGCGTCGGCCCACAGCCGCTTCTGTGCCCTGAGGGCCGGCGTTGTCATCTGCGCGACGGTCGAGTGTGGTAGCAACGGCTGGAACAAGCGTGCCGTGAATGGTGCCCGGTCGAACTCGCGGTTGCGCCGGTTCAGCACATCCTCGACCTCACGCGGCTCATTGATGAGAACCATGGGCCTCACGAAGCGTGTCGACAGAAATTGGGCCACCGGTACCCCGAGTCGCTCCGGCAGTAGGAACAGCGTCTGTGAAGTCTCCTTGGTCTGCTGCGCTCTGGCTGCAAAGTCCGGTATATCGCCCAGCATGCGCCCGCGTGACGCCGGATCATAAGGTATTCCTGGCAATGGATTGGGATAAAGACTCCAGAAGAGCACAGTGATGGCGGCAATGCCTATCATGGTCGTAACCATGACCAGTGTCGACGTTTCCATGGTCACCAGAGTGTTACCATGCATATCCAAAAGAAATCCGCAGATTTATGCTCGTTGTTGTTGATTTTACCGTTGAAGTACACAGACCTTACAGTGTGTGCCAGAACCAGTAGGGTGACTTTGAACACGCCGAAGATTCGGACATTTTTTCTTTCCTGACATTTCAGATGCCGGTGGGTGCCTCAGCACCGGTGTTGAGTGTCGGGTTGATGGAACTGCTTCGCCGCTAGGTATGCTGATCGTCCTGCCAAAAAAGAACAGAAGTTAAAAATTTAAATGTGGAGGTGTTGCGTGGTGATTCATACACTACACCCTATGGAAATTGCTGACGCTAGCTCTATAAGTAATACTTAGTTCACTATGGTTCTGACCCTGTCAAGCGGAACACCGCTCCAGCTCATTATGAAATAGCGGAAGAATGCTTGGAAATACCTAAATGTGTCTGAAACTTAACCGTTGTCTTTGCTTAGTCGTGACTTTTTGTTCGCAGGGTTGTGGCTGCAGGACTCGGAGTCAACAATGACGGTGGAGGTACATTGGACCGGGCTTTCGGGTACTTACGTAAGACTTGCTTCGGTCGGTGATTATATAAGCATGATATCGTCCCGCTCCGCACTGCTCGTGTCGGATATAACCATGTCGTACGAGGGCAAACAATCTCAACAGGAATGGACCAAGCGACACACAAACACCCGTTCGCAAGCATGGGATCCAAGCCGACCTGCGAAGCCCTCATATGCACAGCTATTGGCGAAGTCTCAATTAAGACTGTTCCAGTCCAAGCGATCCCGGATGGATACATCCTGATCAGAACCAAGGCTGTTGCGTTGAATCCGACTGATTGGAAGAGTATCTATGCTGGTGATGGAGGCAGTATAGGGACGCGTCCGGGTATTGATTTTGCAGGCGTTGTCGAGGAAGTTGGCTCTGGGTCAAAGAAGTCATGGAACAAAGGCGATCGTGTTTTTGGTGGTGTCTGGGGAGCGTAAGGATTATCCGTGTTCCTTCTATACACCATCTATCAGCAGCATGTCAATCACGTTGATGATTGTGATAGCAACGAGTCGCTGACTATATTCATAGCAAAGACGCAGAAAGCGGCGCTTTTGGGGAGTACATTATCGCCAAAGGGGACTTACTAGCTGAGATACCCGATGAGTTGAGCTTCGAGGACGCCGCAACGCTTGCTGTGGGTATCATGACGTGTGGGCAGAGCCTTTACCAATTGCTCAAGCTGCCCTTGCCGACAATTACTCCTGAAGACCGTCCCTCCTCAAAGAAGCCCAGAGCCATCTTTATCTATGGAGGTAGCACTGCCAGTGGCATCTTTGGTATTCAGTTCGCGAAGCTCTCGGGACTGGTTGTATTGACAACAGCTTCGCCACATAATTTTGAATACCTACGCAGTCTGGGTGCCGACGCCGTCTTTGACTACCATGATGACGTCGAAACTCTAGCTGGTGAGATCAAAAAGCACACCAAAGGCAATCTTACTATTGCCTGGGACTGCCGGCCAGGGCCTGAATCTGGTCGCCTGTGTGCCCTAGCCATGAGCGACAGCGAGAAGGGCATGTATGCAACCTTGCAGCCACGTACCCCACACGACCATCTTCACGGCACCAACCCCATGGTCGATACTTACTTTACAATTGGGTACACAGTGTTTGGGGAACCATTTACGCGTGCGGGACGACGTTATGAAGCACGACCAGAGGACGCCGCCTTCGCTAAAGACTTTTGGGAGTTTGGCCAAGATCTAGTGGCTGCTGGGAAGGTCAAGATCCCAAGG
This sequence comes from Exserohilum turcica Et28A, assembly GCF_000359705.1. Classification (NCBI taxonomy): domain Eukaryota; kingdom Fungi; phylum Ascomycota; class Dothideomycetes; order Pleosporales; family Pleosporaceae; genus Exserohilum; species Exserohilum turcicum. The sequence goes on along the minus strand of NW_007359970.1, from coordinate 3,384 downwards.
CTTGAGATCAACCGTGGCGGTAGTGGACTCAAAGGTGTTATTCAGGGTTTGGAGACTCTTCGCTTGGGACAAGTGTCTAGCAAGAAGTTGGTCTACACCTTATGATTTTCTAGTAAATCGCGAAAGGGAAATAGTATTACTTCTAATAGAGATCAATAAACTTGAATAGGCTTCTATTCTCTACTAAGTATATAAATAAATAAAATAAATAAAGTATATAATTTATTACTTAGCTTTTAATAGCTAAAGCTTTAGTATTTCTAAATACTAAAATTACTAGCTAATTGTATTTTTAGTTAAGTTTTTGCTGAATTTAATAATAACTTAATAAGTACTTTTTAAGAAGTTATATAATAACTACTTAACTACTACTACTTTTTTTATTACTATTAAGTTTTTTATTCATTTAAGCTTATTATATAACGTATTCCACCACCGAGAGTGCCACCCCACCGAGTGTGCCACTTTTTCTTGGCATCGCGAACATCACATATGAAAACTTGAATTACTCTACACTAGCTATAGATGCTTCGTACGACTCACTTGCATCTAACATAGAATCTTCTTCTACATCTTTTTGGCACGTACGGGCGTTATGGCCCACTCTCCCACAGATTCCACAGTGCCGTTGACCTGGCTGGGCCTTTTCTTGACTACCCCCACCACGCGCTTTCTTTGATATTATACGACTAGTAGAAGCACTTTCAGCTGCCTGCGATGCTCCTGCACCAAAATTCTAGTGTCCCGCCTGTCTGAATCCGCTTTCTTTTACGCCCTCGGCGCTTTGTTACCTCTGCTAGTTGCTCTTCAAGCTCTCGTACGCGGGCCTTCATAAGC
>NW_007359970.1:0-1672 GCF_000359705.1 Exserohilum turcica Et28A | reverse complement strand
AAGCTCGTCCGTACGCGATACGAACCGCTCTGGCCAGTTCTTGCCTAAAGGCTGGCCATCTCGTACGCGTAGTAGTTTTTCTGCCATATCTGCTACTTCACATAGACGGGGGGCAAATCCTCGCGAGTCTAGGTCAAGAATGTATCGTACGATAGTTTGCTCTTCAGATTTAGTTAGCTTCTGGCAATTTGGCTGCGTCGTAGGTCGAAAGGTGATTCCTTGAAGCCGCCGAGAGATCTGCTGATGATGGACGTTATAGGCTGCTGCAGCGCGTCGAATGCTCTTAAACTGGCCTGTACGATAGGCCTGAACTGCTAGAGTAAGCCTACCCTCTTGCTGAGTAAATATCACGTTCTGTTGTTGAGGCATTGTCTTTCGTACGTGAAGTTCGCGATGCCAAGAAAAAGTGGCACTCTCGGTGGGGTGGCACTCTCGGTGGTGGAATACGTTACTACTTTAATAAATAGTAGCTTATTAAAGTAATATAGTAACTTCACTTATATAGTATTAACTAAAAGTATAATTATTTTACTATTTATATGTATTTATCTGTCTATATAAGTAAAGTGTATTATATTTCTTTTTTTTACTAAGCTAGCTTTTATTTTTTTTAGTATCTCTAATAAATAGCTACTTATTTAAAATATAAGTATATATGGAATACTAGGAATTATGCAATAGTGTTATGGGCGAGAGAGGCCTAACTAACGAGTATGCATTCACCTATTGTACAGAAGAAGAAAGATACAGAAAAGAACTATCTAGAGGGCCCTCCTTTTATAGTTGTTACTCGTACGAACGCTCAGACCTTTAGTCTTCCTCCTTACTTAAGCTTGTTCGTACGTAACTAACCACGTCATTTAGTCACGTGACTAAAGTCATGTGATTCACTGCCATGTGACCTGTAGGTCATGCCTCTCTGGCGTAGCCCTTTACAAATAGTAGCTTTTACTTTGATTAACTTTAAACAGGTAATAGCTTATTAAAGCTATATAGTAGTTATATAATAACTACTAACGTGGTTCATAAGCGAGTCGGTCACCCAAGCGAGTCGGTCACTCCCCACTAGCGCGTTGACGTTGACATGTTATCACAGTCTTTTATTACAGTCAATAAACTATTGCAATATACTAGATTAATTATTAGAATCGCTACTATTACTTGCACTATCTATCTTAACTACGCAGGTATGAGCGTTGTGTCCAGTCTGCTTGCAACGCCCGCACCGCCGCTCTCCTCGCACCCTCTTCGACGCACTCTCACCATCACCACGACTGCTACCCGCCTGTTTAGCTAATACTTCTTGTACTTCGCCTACAGTAAGAGTCTCTTCTGTGCGTACGTATCGCCGCTTGCGGCTCTTACGCTTAATTGCTATGTCTAGAGCCTCTTGAAGAGCAGCTACTTCCTCCCTTATAAGCGTCATCTCATGTGCTATTTACTAAGCCCCTTTACTTAGCTGTACAACCTTCTTGTCAAGAGAATTTGTAGAAGACCTAAGGCGGTTTCTTACTCTCTATCGAATAAGAGTACTTTAAGCCTCAACCTCGCGCGCGTTGCGTGGTGTCTGCGCCTGCCAGGCGGCTGTCCGTCGTGGTAATTATTATTATTATTGTTGTTCCATTAGAGTCTAGTGAGCTCGAGGCTATGTAAGACTTTGGCCGAGGCCGTT
>NW_007359969.1:0-2879 GCF_000359705.1 Exserohilum turcica Et28A | reverse complement strand
GTTCGTCCACTCCAGAAGGTGATGAAGATATTCGAATTTGGTGGATGTCTGGATCAAGGGCCTGCAGCCAGGTGTCCTGTATCGATCCTGAGGCTGATTGATATATGAGGGCAGGCTCAAGGCAAGATCCATCTGCGCAGATACAGGCTAACAGCGTTATCCACTGGCGTGAGCCATCCTGTATCGTAGTCCTCCTCCTTATGCCCTCGTACGAGGCCTTACTAAAGATCCTCCTTGAACGACTTACGATACCAAGCATGAAGCCCTTCTCATCCATATTGTAGATATGACGCGCCTCGACGTGATATTGATTAATTTTATCGGGTAGGAGGCTAAAGTAGAGGTTGTATTTGCTTCTTAAATCTGCTTTGTAGCGACAGTTATCAAGGCCTTTTGCCCACCTTAAGGTAAGTTGATCAGGATAGCGCTGGACGAAGCGACTAGCCCAGTGTACTCCAACCTCAGTCTTGGCGATCTGTGAGGCAAAATTGCGTATCATTGGCTGAGTAGGTGGTAAGCCTCTATCTGTTAGTCGATTGATATAGGCGATTAGGGCCTGCTCCTGCTGTGGGTGGAGGAGCTGCCGTTTTTGGCCACCTATCGCGCGTGAGGCGTGTAGGCCTTGGTGTCTTCGGGTAAGCGTAGATCGAACAACACTATATTTTTTTGCAATATCTGTATATGAAAAAGGCTTATTAGGTCCTAGGGCATTAATAGCTGCAAGCGCAACCTTAATATTAGCCATAGTGGTGGGGATACGACGCGTTGAGGTTGAGGTGGTTGTAAGGCGCGCGCGCACTTTGTGGTCGCGCGCACTTTGTGGTGGGGCTAGTTAAGCGAGTCGGCCACCCAAGCGAGTCGGCCACTTTGTACCGTCGCGTCAACTTCAACACGTTATCACAGTCTTTTATCACAGTTAATAAACTATTGCAATATACCAAATTAATTATTAGAATCACTACTATCACTTGCACTATCTATCTTAACTACGTAGGTACGAGCGTTGTGTCTAGTCTGCTTACAACGCCCGCACCGCCGCTCTCCTCGCACCCTCTTCGACGCACTCTCACCATCACCACGACTGCTACCCGCCTGTTCAGCTAATAATTCTTGTACTTCGCCTACAGTAAGAGTCTCTTCTGTCCGTACGTATCGCCGCTTGCGGTTCTTACGCTTATTTGCTATGTCTAGAGCCTCTTAAAGAGCAGCTACTTCCTCTCTTATAAGCGTCATCTTATGTGCTATTTGCTAAGCCCCTTTACTTAGCTGCACAACCTTCTTGTTAAGAGAATTTGCAGAAGACCTAGGACGGTTTCTTACTCTCTGTTGAATAAGAGTACTTTAAGCCTTAACCTCGCGCGCGTTGCGTGGTGTCTGCGCCTCCCAGGCGGCTGCCTGTCGCGGTGATTGTACTAGCGTCTGCACCACCACATTAAGCTTAGATAGCACAGCCTGTGGGTCGTGTGGGACTAGTCCAGCGCCTCTAAAGCTAGCTTGGATATTCTCCTTCGTGATAGACTGCTCAAAAGCAGCCTTAAAGGCTGGTAGGAAGGTCTCCTTGCTAATATAGTAGGTGCGGTTACGTGCCAAGCCTGAAACAGCGTCGCCATACTTACGCTTTAACGGTGAGAAGCAGGCGACGTTAAGGGGCTGCAATAGGTGAGACGAGTGTGGAGGCATGCAGAGAAGAATAATATTCTTCTCCTTGCAAAGATCTTGAAAATCGATGGAGCAGTGGCTCTCATGGCCGTTAATAATAAGTAGTTGATACCTACCTATAGTATGCCTCTTTGTATGGGTATTAAAGTGCTCTAACTAGGCAAGAATAAGCTAATTATTCGTCTAGCTATTAGGACTGACTTTAAGAACCTAGTTAGCAGGCAAATCCTTAAACTAGACGTTAATAAGCACCTTGCCCGCAAAGACAATAAAGGGTGGTATTCAGCGACCCAACGCGCCCACGCCTTGGATCACAGTAACCTACTCACGGTTGCATTGCTGTACCTGCTTCTTTTTCCTATATCCTTCTAAGCCTGTGATAACTAACTATAATAAAATCTTGCCTATTATAAAGCTAGTTTCATTAAAGTTGTAGATATTATCATCTACAATACCCCACTTCTGCTTTGTCGCCTAGACTAAGTCAAACCAGCGCTAGATAGCCACTAGATCCTCGCAGGCGGCTCGCTGGTGATTATAAGGACGGCTCCAGCGCGTACGGAGCTCAGGAGTCCGCTTAACAAAGTTGTCAACCTAGTTCTTGCCAATAGGGTTGTCACTACGCTCCTCTAACAGTTTATTAGCTATTGCTCGAACCTTAGCCTTTATAGGGGCAAATCCTTGCGTAGACTCTTTAAGAATACGCCTCACAATAGCCTCCTCTTCTAGCTTATTTAGGCGCTTTAAATTTGGTTCGCAGTCGCGTCGAAAGGGCTTTCTAGCGCGTTAGTCTTGGAGAGTAGTTTAAGGCACGTTATAGATAGAAGTAGCACGTCTTTAGCTTTAAACACGTTGCGATTAGACGTTAAAAAGAGCAAGTTAAAGATTAGATTTAGAATAGATTAACAAATGATTGTGTAGTTAAGACATAACGCGTTATAGTGTTAACGTCGACGCGCCGGTACAAAGTGGCCGACTCGCTTGGGTGGCCGACTCGCTTATGAACCACGTTAGTAGATATTAGCCTAGACAACACCAACTTCGAGTTTTCTAGAAACCGCTAGGAAAGCACGCTATCTAGGAGAACCGACCACGAGGAATCGACTAACAGCACTTTCAACACCTGCAGCTAAGGCGCTAGCGCGCAGTAGGGAGAAGAAGGAGGCCTTCCTTCGTTATCTCACGCCTGTGAGAATTTTCTCACAGAGCTTGGGCTCTAA
>NW_007359968.1:0-2880 GCF_000359705.1 Exserohilum turcica Et28A | reverse complement strand
AAAATATAGTTCATTAAGCAACATTAGTAAGCTGACTTGGCTTGAGCTTAAACTTTCTATGTAATAGTCTATGCAGAGGGGCGGCAGTTAAGGGCCTGTTCGGTTCTCTGTTTCTTTTCTCCGTTTCAGACGCTACTTTAGGTTAGATACTAGCTAGAGGTCATTAGTTAGTACAGAAAATATGCTTAATGATAATAAGTTAAAAAAAAAGTAGCTATTTAGCTAGAATTATACTATTTCTATTTTCTATTGATTTATTCTTATATGTAGCCTGTGCTGTCGTAAACGATTATTATTAAGATAAATTACATACTTATAAAGAAAATACTTTTATAGTAGCTTACTTATAGATTACTTTTAATAATACTACTACTACTACTTTTCAATCAAAGAAGCTAGTTACTAATACTAATATCATTACTACCACTACTCCTATAAACTGCAACAATAGCCGCGGTCTTTTGTTTATTAATTTAAAGATTCTTTGTTATTTTTCTCATTCAACTTTGCGCGCTAATAATAGGGATAAAATGTTTATAGTCACTGCTAGATATGTACAATAAGATATAATTAAAACGCCTAGTAATATTACGTATGTATAAATTATTTGAAATTTTTTGACGCACCTACACCATATAATAGCGCAATCACGTCTACGCTCTGTTATAGTAAGTTTCACTGATATCATGAGGGTTCTAAGTTCATAGTATAAGTTGTAGAACATATATGTTATAGAGGGAGCAATATTGTATCTAATAAAAGACGCTTATATGATTGACTTACTACTACTACTCTACTACTAGTTTGCTAATTGTTATTATATATCCTCTAGGCTTTACTAATCATAAGTTACAGCTTATTAAATAGCTATTTTAATGCTATAGATTCTTTTGCAACCTACTCTAGTGTAAGTAGCTTAGCTTTGGTTATAGACATTATTACTATTAGCTAGTAGGCGGCTTTTTATATAATTAGCCTACTAAAAAGCATCATAATATATCTATAAGATAAGTGTCTTATATTAGCGTTGTCTACAAATGACGCATCTCTATATACTATAAGCTCTATAGTCTTACTTTTAGTTTTAGCTAAGCTGTTTTGCTAACTCTTATATTTAATACCTTCCTAGCGCGTCTAGTATAGGTACATAATTAGTTAGTTTATAATACAGAGGGGTGATAGTAAAAAAAGTGCTTCAAAAACTAGAGAATTTTAGAGTTAAAGAACTTCACTAATAAAATAGCTAAAAATAGGTGGGGCGTAGATTTGGAAAGCTAGGAACTAGCAGTTTAGCGTAGTAGTCCTAGTTTTTGCTTAGTAAGCAGAAAGATGGAGATATATGCACAAAAATGTGGAGGACGAAAAATCGAGATATATAAGTCTATTCACCTTTTTTTATAGTATAAAATTCGCTTGAAATTTAATATTAGTAGGTAGTGGTACAGGGAATGGACAGGTTATAGAGCCATCTATAATTCTAATCAATAGTCATTTAGAAGTAAAAAAAACAAGTTTTTTCTACAAAAAGTGAAATAATTTGCTAGTAATAGAAGCTAATATTTAGTGTACTAGCCTTTAGCATCTACTACTGCTTAGTAGCGTCTTGGTATAGATAAAATACTATTATCTATTGCCCCTTGTAGTATAGCTTCCTACTCTTCCTTTATAGCCTCTATAAATCTATATATAGACTCTAGACTACTTCCTAGGCCTAAAAAGCCTTATAGCCTTTTTAATAGACGATCTTTTAGTAATGCCTACATATTCTTAATAGGGTTAAGATCCAGGCTATAGGCTAGATGTGGGAAAAACTCTATAGAATTTCTTGAAAACTAAGCTTTTACGTTTGCAGTTTTATGAATCTTGTAGTTATCCTGTTAAAACTTCTAGCCTAGCTAGCTGTTACAATCCTATATAAAATATACTATTTCTAGATTTCTACAATATATAATTATACAAACAACTATATTAATATATATAATAAGAAAATGCAGAGAAACTTACCTCTTTTACATGATATTTGGTTTTACATATAGTATGAGTACCTGCTGGATATATTGGTGATTATTCTGAGTAGTAGTAGCTTTTGGAGTCCTAACTATAAATAGCTTAGACCTACCACCTATCCAAATAGCTCCCCAAACTTGTATTATAATATCTCTGGCTACAATTTTATTAGTAAGCAATTTTAAAATAAAGTAGAATTATAGAAAAGATCTTTTTGTAAAATCAAGGTTTTCAGCTAATTAGAATCATTTTTAACTTGCCTCTATTAGAGCTAGAAACTTGTTCTTTGCTATATCTCTTGGCTTAGCGTTTTCTTGAGTATTTACCTCTTTTACTATGCCCCCTTTGGATTGCTGACTTATTGAAGAATATCATCTTTCTAAATCTTATATTAGTGATCTCTTTTAGTCTTTTTTTAGCGTATTTAGATCTATTTTTAGCTTTTTTCTCATTTAAAATAGATTTTTTTTAGCTGTATTATGTAATGGGCGGGCCCAACGGGCCGAGCGTACGACTACTTACGCCATCCATAGCCAAAAAGGCAGTAACAAGACTTCAAACTTCTTCAAGTCCAGGTAGTCGTATAGATATACTCGATCACACACACACTTTAGGCGTAGCCTCTTACATATTACAGCTATATCCCTCTTCTCTTAATAGGCGTTGTAGGCATCTTTTAAAGAATATAACGTCATTTTTGACTAATAGTCTTCTATTAGTCTTTTTTAGGCTTCTAGTTGAATCCCTAATATTAACTCTTTTATCTCTTTCTGTTATCCTTTTTTAAGCCCCTATTCTAGCTCTTTCTATTTGTTCTTGTAACGGGTCGAGTCCTATTAGACTGCGCACGCAACTACAACGCGCCCACCGCGC
>NW_007359967.1:0-2884 GCF_000359705.1 Exserohilum turcica Et28A | reverse complement strand
CGGTTTCCAGAAAACCTCGAAGTTGGTGGTTGAACGCAGGAGCTTATTAAAGCTTAAATTCAGCAAGAAACATAGACATATCAAAACAATAAAAATAACAAAAAAAGACTAGCCTCAAAGGACCTTAGAGGCACAAGCAAACGACTAATGGATAATAATCTAGAAATTGAGATAGCTAAGGAGGCCTCTACGCCTTGCCCTAACAGGCAACTAGAAGAACCGCCTAGGCCTACCCATACTAGGACAAGGAGCAATTTTTCTCCATTTATTGGAGCAGTGCCAAGATACCCTACAGTAGGGAAAACACCAAAGGCAACCTCTATTGAGGAGGCCTTAGAGATTGCTAGAAACCTAGTAATCCAAGCAGCTAACCTAGCTAAAAACAACCCTACTAGGCAAACTAGTTTACTAGACCTTATAGAAGTCTTCAGAGACTTTACAGAGAATGGCAGAGTAAACAAGAAAAACTCTACAATTCTAGGAGACTAAATCTCCTCTCTATCTAACGTCTCTAAAGAACTAAGAGAGAAAGTTAGACGCCTTGAAAAACCAAGTACCCCGCCTACCCAACCTCAAGCTCAGCCCCCTAGCTCCTACGCAATAGTAGCAGCTAGTAATTAAGAACAACCTTGGACATATATCTAAAAAAAACAAAACTAAAAACACACAGAAAAAAACACCTAAAAAGACAACTAAAAAAAGACCACTAGCCTATTAGATCGCCAAATTGTTCTAGTTAGTAATATACCTACTGCATTCGACGCCCTAAAAATTAGAAACGCCTTTAACAAAGCCTTTACAACAAAGGGAGGAGTACAATCTCTAGTAGTAGCCTTAGTAACACCTTTAGCAAAAGGCAATAAAATAGTTACTACCACCCTAGCTTTTTTAGCAAAATACCTTCTAGAAAACCAAGAGATCTAGAAGGATATCACAGAGTTCAAAGCAGCCTAACCAATCACCCCTTAGTTTAAAGTAGTTATCCATAAACTACTAACAAACTATAGCCTAGAGGTCCTAAAGGAGGAAATCGAAATCTTCAATAAAGGCCTAAAGGTAGTAGGCAGCCCCTTCTGGTTAACACTAGAATCTAGAAGAGAAAACCAAAACTTTGGATCCGCCTGCGTAGCTTTTGCTATAGAACAAGAAGCCCAAAGAGCTATTAGAGGAAAGCTCTATATTCTAGGGCAGAGCCTTAGAGCAGAGAAACTAAGAGTTATTAATAACTCTAAATAGTGCTCTAAATGCCAAGGTTTTAGGCACCTAGAGGCTAAATGCTCTAAAGTAGCCTGCTAGATCTGCAGCGAAGCCCACCACACTAGCCTCTACAAGTGTAATTCTTGTTTAAGCAAAGGCAAGCCTTGCGTTCACACTATCTTTAAGTGTGTAAATTGTAGCAAGCCTTACGCAGCTAACAGCCAAAACTACGAAATCCTACAAGCTAGGACATCTAAGACTACTACCTCTTCTAACTAGAATGTTAAAAGTCCTACAAATAAATGTTAATAGAAGTAGCCCTGCTACAGAGAGCGCTCTAAATCTAGCTATTTAAGTAAACGCCAAGATTATCGCTAGACAGGAACCCTGGCTACTAAAGGGACATACCTACGAGAATACTAGATCAATCGCCCACCAAGACTTTACTCAAATACTCCCTACTTATAAGGGGTTAAGGCCAAGAACGCTCTTTTATATTAGAAAAGACATAGATGCAGAGGTTAACCTATATATTAGCAACGACAACGATTTACAAGCTATTACAATACTCTCCTCTTTAACCAGGATCTATATATATAACATTTATAACGAAAAAAGCCTAAAAGAAGGGCTTAACAAGATAATAATCTAAAGGCGCCTACTTAAAGAGACTCTAGAACCCTCCTTAATTATACTAGGGGACTTTAACACCCACTACCCTAGATGGAGCCTACAGGATAAAAACCTAAACCAAGAAGCAGAGGATCTAGTAGAGTGGGTAGACAACTAAAACCTTTCTCTACTAAATACTCTAGGGACTGGCACCTTTTTTCGAGTCAATATGCGGCAAGAAAGCGTACTAGATCTTACTTTTGCAACCAATAATATAGCTGCCAAAATCCAGGACTGGCAAACTATACCAGGAGTTGGATCAGAACACCACGCAATCCTTTTTAGTATTGAAAGCCTAGGCCAGCTACCTAGCCAGCTAAAGAGATTTAATATTAAAAAGACCAACTGGGACATCTTCAATAATACACTTAATGAAGAAGTCAACAACCAACAGCTAGAGGCACAACTACTAGACCTACCCCACACCTCTAGCTATTTATTAAGAAAGATCCTATTAGGTTAGGATAACTCCCTAGTAGAGAAACTAGAGAAACTAGGAGAAGATATTACAATAGTAGTACAAACAGCTCTAAAAGAATCCACCCTACTAGTTAACTAGAAACTAAAGCTAAAACCTTAGTGGACTAGTGAGCTAGATAACCTAAAGTTGGATCAAAACAGAGCTTTTTAAGCCCTAAAAAGAGAAGCTAGTAGAGAGGACAACAGCCAAATTAACTAGTAGAAAAAAGAGTATCTTATTGCAAAATACAGATATCTAAAAGCTATTAAGAAAGCTAAGCTCAACTACTAGGAAACCTTCCTACAAAAGGAGACGCTAAAAGAGATATTTAAAGCTATAGCCTACACAAAAGACAACCTATTTATAAGGATACGTGCTATTAAAAGCAAGGAGACCTTTAGAGAAAAATGCCAAGCCTTTAGAGAAGATCTCTTCCCCCCACCACCATCTACTCTAGCCCTACTACTAAATACCTACAAAGGAGATAGTAGATGGGAGTGGCCAGCTTTAATAAAAGAAGAGCTCGAATTCGCCTGCGTAAGCGTAAAAGCTACC
>NW_007359966.1:0-2753 GCF_000359705.1 Exserohilum turcica Et28A | reverse complement strand
GGCATTGGGCCCGCTTGGTCGTTGTGCTACCACTTCGGCCATGAGTGTCTCCATCGTCTGGACGGGGCCCCAGGGCTGGTGCGGACAATGCCCATGGATCTACATAGTCCGGGCGCTAGTGTTAGGGGGGGGAGGCCAATGCAACACAGGCTCCGAAACGGCCCTGTCACGCCAGAGAGCATGCCCGCGAAGGGCGATGCGGGCGGAGGAGGACGAAGGGGGGGGGAGCGCGGACGGCGGGCGAGGGGCGTCGAGGGGCATTGATGGTGGCGCGCGTGAATGACCGGCATGGCATATTATCTGGCGCTGGGCTGGACTACAGCAGGCGGCCCTGCAGGGCGAGGGAATACTTAATGGCTGCCCTGTATTACATAGTGATTATCATAACATGGGCTGCCCCCCCCCCGAATTGGGGTTGGTGGCTTGCTTATCGATTGCCTGGGGGGCCCGTGTCGCATCTTGTTGCCAGGCCCACGCTGCCAACACCAGCCCGCCATCAACAAACGTCGCCCGTCGGCCCGCGGCGAAGAAGAAGAAACGAAGTCATCACCCACCATCGCCCGCCGCACCCCCCAGGCTGTGTTGAGGCCCTGTCTGCACTGCGAAACACACACGCAAACTTAAAGTGCGCCCCCGATGGAGTCGTCGACGCCCACGCCCTACAAGCCCTCGCCGCTCTCCTTCAACAACACACAGCGCCAGTCGCCCTTTCGCCGCCCAGGCTCCATCCGAGAGGCCTCGCCCTCGACCCTCCGGCCCTCGACACCCACCAGCTCGCCGCTGAAGCCCAAGGAGACGCCCACGACTCCTTCGCAGGCAAACCTCCGCCCCACGGCCGCCGCCGCTGGCAATGCACCGCCATCTCCCCCGCCATGGCTGCACACGCGCAACCAGTCGGCCACGCCAGAGCCCACGTCGCCCGCGCGCAATGGCTCGCCCACGCGCAACGTCTCCTTCATGGGGGGCAGCTCGGTCCGCCCGCTAAGCACGGCGTCGATTGCTGCCAAGTTCGAGGGCGCGGGCAGAGAAGACGCCCCGCTGCCTCTCGCCTTCCGCAAAGCCTCGCCGCCCGTTGACCCTGTCAAGCCTGTCGAAACGCTGGCAGACCGTTTGGCAGAGTACCCGTCAGCACGCTCTCCCGCCCGCTCTCCCGCTCGCTCGCCTGCACGTTCGCCTGCACGTTCTCCCGCCCGCTCGCCAGCACGCTCGCCCGCCCGCTCACCAGCGCACTCACCAGCCCCCATCGAGCGCCTGGCTCCCCGGCCAGTCCCCGTGCAACGACGAGTATCGAGCGATGCCCTCTCCAAGCTGCCCCCGCCTCTGCTGCACACCATGCGCGAGTCGTTTAGTGTCATGGACCGCGACGACGACGGACATGTCAATGCCGCAGATGTGGCCGACATGCTGTCCCAGCTCGGCCTCTCAGCCACACCCTCACAGCTCTCGTCTTACTTCAAAGGTGCACAGTCCATCAACCTAGCCACGTACCTGACCACACTGTCCGACCTGTTTGGCAACCTGTCGCACCAGAGTGAACTGAGCGCAGCCTTTGAGGCCTTTGACGACAACGACGACGGACAGATCGACCTGGCCGAGCTGAAAGATGCTCTGCTGCACACGGCACCGCAACCGGGAGAGACGCTGCTGACGGAGCGCGAGATTGACATGGTGGTGGATGGATTCAGCGGGCGGAGAGCCTTTGGCAAGGGCGGCAAGGGTCTGGGCAGGGGAGAGGTGTTTAGGTATCAAGACTTCATGTCCAATCTCGTGGGCGGCGGTAATAGCGGGGAGAATGCCGAGGGAGCTGCTGCGTCTGCTTGAGTTGGGCGCTGTATCCCGTTGCGACATGAAGAGCCTGGCTGAGATACAACCAGGATTAATGAAGGAACCCGACCTAGCCATAAGGTCATAATGCTACGCAAGCTCTAGCCGCACACTCACAACCAATGCACTGCAAAGCATTGTCGCTTATCTGAATCACCTGGTGGTTTCGCTACCACAGCAAAGCATAGCATAGTCGGCATGCTCGAGTCTTGGCCGACGACGACACCGAGGTGTGGAGGGCGTGCTCTGGTGTCAATGGCTACACGCTGTAAACTGCTGGCTATTTCCGTCTTGCCAGCCTATGGCACGGGCGTCGTAGACCTGGTTCCGTCTCTGTGTGAAATTGTGATAGGTTGCGTGGACGGACGGGCCATGGTATTGGTTTCGCAGCCCAGGGGTGGCAGCCTCGACGGCCCAATGGTTCCGGTGCATACACCAAGAAATGTTGCACGTGCTCCAATCAAGGTTGAGAGCGGCGGCGGGAGGCCATTGCCCTGTATCTGGGGATCCTGGGGATGGACAAAAGTCGGTCACGGCATCTGGGGCGGTGGATTGGTAATGGCAATGTGATTTTCGTTTGTTTTTGCGTAAGACGGGTTGGGCTGTGTAGACCTAGGGCGTGGGGATACGAAGGACCCCTCTTTTCTGGTATGCAGGACACGGCCATGATGGCCTTGGTGCCGGCGTGTAGTAGGCGGCATCTCTCCGCATAGCAGCAATGGCAATGGCAATGGCATGGCATGGCATGGCGTCTCACGGATGCCGTCATGGCGCACATGTGGGCGGCCGGTCAACGGGTGGCAGCACGCGGTCTGCGGTGAGGACGGGCAGACAAAGACGTGGCCCAGTGGTGGTGGTGTCGCCAGCCCTGCGGCTAGTGTGGCCTCGCACTGGCCGGGCCGCCCACGCCATTGGAGGGAGGCGGCACG
>NW_007359965.1:0-2893 GCF_000359705.1 Exserohilum turcica Et28A | reverse complement strand
ATTTATACTTCTTTTTCTACTTCTACTAGTTCCTGAGGTAGAGGACGCATTCTCTAACTTCTTATTATAGTAGTAATCACTACTTTTTCTAGTCTAGTAAATTAAGATAAGAGTTTATTTATTTCTAGTATAAAGGCTATGTTATACTCTTATATTAGTTCCTTGATAGCCTTTATACCATTAGTTTACCTTGATAGTTTATATATAAAGTTATTCCTGCCAAGTTAGTATATGATAGTAAAGTTAAACCTAAATAAGGCTAAATATAACTAGACTTACCTATAGCTAAGCGTTTTAGTTATTATAAACTATTTTGTAATGGGCGGGCCCAACGGGCCGAGCGTACGACTACTTACGCCATCCATAGCCAAAAAGGCAGTAACAAGACTTCAAGCTTCTTGAAGTCTAGGTAGTCGTATAGATATACTCGCTTAGAAGCTAAGCTGTACATACGTAGGCGTAGCCTCTTACATATTTAAAGTTTTAGTAGTCTAGAATTAACTTAAAGTAGGTGCCTTTTAGGTACCTTTACTAGTATTATACACTTGAGACTATAACTAAGAGTTCTTAGTTATATGTGTTGTAGTTATACTCTTTATTAATTAATTTCCTTAAGTAAAAGTTAATCGACCTCTAGTATGCTTTCTTCTCTAGGTATTAGCTTAGGATGCCTATAATAGCCTCTCTTTAGGCGTTAACTTAGATAATTATTCAATAGTTTAAGTAGAAGTGTATAAGTATTAAAGTATTAAGAAATAAGTTCTTTAGCTTATAGAAGGCTTCTTTTATACTTTTCCTAAGTTAAAGAAGTACACTCTCTTCTTTCTACTAGGTATATCCTTTTTTTACTAAATTTAGTCTCTTTTATGTTAGTTTAGTAAGACAATGTACTATTTTAGAGAAATTTTTAATAAATTATCTATAGTAGTGTATAAATCCTTAAAGGACTCTAATTTAGTATATATTATATTGTTCTAGTTACTCTCAGATTATCCTAACCTAATATAGGTTAATACTTATTTACTTAGAGCTAATAATATAGCCTAGGGACTCTATGCGTTAGATATACTGTTTATACTTTAGAACCTTTAAATATGGTTTAGCTTACTTTAACCTATATAGGACTTCTTTTACGTAAGCTATAACGTGGTTCATAAGCGAGCGGACACCCCAAGCGAGCGGACACCTCCCCACCAGCGCGTCGACGTTCATACTACAACGCGTTATGTCTTAACTACATTAGATTTAACAAACTTTTTCTAAAGCTAATATCCAACTTGCTATTTCTAATATTAATTCCTGACGTGTAAAGAGTGTTAAACGTGCTGCTAAGATCTATAGCGTCCCTTGAATAACTTTATTTTACTAACGCGCTAGAAGACACTTTTGACGCGACTGCGAACTAAATTTAAAGCGCTTGAATAAGCTAGAAGAGGAGGCTATTGTGAGGCGTATTCTTGAAAAGTCTGCGCGAGGATTTGCGCCTACAAAGGCTAAGGTTCGAGCAATGGCCGATAAACTGTTAGAGGAGCGTGGTGGCAACCCTGTTGGCAAGAACTAGGTTGACAACTTTGTTAGGCGGACTGCTAAGCTCCGTACGCGCTAGAGCCGTCCCTATAATCACTAGCGAGCCGCCTGCGAGGACCTAGTGGCTATCTAGCGCTGGTTTGACTTAGTCCAGGCGACAAGGCAGAAGTGGGGTATTGTGGACGACGATATCTACAACTTTGACGAAACTAGCTTTATAATAGGCAAGATTTCATTATAGTTATTAATTATAGACTTAGAAGGATATAGAAAAAAGAAGCGGATACAGCTAGGCAACTGCGAGTAGGTTACTATAATCTAAGGCGTGGGCGCATTAGGTCGCTAGATACCACCCTTCGTTGTCTTTGCGGGCAAGGTGCTTATCAACGTCTAGTTTAAGGATTTGCCTGCTAACTAGGTTCTTGAAGTCAGTCCTAATGGCTGGACGAATAATTAGCTTAGTCTTGCCTAGTTAGAGCACTTTGATACCCATACAAAGAGGCATACTGTAGGTGGGTATCGACTGCTTATTATCGACGGCCATGAGAGCCACTGCTCTATCGATTTTCAAGATCTTTGCAAGGAGAAGAATATTATTCTTCTCTGCATGCCTCCACACTCGTCTCACCTGTTGCAGCCCCTTGACGTCGCCTGCTTCTCGCCATTGAAGCGCAAGTATAGCGACGCTGTTTCAGGCTTGGCACGCAACCGCACCCACTATATTAGCAAGGAAACCTTCCTACTAGCCTTTAAGGCTGCTTTTAAGCAGTCTATCACGAAGGAGAATATCCAAGCTGGCTTCAGAGGTGCTAGTCTAGTCCCACACGACCCACAGGCTGTGCTATCTAAGCTTGATGTAGTGGTGCAGACACCTCGTCAATCACCACGATGGGTAGCTGCCTAGCAGGCGCAGACACCACGCAACGCGCGCGAAGTTAAGTCTTAAATTAGTCTTATTTAAGAGAGCGTGAGAAAACGCCGTAGATCTTCTGCCAATTCACTCACTAAGCAGATCGCGTAGCTGAGTAAGGGGGCCCAGCAAATGGCACATAAAATGACGCTTATGATAGAGGAAATGGGTACGCTTTGAGCGGCTCTTGACGAGTCAAATAAGCGTAAAAGCCGCAAGCGGCGATACGTACGGACAGAAGAGACTCTTACTGTAGGCGAAGTACAAGAAGTATTAGCTGAACAGGCGGGTAGCAGTCGTGGTGATGGTGAGAGTGCGTCGAAGAGGGTGCGAGGAGAGCGGCGGTGCGGGCGTTGCAAGCAGACTGGACACAACGCTCGTACCTGCGCAGTTGAGATAGATAGTGTAAGTGATAGTAGCGATTCTGACAATTAATTTGGTGTATCGCAATAGTTT
>NW_007359964.1:0-2899 GCF_000359705.1 Exserohilum turcica Et28A | reverse complement strand
ACGTAAACACGTTAAAAACGCATTTTAAAAGGCTAAAATGAAGCGCTCTCTATTAATATACTAGATATAGTAGCGTGCTAAGTCTTATATACATTAAATATACTTCTACTTAAGAGGTAAAAAGTAGATAATATTAAGTAGCTAAAGTATATATAATAAATAAGTAAGCATATAGAGGGTAAGAATCTTTTGTATAAGGTAGTAATTCTATAATTCTTAGTTAAGGTAGCTCTTATAGCTATTAAGGATAAGTAGCTTATATAACCCTACCTAACGCGTCTTTATATGCTTATCAAAGTGCTTTAAATACGTAAGACTAAGCTTATTATTTATCTAGCTATTATCTAATACTAAAAGCTTCTAGTTGTATAGTATATCTGCTTTCTTATACTATGTAGAGATATAGACGCGTCCTTTGTAGATAATAAATAGCAGGGTAGCGTATCCTATAGCGCAGATGCTCAAAATTACTATAACTTACTTGTAGTTGCCGAGCTGCGTGAGAGTAGGCCTTATACAACGCTCTATGCTTATAACTACCTTTATTAAGCTATTTACGCCTATCTAAAATCTAGTTTTATTAAAGTTATAAATTCTATTTAAATAAACTCTATACTTCTTAGCTATCTCTTATATAAGCTTAAACTACGCGTTAATAATCTCTAGATCCTCTCATTAAGTTCTTTAACAATCCTTTACTTAACTAAAGGCTATTCTAAGCGCGTCTATATAAGTAATAAACTACTCTACCTAGCATTTACTTAAAGGCTTGCTATCTTATTTACGTAGTATTTTCTTTGCTATATCTACTATTCAATATAGATAGAGGGTAAATCCTTATAAGTCTAAGTTAAGAATGTATTATACAATAGTTTGCTCTTTAGACATAGTTAGCTTTTAGTAATTTAGCTATGTTATAGGTTAAAAAGTAATTCCTTAAAGCTACTAAGAGATCTACTAATAATAGATGTTATAGGCTGCTATAGCGCGTGATATACTCTTAAACTAGCCTATACAATAGGCCTAAATAGCTAGAGTAAGCCTACCTTCTTACTAAGTTAATATCGCGTTCTATTATTAGGGCATTATCTTTAATACGTGAAGTTCGTGATGCTAAGAAAAAGTAGCACACTTAGTAATGTAGCCCGCTTAGTGATGGAATACGTTATAACTAAAATATAACTAGAAGTTAAGTTAGGTTAACTAGAACTAAAGTAGAAGTAAGCTTACGTTAGTTGAAATTTATATAACAATACACCTCTTCATATGGATATTAAGTTATATCAACTAAGAGTTATATTTTATAGAACTTTTTCGATATAGACTTTAAGATTCATTATTAATCTAGACTAAGCTCTGATATTTATATTAGTATTAACGTGGTTCACAAGTGAGTCGCTAACCCAAGCGAGTCGCTAACGCCCCACCAGCCCATAAACTTCATCACTATAACGCGTGATGTCTCAACAACGCAACCGTCTATTAATATATTCTAAATCTAGTCTTTAACTTGCTCCTTTTAACGTCTAGTCGCAACGTGTTTAGAGTGTAAACCGTGCTGCTACTATCTACAACGTCCCACAAAGAACTCTATCTGATCGACGCGCTGGAAAGCGCCCTCGACGCGACTGCGAGCTAAAATCGAAGCGTCTAGATAAGCTAGAAGAGGAGGCTATAGTTGAGCGTATTCTTGAAGAGTCTGCGCGAGGATTTGCGCCTACAAAGCTTGACGTTCGAGTAATAGCTGATAAGCTATTAGAGGAGCGTGGTGGCAACCCTGTTGGCAAGAACTGGGTTGACAACTTTGTTAAGCGGACTCCTGAGCTCCGTACGCGCTAGAGCCGTCCCTATAATCACCAGCGAGCCGCCTGCGAGGATCTAGTAGCTATCCAGCGCTGGTTCGACTTAGTCCAGGCAACAAGGCAGAAGTTGGGTATTGTGGACGACGATATCTACAACTTTAACGAGACTAGCTTTATAATAGGCAAGATTTTATCACAGTTAGTTATTACAGCATTAGAAGGATATAGGAAAAAGAAGCGGATACAGCCAAGCAACCGTGAGTGGGTTACTGTGATCCAAGGCGTGGGCGCGTCAGGTCGCTGAATACCACCCTTCGTTGTCTTTGCGGGCAAGGTGCTTATCAACGTCTAGTTTAAGGATTTGCCTACTAACTAGGTTCTTGAAGTCAGTCCCAATGGCTAGACGAATAATTAGCTTAGTCTTGCCTAGTTAGAGCACTTTGATACCCATACAAAGAGCTCTACTGTAGGTGGGTATCGACTGCTCATTATCGATGGCCATGAGAGCCACTGCTCTGTCGATTTCCAAGATTTTTGCAAGGAGAAGAATATTATTCTTCTCTGCATGCCTCCACACTCGTCTCACCTGTTGCAGCCCCTTGACGTCGCCTGCTTCTCGCCATTGAAGCGCAAGTATGGCGACGCTGTTTCAGGCTTGGCACGCAACCGCACCCACTATATCAGCAAGGAGACCTTCCTACCAGCCTTTAAGGCTGCTTTTGAGCAGTCTATTACAAAGGAGAATATCCAAGCTAGCTTTAGAGGCGCTGGTCTAGTCCCACATAACCCACAGGCTGTGCTATCTAAGCTTGATGTAGTGGTGCAGACGCCAGTAAAATCACCACGACGGACAGCCGCCTGGCAGGCGCAGACACCACGCAACGCGCGCGAGGTTGAGGCTCAAAGTACTCTTATTCAACAGAGAGTAAGAAACCACCCTGGGTCTTCTGCAAATTCTCTTGACAACAAGGTTGTACAGCTGAGTAAAGGGGCTCAGCAAATAGCACATAAGATGACGCTTATAAGGAAGGAAGTAGCTGCTCTTCGAGAGGCTCTAGACATAGCAAATAAGCGTAAGAGCCACAAGCGGCGATACG
>NW_007359963.1:0-2902 GCF_000359705.1 Exserohilum turcica Et28A | reverse complement strand
AAACAGGCAAAAGGTGCTTAGTTTTGGTCGCTTATAGCATCCAATACGTGGGTAGAAATCCACACGCAGACAGACAGACAAACAAACAGATGAAAACTAGAACAACACACGCTCGCACACACACACACACACACACGCACACATACGCGATGAAAGAAAGCCGGAACATGGGTAGAATAAAAAAAACTTGGATAGAGTTTGTAAATAGTGGATACTGTCCAAGACATGCATGCAGTCATACACACACACACATACGCGTGGACAAATAGCCTAGTGTATATATATATATATATAGTTATATAGTTATATATATAGTTATATATATAGTTATATATATATATAGTGATATATATAGTTATATATATAGTTATATATATAGTTATATATATATATAGTGATATATATAGTTATATATATAGTTATATAGTCATATAGTTATATATATAGTTATATAGTTATATAGTTATATATAACTATAGTTATATATATATATATTTATGACATGAATAACGTGGTTCATAAGCGAGCGGACACCCCAAGCGAGCGGACACCTCCCCACCAGCGCGTCGACGTTCATACTACAACGCGTTATGTCTCAACCACATCAGATTCAACAAACTTTTTCTGAAGCTGATATCTAACTTGCTATTTCTAATATTAATTCCCAACGTGTAAAGAGTGTTAAACGTGCTGCTAAGATCTATAGCGTCCCTTGAATAACTTTATTGTAACGGGCTAGGTAGCCCGCTACAGTACAGATAGCGGTGGCTATCTTATGTATCAACTACGCAACGATATCAGCAGCTCTGATATCTTGTGCCAGCCTTTTTGGCGCGGTGGGCGCGTTGTAGTTGCGTGCGCAGTCTAATAGGACTCGACCCGTTACATTTATTTTACTAACGCGCTAGAAGACACTCTCAACGCGACTGCGAGCCAAATTCAAAGCGCTTGAATAAGCTAGAAGAGGAGGCTATTGTTAGGCGTATTCTTGAAGAATCTACGCGAGGATTTGCGCCTACAAAGGCTGAGGTTCGAGCAATAGCCGATAAACTGTTAGAGGAGCGTGGTGGCAACCCTGTTGGCAAGAACTGGGTTGACAACTTTGTTAGGCGGACTGCTGAGCTCCGTACGCGCTAGAGCCGTCCCTATGATCACCAGCGAGCCGCCTGCGAGGACCTAGTGGCTATCCAGCGCTGGTTCGACTTAGTCCAGGCGACAAGGTAGAAGTGGGGTATTGTGGACGACGATATCTACAACTTTGACGAAACTAGCTTTATGATAGGCAAGATTTTATTATAGTTATTAATTACAGGCTTAGAAGGATATAGGAAAAAGAAGCGGATATAGCTAGGTAACCGCGAGTGGGTTAATGTGATCCAAGGCGTGGGCGCATTAGGTTGCCGGATACCACCCTTTGTTGTCTTTGCGGGCAAGGTGCTCATTAACGTCTAGTTTGAGAATTTGCCTGCCGACTGGGTTCTTAAAGTCAGTCCTAATGGCTGGACGAATAATTAGCTTAGTCTTGCCTAGTTAGAGCACTTTGATACCTATACAAAGAGGCATACTGTGGGTGGGTATCAACTGCTCATTATTAACGGCCATGAGAGCTACTGCTCTATCGATTTTCAAGATCTTTGCAAGGAGAAGAATATTATTCTTCTCTGCATGCCTCCACACTCGTCTCACCTATTGCAGCCTCTTAACGTCGCCTGCTTCTCGCCGTTAAAGCGCAAGTATGGCGACGCTGTTTTAGGCTTGGCACGCAACCGCACCCACTATATTAGCAAGGAAACCTTCCTACTAGCCTTTAAGGCTGCTTTTGAGCAGTCTATCACGAAGGAGAATATCCAAGCTAGCTTCAGAGGTGCTGTTCTAGTCCCACACGACCCACAGGCTGTGCTATCTAAGCTTGATGTAGTGGTGCAGACACCTCGTCAATTACCACAACGGGTAGCTGCCTGGCAGGCGCAGACACCACGCAACGCGCGCGAAGTTAAGTCTTAAATTAGTCTTATTCAAGAGAGCGTGAGAAAACGCCGTGGATCTTCTGCCAATTTACTCACTAAGTAGATCGCGTAGCTAAGTAAGGGGGCCCAGCAAATGGCACATAAAATGACGCTTATAATAGAGGAAATAGGTACGCTTCGAGCGGCTCTTGACAAGTCAAATAAGCGTAAAAGCCGCAAGCGGCGATACGTACGGACAGAAGAGACTCTTACTGTAGGCGAAGTACAAGAAGTATTAGCTAAACAGGCGGGTAGCAGTCGTGGTGATGGTGAGAGTGCGTCGAAGAGGGTGCGAGGAGAGCGGCGGTGCGGGCGTTGCAAGCAGACTGGACACAACGCTCGTACCTGTGCAGTTGAGATAGATAGTGCAAGTGATAATAGCGATTCTGATAATTAATTTAGTATATTGCAATAGTTTATTGACTGTGATAAAAGGCTGTGATAACGTGTTGAAGTTGACGCGCTGGTGGGGAGGTGTCCGCTCGCTTGGGGTGTCCGCTCGCTTATGAACCACGTTATATATAACATATAACTAGTACATGTACATACACCGCTACTATATGATTTTTTCCTCTTTACATCCACCCCGCCTCCCTGCCCCAAAGCCCCACATATTCCCCCAAAAAGTAGGAAAAGGACAACCCCACCACATCAGAGGGGGGGGGCGCCCACCAGCGCTTGGAACGCAGCCAACAAGAAAGATAGGCAAAACGAACGATAAAAGTAGAATTAAACCAAGATAAGATGATAAAGTGCCCTACGTACTTGGAGAATTCGACACTGTAATCGTTCATTGGTATCTATAAAGGTTCACTCACCCCCTCTTCGCACTCGCTATCGCTATACAGAAAAAAAAAGAAAAAAACTCAACGTCTTACGCAGCGGAACGAAAGACG
>NW_007359962.1:0-2913 GCF_000359705.1 Exserohilum turcica Et28A | reverse complement strand
GCTTGGTAAAGGCAGTGAGACTCTTAATTGTCAGACTGTGAGGGGTTTCTGATCAAGGACTGTTTTTGGGTCACTGTGATAAAAGACTGTGATAAACTTAAGTATAGAAACTGAGTGTATTGAGTTGTTGTGTGTTCTGTCGTCTGTAGGGGCGCGAGGGCGCGCCCCTTATAAGAGCTATCGCTATTGCTTTTTGTATTAGGTAGGCCGCTAAGTATCAGCCTCGCCTAGGGTTAGGTCTTGGCGATCAGCCCTGACTGGTTGGGATCACAGAATCCTGGTGCTCGAGTCCGCACCCGGATTCTGCCACTTATCTGACAAAGAGTTACGTAGGAAAACCTAAGAGCGATAAAACAACTATCGTCTAAACAACCAACTTTTACGTCACCCTTCCTTAGCAACTCTTAAGCTATATTTAAAGAGATAGACTAGACCCCTACTTTAGGCGCAACTAGGCCACGTACGATAAAAGAATACTAACGTGGTTCACAAGTGAGTCGCTAACCCAAGCGAGTCGCTAACGCCCCACCACTACATCTACATCAACACGTTATTATAGTTTTTTATCACAGTCAATAAATTATTGCGATACACTAAATTAATTATTAGAATCGCTACTATCACTTGCACTATCTATCTCAACTGCGCAGGTACGAGCGTTGTGTCTAGTCTGCTTGCAACGCCCGCACCGCCGCTCTCCTCGCACCCTCTTCGACGCACTCTCACCATCACCACGACTGCTACCCGCCTGTTCAGCTAATACTTCTTGTACTTCGCCTATAGTAAGAGTCTCTTCTGTCCGTACGTATCGCCGCTTGCGGCTTTTACGCTTATTTGACTTGTTAAGAGCCGCTTAAAGCGTACCCATTTCCTCCATTATAAGCGTCATTTTATGTGCTATTTACTAGGCCCCCTTACTTAGCTACGCGATCTGCTTAGTGAGTGAATTGGCAGAAGATCAACAGCGTTTTCTCACGCTCTCTTGAATGAGACTAATTTAAGACTTAACTTCGCGCGCGTTGCGTGGTGTCTGCGCCTGCCAGGCAGCTACCCGTTGTGGTGATTGACGAGGTGTCTGCACCACTACATCAAGCTTAGATAGCACAGCCTGTGGGTTGTGTGGGACTAGACTAGCACCTCTGAAGCTAGCTTGGATATTCTCCTTCGTGATAGACTGCTTAAAAGCAGCCTTAAAGGCTGGTAGGAAGGTTTCCTTGCTAATATAGTGGGTGTGGTTGCGTGCTAAGCCTAAAACAGCGTCGCCATACTTGCCCTTTAACGGCGAGAAGCAGGCGACGTTAAGGGGCTGCAACAGGTGAGACGAGTGTGGAGGCATGCAGAGAAGAATAATATTCTTCTCCTTGCAAAGATCTTGAAATTTGATGGAGCAGTGGCTCTTATGGCCGTTAATAATAGGTAGTTAATACCCACCTATAGTAGGGCTCTTTGTATGGGTATTAAAGTGCTCTAACTAGGCAAGACTAAGCTAATTATTTATCTAGCCATTAGGACTGACTTTAAGAACCTAGTTAGCAGGCAAATCCTTAAACTAGACGTTAATAAGCACCTTGCCCGCAAAGACAACGAATAGTAGTATCTAGCGACCTAACGCGCCCACGCCTTAGATTATAGTAACCTATTTACGGTTGCCTAGCTGTATTCGCTTCTTTTTCCTATATCCTTCTAATGCTGTAATTAATAACTATAATAAAATCTTGCCTATTATAAAGCTAGTTTCGTTAAAGTTGTAGATATCATCGTCCACAATACCCCACTTCTGCCTTGTCGCCTGGACTAAGTCAAACTAGCGCTGGATAGCCACTAGGTCCTCGCAGGCGGCTCGCTGGTGATTATAGGGACGGCTCTAGCGCGTACGGAGCTTAGCTGTCCGCCTAACAAAGTTGTCAACCTAGTTCTTGCCAACAGGGTTGCCACCACGGTCCTCTAACAGTTTATCGGCTATTGCTCGAACCTTAGCCTTTGTAGGCGCAAATCCTCGCGCAGACTCTTCAAGAATACGCCTAACAATAGCCTCCTCTTCTAGCTTATTTAAGCGCTTTAAATTTAGTTCGCAGTCGCGTCGAGAGTGTCTTCTAGCGCGTTAGTAAAATAAAGTTATTTAAAGGACGTTATAGATCTTAGCAGCACGTTTAACACTCTTTACACGTTAGGAATTAATATTAAAAATAGCAAGTTAGATATTAGCTTTAAAAAAAGTTTGTTGAATCTAATGTGGTTAAGACATAACGCGTTGTAGTATGAACGTCGACGCGCTAGTGGGGAGGTGTCCGCTCGCTTGGGGTGTCCGCTCGCTTATGAACCACGTTAGAGGTCCTATGCTAAAATTAAAAGACGCTGTTAAGAGAGACGTTATTTCTGCTATAGCGGACGAGGACACTATTATAAAGACTGCAACGCTCCTCTTACTACTCGTACGCATGAACAAGGAAACCATACTAAGGTGGCTACTATAGCACCTATAGAGGATGACTTGGACGAGGGAAAAGAAGAGCTCTAACTAAAAAGCGCTGGTTAGAGCGAACAAGGCAGGAAAGAGATGTCGTACGAGCACTGCATAGGATACTTAAACTATTAAAGCCTATAAAAGCAATGTCTATAAATGTAGTTGTAAATGGTGTTAGGAATGCTATTATAATGCTTAACTATAGGTGTTGCACACGACAACACCAACTTCGAGTTTTCTGGAAACCGCTAGGAAAGCACGCTATCTAGGAGAACCGACCACGAGGAATCGACTAACAGCACTTTTAACACCTGCAGCTAAGGCGCTAGCGCGCAGTAGGGAGAAGAAGGAGGCCTTCCTTCGTTTCTCACGCCTGTGAGAATTTTCTCACAGAGCTTGGGGCTCTAATGCCAAGACTAGAGGGGCTAATAGGAACGCAGGAGCTTATT
>NW_007359961.1:0-2920 GCF_000359705.1 Exserohilum turcica Et28A | reverse complement strand
AATGGAGATTAACGTTCCAAACTTGAATGTGGAAGAGCTGGCGGCGTACGCTGCTGCCAAGAACCAGGCAGGAGTATCAGATGAAGAGATCCTGCGCGAAATTACACAAATGCTTAGAGAGGACGGATGGAAGGAGGTAGCAATCAGGCCAACGATTGAAGCGGTCGCCAAACGATCGGCCGTCGTGGGAGGAAAGGGCTCACTAAGGCAAGGAGGCTCGCCGAAGGCCAACCAGGATGCCATGGCCCAGATGATGGAGCTGATGAATCGGTTAACAGCCCAGAACTAGGTGCTAACGGAACGGCTCGTGGCACTTGAGCGTAACCAAGCTAAGGGGCGTTTAGAGTCGTCCTATAGAGCCTTTACGCCTCCCCTAGCAGCAGCCGCAATCGCTAAGCCAGCTGCGCGCAGGAACAAGTTCCCGCACCTAGAACCATTTAATAGAGATCGAATAAAGTACGTAGCGTTTAAATACAAGACTTAAGCTAAGCTCTAGCACGAGTACGAAGGAACTTTAAGCCTCGCTTAGATCAAGTACGTGGTTAGTAGGTGTACGGGCAAGGCAGCGGATGTACTTCTACCCTAGGCAATACAGAACTAGAGTAAACGCCACATTGAAGACCTCTAGAGCTTTATGGACTAGCAGTTTAACAACCCACACTAGAAGTCTAAAGCACTTAATCGCCTTTTAACTCTTAAACAAGGCAAGCTCTTAGTAAGAGACTATCACATAGAGTTTAACCGTCTTAAGATTTAGTCAGGCGAGCAGTTTGGCGAAGCAGCTAAGAAGAGTATGTTCTTAAAGGGCCTTCACACTAAGCTGCAGGAGGCTCTTGCTACGATTAATGAGAATCTATCGTACGAGCAGCTAGTCAATAAGGCAGTAAGAACGTCCGACAACCTCTACCAGGTAGGTCTCGTTAAACTGCGCGCAACGAGCTCCCGGGTGGTAGATCGCCCTACTACAACAACCGCTCAACACGAAGCTAGTCCGGACGTTATGGACTGGGAGCCTTCGAAGGTTAATCAGGCGCGAGAAGCTAGAGGCAAGCTACGACGACCTCCGCCCGACTGCTATCGCTGCGGAGAGCTAGGTCATATCGCGAAATACTGTCAAAACGCCACCTAGGTCAAGAAGGCAAGGCCCGCGCCAAGCAACGTTGGACATAAGCCGCAGGAGGAAGTCGATCAGGTGCCGAGTAGCGAGTCGGAAAAAGAGTAGCTCTGGACTAGAGTCTCGGTCTAGAGCCTCTAAAGATAGATTGGCAGATACGTAGCGAATAGAATTAGTTTTAGCAGAAGCATATACGTCCTCTACTAATTACTGTAGATCTTATTATAAACAACGTAGTAAACGCTGTCGCGCTTATTAACTGCGGATGCCTATGCTATGCACTAATTAGCAAGAGATTCGCTTACCGCCACCATCTAGAGCGCTTTTAAATACCTGCTCGAATGATCAAGGGGGTGAATAGCAAGCTATTAGAGATTAATAAGGTTGCCTAATTCTTGTTCAAGATGCATAGGTACAAAGAGACTGCCTACGCATATGTGATAAATTTGTCCTCTAGTAAGGACGTGTACCTTAGTAGAGGATATATGAACCACTAAAACGTATTAGTAGCCTCCCCTAAGAAGAGCATTTTTATTTACTTAAAGGGCATTTAAGTAAGGTTAACTAAAGAGGCTCTACTAGGAGAAGTTAGCTAAGTCAACGCTGCAGCGTTTGTGGCCCTAGTTCGCAGACATAAGAACGCTCTAAACAGCGTTCAGATCTTCGCCACGTCGATCGCAGATATTAATAAGGCGCTACAACCTAAGAAGCCTGTAAACGTATAAGCACTACTACTAGCGTAGTATTAAGAGTTCTATAAGCTCTTTAACCTAAAAGAAGCTAAGAAGCTACCACCGCACTAAGGGCTAGGAGTAGACTACAAGATCAAGCTAGAGCTAAGGGATGCTTAACCGCTATAGGGACCTCTTTATAGTATGTCGCGTGGAGAGCTTCTAGTCCTCTAAAAGGAGCTTACGTCACTCCTTAAGAAAGGGTTTATCCGCGTAAGCAGCTCGCTAGCCTTAGCTCTAGTATTATTCGTTAAGAAGCCTAGGGGAGGGCTCTAACTGTGTATTGATTATTAGGCTCTAAATGCGATTACAAAGAAGGACCGGTATCCATTACCACTTATTCGAGAGACGCTCAATAGCTTAAGCAAGGCTAAGTGGTTCACGAAATTGGACGTTATCGCAGCCTTCCACAAGATCCGCGTCGCACCAGGCGATGAGTGGAAGACGGCCTTCCGTACGAGATTCGGATTGTTCGAGTGGCTAGTTACCCCCTTTGGCATGGCGAACTCCCCAAGTACCTTCCAACGATATATTAACTGGACCTTAAGAGAACACCTAGACGACTTCTGCTCAGCTTATCTAGACGACGTGCTAATCTATACCGACGGCGATCTGCGCTAGCATCGAGAGCATGTCTGAAAAGTACTTAGTAAGCTACAAGCCGCAGGGTTACAAGTGGACATTAAGAAGTGCGAGTTCGAAGTCAAGACGACTAAGTACCTTGGGTTTATTATCGAAGCAGGCAAGGGGATAAGCATGGATCTAGCCAAGATAGCCGCAATTCGCGAGTGGGAGGCACTAAAGACAGTAAAGGGAGTAAGATCGTTCTTAGGATTCGCAAACTTCTACTGAAGGTTTATTAAGAACTTTGCACAGCTAGCCGCACCTCTTACTAGACTTACAGGCGACGTCCCCTTCCAATGGGGACCCGAAGAGCAATCAGCCTTTGACAAGCTAAAAGAGATCTTTGTTATGGAGCCAACGCTGGCGGCGTTCGACCCAGATTGGAGACAGTGCTCGAGTGCGATTCGAGCGGCTACGCGGTAGGCGGAGTGCTATCGCAGTACAGTGATGA
>NW_007359960.1:0-2936 GCF_000359705.1 Exserohilum turcica Et28A | reverse complement strand
TTGTGGATCTCGTAGTTGCACTCGTGCGCGCTATTCTTCCGCGAGAAGAACGCGCAAGGCCGTAAGACTCCATCATCGTCGTACTGTGATAGCACCCCGCCCACCGCGTAGCCGCTCGAATCGCACTCGAGCACTGTCTCCCGATCTGGGTCGAACGCCGCCAGCGTGGGCTCTGTAACGAAGATCTCTTTTAGCTTCTCAAAGGCTGACTGCTCTTCAGATCCCCATCAGAAGGGGACGTCACCTGTAAGCCTAGTGAGGGGTGCGGCTAGCTGCGCGAAGTTCTTAATGAACCTTCGGTAGAAGTTCGCGAACCCTAAGAACGATCTTACTCCCTTTACTGTCTTTAGTGCCTCCCACTCGCAGATTGCGGCTACCTTGGCTAGATCCATGCTTATCCCTTTACCTGCTTCGATAATGAACCCAAGGTACTTGGTTGTCTTGACTTCAAACTCGCACTTCTTGACGTCCACCTGTAGCCCTGCGGCTTGCAGTTTGCTAAGCACTTTTCGGACGTGCTCTCGGTGCTGGCGCAGATCGCCATCGGTGTAGATTAGTACGTCGTCCAGGTATGCTGAGCAGAAGTCATCTAGGTGTTCTCTCAAGGTCTAGTTAATGTATCGTTGAAAAGTACTTAGGGAGTTCGCCATGCTAAAGGGGGTAACTAGCCACTCAAACAGTCCGAATCTTGTTTGGAAGGCTGTCTTCCACTCATCGCCTGGTGCGACACAGATCTTGTGGAAGGCTGCGATAACGTCCAACTTTGTGAACCATTTGGCCTTGCTTAAGCTGTTAAGTGTCTCTCGGATGAGGGGTAGCGGGTACTGGTCCTTCTTAGTAATTGCGTTCAGAGCTCGATAATCGATGCACAGTCGGAGCCCTCCTCCAGGTTTCTTGGCGAACAATACTGGCGCTGCAGCTGGCGAGCTGCTTACGCGGATGAATCCCTTCTCAAGAAGCGATGTGAGTTCCTTTCTAAGGACTAGAAGCTCTCCGCGCGACATGCTATAGAGGGGTCCCCACGGTGGCTAAGCATCCTTCGGCTCTAGCTTGATCTTGTGGTCCACCCCTGGCCCTCAGTGCGGTGGAAGCTTCTCTGCTTGCTTCGGGTTGAAGAGCTCATAGAACTCCTAGTACTATGTTGGTAGCAGCGCTCGTACATCTACGGGCTTCTTTGGTTGTAGCGCCTTGTCGATGTCTACAATCGACGCGGCGAAGATCTGAACGCTATTTAGAGCGTTCTTATGTCTACGAACTAAGGCCGCAAACGCTATAGCATTGACTTAGCTAACTCCTCCTTGTAGGCGTCCTTTAGTCAACTTTACTTAAATGCCCTTTGAGTGGATAAAAATACTCTTCTTGGCAGGAGATACTGATACGTCCTAGTGGTCCATCCATCCCCTGCTAAGGTACACGTCCTCACTAGAGGACAAGTCTATCACGTATGCATAAGCAGTCTCTTCGTACCCATGCATCTTGAACAAGAATTAGGCGACCTCGCTAATCTCTAATAGCTTGCCGTTCACTCCCTCAATTATCCGAGAGGGGATCTGAAAGCGCTCTAGACGGTGGCGGTAAGCGAATCTCTTGCTAATTAGTGCATAGCATAGGCATCCGCAATCTATAAGCGCGACAGCGTTTGCTACGTTGTTCACGATAAGATCTACAGTAATTGGTGGGGGACGCATATGCTTCTGCTAAAACTGATTCCATTCGCTACGTGTCTGCCGATCCATCTTCAGAGGCTCTGGGCCGAGACTCTGGCCCAGAGCTACTCTTTTTCCGAGTCGCTATCGTCTGGGCATTCGATCTGTTTCTGGCGTCTCTGCCCTTCGCTTGGGGGAACGGCTCTCTTAACCCGAGTGGTGTTCGGACAGTTTCTAGCGATGTGGCCTAGTTCGCCGCAGCTATAGCAGTCTAGTGGGGACCGCCTTGGTCTATCCTTCGTTTCCCGTGCCCAATTGGCCTTCGAGGGCTCCCAGTCCATCGCTTCTGGACTAGCATCTCGCTGAGCGACCTTCGGGGGAGCTTGCGCATGACTGTAGGCCGCGTTCCTTCGATTCCTCCCGTGCAACTAGATCCAGTATAGGTCATTGGAAAGCTCGATTGCCTTGTCTATATATTCCTTCAGACTTCTGTTCTTTAGAGTATGGAGCATTAGCTTTTAGAGCTCTTCTCCAAGTCCCTCACTAAACATCTTACAAGCTACTACTAGGCTAAACTGCTATTAGGACTCTACGCGAAGCTGGTTAAACTCCGAGACATAGTCGCGTATTAGTCGTCGTCCTTGCTTTAAGTGCCGAAGCTTGTTTAGCGCACGCTGCTGCTGGTGCACGTCTTAGAAGTGAGTATCCATGTGCTCCCATAGGCCGGCCGTAGTTCGTTCCTTATTCTTAAGCACCTAGGGAAGAAGGACCTAGTTTGCTTTGCCCTTCGTTCGACTGAGCACGTATCAGACCTTTGCGTCCTCTATTAGGAACATGGCGTAGTCGTACTTTAGCTTCCCTTCGCACTCAAATTTCCAACCTAGGTAGTTATCACGTGTCCCATTAAAACGCTCTAGGTCGGGAAACTTATTCTTGCGGGCTGCTGGCTCGGCGACTATTGTTAGCGGTGGTGGAGGAGTGTCGACTCTTGGGGATGACTCCGAACGTCCTTCGGCTTGGTTCCTCTCAAGTGCCTCTAGGCGACTAGCCATTGGGCTGAGCAGCTGCATCATCTGCTCCATTACTTGGGCCACGGCGTTCTGATTAGCTTTCGGTGAGCCCTCCTGCCTTGGTGAGCCCTTCCCCCCTACGACTGATGATCGCTTAACGACTGCTTCGATCGTTGGCCCAATCGCTGCTTCCTTCCATCCGTCCTCTCTCAGCATCTGCGTGATCTCACGCAGGATCTCTTCGTCCGGGACTCCTGCCTGGCTCTTAGNGGTGGCGTAA
>NW_007359959.1:1454298-1455273 GCF_000359705.1 Exserohilum turcica Et28A | reverse complement strand
AGATAATTGAGCTACAAGGTGGTAATGAGTATATAGAGGGGAGAGATAGGCGTTGTGTAGGAGAGCGGCCAGATTTCGGCTAAATTATTCTTGGCAGGACAAAACTTTTGTGAGGCACCTCCGTATTAATTTACTATATTACAAGCGTAAAGAAACAAAAACGTTGATAGTAAGAAAAGAAAAGAAAAGAATTGTAGTATTTAAGTATCATGATATGAATTTTTGAAAAATGTGAATTATATACAAGTTGATAAATTAAGTAATAATTTAACTAAGATTACATAACTAAGTAGTTGAAGTATATGTAAGTACTCAAGCGTTCGCTTCTAAAACCTCAGTAATAAATTATATAGTTTATTTTTTTTGATACTAAGTATGTAATAAGAGCCTATTTTAGTTTTTGAATTATTATTAGAAGTAACACTATTCCTCTTTCGCGTTTCACTAGTAAATCATAGTTTGTCTTACACGAGACGAAGTTGATGTGTGTTCTTCTTGTTGGATCTAATCAATTCTGCTATTGCAGGGTGGCTCTCTTATATAGAAGTTGCTGCTTTACTAGAATCATAGCGTGATTATAATTAGCATATGGGGGGATGGCGCAGTGGTGGAGCGCCTGGAAAATTTTCTGCTGTCTCACGTCAGCAAAGATCCAAGGTTCGAATCCTTCTCCCCTCACAACCATATTTATGGTCCACCCACATGAGAGAGTTACTCATTAAACTACCTATTCGACTGAGAGAGTTACTCGTTAAAACTTGAGAGGAAGACTCATTTAAAGTGAAAGATCTGAGAGAGTTACTCACTAAAAAACTACTAGGCTACGAGCCTCACCTTCATTTAGATAACCCCCTACATTGTACCTACTCAATTTGTACCTAGATTAAATTCTAGCCTACGTAGTTACTTGCAGGCCTGAAGCCTGCACGTCTTATATAGCCCTTTGGGCTGAGAAAGGACGTTAAACTACAATAA
>NW_007359959.1:1448864-1453898 GCF_000359705.1 Exserohilum turcica Et28A | reverse complement strand
TAATAATAATAATAATAATAATAATAATAATAATAATAATAATAATAATAATAATAATAATAATAATAATAATAATAATAATAATAATAATAATAATAATAATAATAATAATAATAATAATAATAATAATAATAATAATAATAATAATAATAATAATAATAATAATAATAATAATAATAATAATAATAATAATAATAATAATAATAATAATATAATTAGCATATAACTTAAATCTTACGTCAGCTATGCCGCGTATAAGGGAAATCTATCTATATCATTCTTACTGTTCAATTTGATTTACCATGTTCATGTAATGATTGTCTTAAAAGTTGCAGTATACTAACTATGATCAGCACATGACGCGTCACCCACGTTAGTTCTGCACTACAGAACTCATGAACAGCTTCACTACAATTAAAATTTAGACTTAAATATAACGTACTACACTAGTGAGGTAGCTAAACTAGTAAGCTAGCTACTTTTTCTTGGCACTACAAACACTATATACAAATAATTACATTACTTAACACTATAGACTAATTCTTTATACAAGACACTTATATTAGATTTAAAATCTTCTACTATATCTTTTTAGCATGTATAAGTGTTATGCCTAGTCTTACTATAGTTGCTATAGCGCTGTTAACCTAGTTAGGCTAGTTCTTGACTACTACTACCACGCGCTCTCTTTGCTATCGTATAACTACTAGAAGCACTCTTAGCTACTATTAATGCTACTACACTATACTCTAGTGTTCTGCTATGCTAGATCTGCTTTTGCTTTTAACTTTTGCGCTTTATAACCTCTACTAATTGCTCCTTAAGCTCTTATACGCGAGCTTTAATTAGAACATTCTTATATAGTATCTCTTCTACTTCTTTGTTAAGCTTTAAGAAGCTTTCTTAAGCACTTGTTAATAAATATACAAAGAATTCTCTTACAAGCCTTAATTACAATCTAAATTTAAGCGAGTTACTTAGTGTTCTTAACTACTAAAGCGTTTCTAGAAGGGGTGCTAGTAATAGCGTACGAAGTTGCACCCTAAGGCGATCTATAACTACCTACGCGTTTATAGCAACCAGTCCTAAAGCCTTAAAGGCCTCCTTATAGTTATTATACGTAAACACGTTAAAAAACGGGTGTTTAAAGGCTAGAAGGAAGCTTTCTTTATTAATATAGTAGACGCGTTAGCGTACTAAGTCTTATAGGCGTTAAGAGTACTTTAATTTTGATAGTAAGAAACATACTATATTAAGTTGCTAAAGAATATGCAATAAGTAAGAGGGCATATAGAGCGTAAGAATCTTATATACAAGGTAGTGTTCCTTAAAATTCTTATTAAGGTTGCTCTTGTGCCTATCTAAGATTAGTAGCCTATATAACCCCTTCTAACGTGTCTTTGTATGCGCGTTAAAGTGCTATAACTACTTAAGACTAAGCTAATTATTAGTCTAGCTGTTCTTTAGGACTAAAATTTTCTAATTGTATAAGATATCTTACTCTTTGTACTATACAGAGATGTAGACACGTCCTTTATAGATAATAAATAGTAGGATAGTATACCTAGTAGCATAGATGCCTCAGATAACTATTACTTACTCTTAGTCCTCTAGCTAGAAAAGATTTAGTCTCGTACAACGTTTTCAACTAGTAATAACCTTTATTAAGCTAATAACGCCTATTTAAAAGCTAGTCTTATTAAAGTTGTAGATGTTATCCAGATAGACTCTAAACTAGTTAATTATATCTCGTATAAGCTTGAACTACAAGCTAATAACCTCTAGGTCTTCCTAAAGGGCTCTCTAATAGTCCTTTGCCTAATTAAAAGCTATCTTAAGCTCCTCTATACAAGCAATAAAGCGTCAAGCCTAGTTTTTACTAATAGGTACCCTACTATAAGTAGCTAGTAATTAATTAGCAATATCTACTACCTTATATAGCTAGGGCGTAAATCTTTACGCGTTAGGGTCAAGAATGTATTATATAATAGTCTATTCCTCTACTATAGTAAGCTTCTAGACTCTAGGTTGTGTATTAAGTTAATTAGTAATTCTATAAAGCTAATTAGAGAGCTACTAATATTGTATGCTATAAGCTGCTGTAGCACATTGTAAGGTCTTAAATTAGCTAGCAGTAAAGGCCTAAAGCGTAAGGTTAATTTTACCTTCTTCGTACGATAAGATAGCGTTACGTTATAGAGACATAATGTATTCTTTGTCGTGTTCGCAGTGCCAAGAAAAAGTGGCCAGCTCACTAGTTTAGCTAGCTCACTGGTGTAGTACGTTAGTTAAAATATTACTCACTAGATCAGCATACAACAAAGCTTCTAGACAGCCTCTTCTTAAGAATATTCTAGTTATCCTTTAGGAATTACTCTAGTCAACGTCATATGTTACACTAATAACATCAACACCATCCTTGCTAAGACCCTTAGATACTAAGTTTAATTATAGCCACCCTTCCCTTTAGCTTACCTAATTCTTACGTGTTTCTAGGCTAATTTCTCGTATTTTCTGTCTGTGTACCCACTTATGCAATAATCTACATATAGGCACCTAGAAAATATTAACACTAATGCAGTGTTTACTATTTTAACACTTTAGTAAGCTTACTTAAGACGCTTTAAACTAGATTATTAGTATATTAGGGTAGACAAGGATAAAAGTTTCTATGCAGAGAAAGGGATTTATATATAACTACTAAGACTAGCTATCCTACCACAAGGAGAACTCTATTACTAGCACTACCTCTTTAGATATGAAGTCTATAACTATTTTTACAATCTTTACTGCCTTAGTTGCAGCTACTACCCCTCAACCAGCTGGTCAAGATTTATGCTGCGACCATTCGTCCAACTATGATCCAAGTACTACACGAACCGTATACTGTGTGAGTAGCTAACAACGTAATATTGCTTTACCAACTAATGTTCTCAGTGCCTGCCGTTGTCTAATCCTAATAACCATCATGGCTGCAAGAAATACCCTAGTTGGCCAGTTGGTCGCCAGAACATTTTGTTATCAAGTGCACCATGCGGTGGGGGAGCTGGACGTCTAGGCGAAACAAGAACATAAGACTAAAGGCTAGAGGGTTAGGGTTATAACACTCACCCAATTAATTCAGTCGCACTATCTATCGCTTGATTAAGGGTACCGCTTGTCAATCTATATAAAAAAAGACTGAAAAATACAATTACATTCAGCGGATGTTAGGTGTACACGAAGTGGAATTCCAAGTGGCCTGCCTACTCTAACGATGTTACAAGCCCTGCCAACTACTAGAACCACAGCGGATTTAGATTGTGACAACTATTCGCTGCAGGATAATAATACTTACCATCTACGCTATAGTTTTTCTTAAAGAACTTAAGTTCAATTTAAACTTAACTTTAGATTATATACTTTTCGAATAGTTTTTATAAGGTGCTAAATGGATTTGTAATATTCTCTTCAATAACGCCTATTAGTAGCTTATCCAATCTAAGCTCTTTATAATTCTACGGACTTCTTTATACTTCTTAGTTTTTCTGTAACTAAGATAGATTTAATATATGTTACTTATACTATTATATCATAATTAAAATCTTATACTAGCTAGTAAAAGCTTTTTAATAAAATTATAGCTATCTATTGAAACTTACAATTAAGCCTTGAAGTTATCTAGAACTAGTTTTAATACTTATACTATTATATCTAATATCTACTACAAGCAAGATCTTATAAATCTTATATTAACTAAAGCGTTTAGGTTCAGAACCTCTACGCTCTTTATAGGGTATATTACTTATGAAAGTTTAATTAAATACAATAAAGTAGAGATATAGAGACTACTAATAACGTATTAACTTTAGAAGTAATTACTAATCATTAACGTTATGAAAACTAAAAAATCTAAATAACCTTTTTAGAAACCAGTTTAAATATGGAACTAAAATATTCTAGAGAAGAAAGCTAGTAGAATACTAGCCTAGAAATGTTTTAGAACTCAACTACTATAGAAAGTAGTAGATAAAGATGATTTAGAGCTAGAACTCTCTATAAAGGACGTCTAGTAATAGATAGCTAGCCTAATAGACTAAGTCTACTAGTTAACCTAGGAGAATATAGAGCTCTAAATAATATTATACTTACTACTAAATCCTGACTGATAACAGTAGAATAACTTTAAAGCTAATTACTAAAGCTCTTATCTACTACATCTAAGGCTCTACATGGGTAACTAATCTATTTTATCTCACCACACACACCAACTTTTAAGCAGAAATCTTTCATCAAAACTCGTCAATTTTCTATCAGATATAGGGGTAACACGTCGCGAGAAACCGATTTACGCCACCTCTAATGTGTGCAGCCCTCTCGTTGAGGTGCTAGAGGGGGTATTGTCGGTATTCTTGCAACGTGTTCGAAATGCGAAAATCTTCGAGAACGCACAGACCGCCCCAATGACTAAAGTAGACTACCAAACGAAACTAAAAACAATTAAAAACACCAAATAAAACAACAAAAATCAAAAATCCTATATCTAAACGCCGAGACAGCCTGATCCCGCTGTGGCACCATATCCAACCGCCAGGACAGTCTTTGCCTACTGTGGCACAAAATTCAAAAATGCTATAACAGTTTTCTGGTCTGTAATAGCAAAATAAGTCAAAACGCCGAGACAGTCTTCGCCTACTGTGGCACCAAATCCAAACGCTGATACAGAGACTGGTTACCTCTGTAGAAGCACCAAGTCGAAACGCCAAGACAGCTGCTACTCGCTGGGCACTAAGTCGAAACGAGAGAGTTACTCACTAAAACTTGAGATGAAGACTCATTAAAAATGAACGAGAGAGTTACTCATTAAAACTACCTAAGTCGAAACTTTTTCTTTTTANCCCTAAAAGAGCCCGCTGGAGGATTGCTTTGCTTTCTAACATCTCTTTCTGTTATTAAATGCTCTTTAGCACTAGGCGTCTAGTAAGCGATAGCTATCGCTTACCTAAACAAAGGCCGAAGCAACCACAGACACACTTCAAGCACAAACTCGTATTT
>NW_007359959.1:1437672-1441221 GCF_000359705.1 Exserohilum turcica Et28A | reverse complement strand
AGACGACGCGCTCAGACACTCGGTGCAACCTTTCTCCGACAAGTAAATAAACACCACGCAAGTAGACTCTATAGCTCTCTATCGAATACAACCTCTTGTATACCTCGCAATTGCTCCCTGGAGCGCAGCCCCTTACACTAGCGCTTTTTACTACTAACATATTAAGATATAATCTAGCTAAAGAATTAAGATGCTAATAAACTTAAGACACTAAAAGGTAAAGTAGAGAAGAAGTAGCTATATAAAATAAATAGCATTGAGTACGAGTTTAACAAGGAGCTATAAGAAGAGAAAGCGTTATATAAATCTAGATAGTGTTAAAGTCATAGAGACTGCCGTATAGCTATACCAATAGTGCGCTATAGGCTTTTATAGCTACTAGCGCTACGTATAATTAAAGGCCTTATAACTATTCTTTTTTCAAATTTTAAGTGCTTATATTCTAGGTCTTTAGATTTCAAGTTATATAGTAGTAGTAGGTTATAATAGTAGTTATAGTAATAGGTAACCTATATAAGCTTCTTTCTAACAGATACAATATTACTTTCTTGGTAATATAACTTTTATTCTACTTTTACTATTAACTTAAAAGCCTTACTATACTTATAAGAATTACTATAGTAGAGTATAAACGTAATTACGTGATTATGTATTGTAGGTGCGTTAGAGAATTGAATTAATCTATAACCCTATGATATTATAGGCGTGGAGATTACGTTTACATCTAACTAGCACTTAAGACAACCTCCTTACGCGTATTATTATCGCGTAAGATCTTATAAAAATAGTGATGAAAAATCTCTAAATTAATACATGAAAGGCTACAACCACTAGGGTAAGTTATAACAGAATGTGTAGTATTGAAATAGGTTTTTAATAACCTATCACCTATTATTAGTAAAGCTTAAAGAGTATATTGTAATTCAAAGAAGACTAAATAGCTAGTAGGAGAAGCTGAGATATAAGTAATCACGCGCCATAGGTACGTTATTATCAAAAACATATAGCTTAGGCAACAATATACTAAAAGAGCTTTTAAAGTTAGGTATTTAGCTACTACTAATTTACTTCTAGGTGATTAACTAAGTACTTACTAATATAAGAGTTAAAAGGTATTAAAGAGCTTTTAAAATCTTAATTCAATAAGCTACTGAGTAAAAAGTAGTTATAAAAGTAGTTATAATTAATACAGAGAATAGTTGTATTACTATATAAGCTCAGGCAAATACCTATTAATCAAAAAAAATAACTAAAAAATAGCTTACTCTTATAAGAGGTAGATAAGATTAATCAATTTTTTCTAAAGATTTTAGACTTTTTTTAAAAATCGCTATGAGGTAAGGCCTAGTGGCGTAGCACTCTAAAATAGTGAGAGTAGCTTATAGTAGCTTTTTTTCCTCTTTTTACTTCGAGAAGCTTTTCTTATTGTTATTAGTAAGCTTGTTTAAAGTAACTTATTTAGTGAACTATAGGCATGTAAGTTAGGATTTCTACAAGTTAGTTAGCTATAAAATAGTATATAAGAATAGTTGAATATATATTAGTATTTTTACTTCAGGTAAGCACAGCTATAAGCGCCTTACTAAAAGC
The DNA here is from genome assembly GCF_000359705.1 of Exserohilum turcica Et28A. Classification (NCBI taxonomy): domain Eukaryota; kingdom Fungi; phylum Ascomycota; class Dothideomycetes; order Pleosporales; family Pleosporaceae; genus Exserohilum; species Exserohilum turcicum. Next base: position 1,439,631 of record NW_007359959.1, on the reverse strand, counting down.
TAGATATGCTTAAAAGGTAGTATATAGAACTTACCCAAGGTATACTAAACATAATAGGTGCTATAACTAAGGGTAGAGTTATAGTAGCTACTGGTAGAGGCGCGTAATAGCCTACTTTTAATATAGCCAAGCTAAATGTATAGATAGGTGACAGTTAAAAAACGTGATAGAAAAAACGCTAATTTTGAATCTATTTTATCTTAGTTCATAAAATAGCAAAAGATAGGTAGGGCTGTAATTTGGAAAGCTAAAATCCAACATTTAAGCGTAGTAGACTTACCTTCTACTTAGTGAGTAGGTAGATAGATTTATATACACTAAATTATAGAGAAAGAAATCAGATAGAATATATTATTTAATACTTTTTTATTTCGACTTTGAATTTCTCTAAAAATTCTAATACTAAAACTTTACTTGCTACTAAAGACTATACGTAAGCTACCAGTATTTTAGTAATTTATATAGAAAGCAATGGTTTTCTAGTAAATTAAAAAAGAGAAATAGTATCACTTCTAATAAAGATTAATAAACTTAATCAGGCTCTTATTACCTGCTAAGAATATAGATAGATTCACTAAATAAAGTATATAATCTATTACTTAGCTCTTAGTAGCTAAAGCCTTAGTATTTTTACATACTAAAACTACTACAGTAATTTAATTCTTAGATAAATTTTTGCCTAATGTAATAGCTTAAACTTAATAAGTACCTTCTTTAGGTTATTTAATAACTACTTAACTCCTACTACTGCTTTTTATTGTTACTATTTAGGTTTTTATTTATTAAAGCTTATTGCATACTACTTTAATAAGTAGCAGCCTATTAGAGTAGTGTTGTAACGGGCTAGGTAGCCCGCTACAGTACAGATAGCGGTGGCTATCTTATGTATCAACTACGCAACGATATCAGCAGCTCTGATATCTTGTGCCAGCCTTTTTGGCGCGGTGGGCGCGTTGTAGTTGCGTGCGCAGTCTAATAGGACTCGACCCGTTACAAGTGTAGCAACTCTATCTATACGGTATTAAGTAGGAGCGCGATTATTTCACCTCCTATATCCATCCATCCGTTTGCACGAGCGGAGCGCGTCGCATCTTCTCTTCTTTCTGCCGAGTCTATATCCTCTGGCATCTATAGAAAGTTATTTAGTAGTTGAAAAAAATCTAAATTCCATAAGGAAGTGTAATTAAATAAGTAGTAGTAGAAGCTAATAGTTAGAGTACTAGCGTTTAGCATCTACCATTGCTTAGTAGCGTCTTAGCATAGATAAAATACTATTATCTATTGCCTCTTATAGTAGACCTTCCTACTCTTCCTCTATAGCCTCTATAAATCTAGTTATAGATTCTAGACTAGATCCTATGCCTGAAGAGGCTAGTAGCCTTCATTATATACAACCTTTAGCAATGCCTGTATATTTTTAATAGAGTTAACATCACGGCTATAAGCTAAATATAGGAAAAGCTTTAAAGAATTCCTTAAAAACTAAGCTTCTATATATATAGTTCTATATATTTTGGATTTATCTTATGAATACTTCTAGACTAGATAAAGTTTAGTAACCTATATTATACATACTGTTCTTAGAGATTTTTCATATAACGTATTCCACCACCGAGAGTGCCACCCCACCGAGTGTGCCACTTTTTCTTGGCATCGCGAACATCACATATGAAAACTTGAATTACTCTACACTAGCTATAGATGCTTCGTACGACTCACTTGCATCTAACATAGAATCTTCTTCTACATCTTTTTGGCACGTACGGGCGTTATGGCCCACTCTCCCACAGATTCCACAGTGCCGTTGACCTGGCTGGGCCTTTTCTTGACTACCCCCACCACGCGCTTTCTTTGATATTATACGACTAGTAGAAGCACTTTCAGCTGCCTGCGATGCTCCTGCACCAAATTCTAGTGTCCCGCCTGTCTGAATCCGCTTTCTTTTACGCCCTCGGCGCT
>NW_007359959.1:1428753-1436980 GCF_000359705.1 Exserohilum turcica Et28A | reverse complement strand
CTGGATACAGTAACCCACTCGCGATTGCCTGGCTGAACAAGAGTAGGTCTTGTACGACGTTCTGAACCTGTAACTACCTTCATTGAACCAATTACACCCATCTGAAAGCCAGTTTCGTCAAAGTTGTGGATGTCGTCTAAATCAACCCCATACTTCTCAATTGTCTCTCGTACGAGGTTAAACCACGCGTTAATAATCTCTGGGTCCTCTTGCTGAACTCTCTGACGATCCTTTGCTTGATTGAAGGCTGTTCTAAGCTCGTCCGTACGCGATACGAACCGCTCTGGCCAGTTCTTGCCTAAAGGCTGGCCATCTCGTACGCGTAGTAGTTTTTCTGCCATATCTGCTACTTCACATAGACGGGGGGCAAATCCTCGCGAGTCTAGGTCAAGAATGTATCGTACGATAGTTTGCTCTTCAGATTTAGTTAGCTTCTGGCAATTTGGCTGCGTCGTAGGTCGAAAGGTGATTCCTTGAAGCCGCCGAGAGATCTGCTGATGATGGACGTTATAGGCTGCTGCAGCGCGTCGAATGCTCTTAAACTGGCCTGTACGATAGGCCTGAACTGCTAGAGTAAGCCTACCCTCTTGCTGAGTAAATATCACGTTCTGTTGTTGAGGCATTGTCTTTCGTACGTGAAGTTCGCGATGCCAAGAAAAAGTGGCACTCTCGGTGGGGTGGCACTCTCGGTGGTGGAATACGTTATATCAAAAAAGATATATTGAAATATTTTTTCAAAACATATAAAGGAACTTAGCTCCTTTTATAATTACTTTCATATAAAGTTTTACCACCTAATAGATATGTTAGTAATTATTGAATGTAAAGATAGCTTGTAGAATCGTAATTAGAAATAGCTGAGATCTACTACTTATCTAAATAGCTTTCTAAACTTGTACTATTCTTATTTTAGCTATAGTTCAGGAAGTAATTTGATAATTAACCAAGATTCTAGAATAAATCACTATATAAAAAATTAGATTATAGGTTATTAAACTTTTTTTGAACCTACCTCTATTAGAGCTCGAAATTCCATCCTTACTACGTGTTTTCTTTTAGCGTCTTTTAATGTATTCACTCTTTCTACTCTAACCTCTTTAGATTACTAATATATTAGAGAATATAATCTTTCTTTAGTTTATTTTAGTAACCTTTGTTAACCTATCCTTACTGTAATCCTATATATGTTTAGCCTTCTTAAGTTTAAAAGAGACTTATTGCTAGCTATATTATAGCTACATCCCTCCACTTTTAAAAGTCGTTCTAAGTTTCTCTCTGAGCAAATCACTGTAACGATGTTACAACTTCGCCAAGTATTAAGCCAATCCCAGAGCTAGATCGGAGGAAGTACCTGCCGCCCTTCATCAGCCATTCGCCCGAGGTCGGATCCGAATTCGGACCCGACTAGGATAGGTATATATTAAGACACTCCCTGTAGCTAGATTCATAGACTTTTGATATCCTTTCATACAAGGCCTATAGGTGGCTTGTTAAATCTAGGCTCTTTGCGATCCCACGCACTCCTATATGCCTCTAAGTGATCCTACAACCAAAACAGATCCAACCTGCCTTACCTGCGCTGTTACATTATATTAAAAGTCTCGTCCTAGCTAGTAACAGCTTCTAAACAATATTGTAGCTGTTTGTTTAAGATCACGTCTAAGCCCTAAAGTTATCTAAAACTAATCTAAGTACTTACACAATTACATCTAACATTCATTTTAGGCAGGATTCTATAGATCTCCTGTCGACTAAGGCCTTTAGGTTTAGAACTTCTACGCTCCTCGCGAGGCAGATTACTTTAGAAAAGTCGCGTAGAGTGCGCTAAGGTAGAGACATAGAGACTACTAATAACCTATTAACTTTAGAGGCAATCGCTAATAGTTAACCTTACAAGAACTAGAGGTTCTAAGGAATCCTCCTAGAAATTAGTTTGAATACAGGACTAAACCATTCTAGAGAAGAAAGCTAGCAAGATGCTAGCCTAGGAATCTCTAGAGACTTCACCACCACGGGAAGTAAAAGACAAAGACAATTCGAAGCCAGAGTTCTCTATAAAGGACGTCCAGCGACAGATAGCTAGCCTATTAGACTAAGTCCGCTAGTTGACTTAAGAGAATATAGAGCTCTAAAATAATATCGTACCTACTACTAAATCCCCACCAACAACGGTAGGACAACCTCTAAGCTAATTACTAAGGTTCCTGTCCACCACCCCTAAGGCTCCACGTGGCCAACTAAGCCGTCTTATCTTATCTACTATTAGCTAATTAAGCGATAGGAAAGACTCCACCTTCCTATAATAGCAAGCTAAAGTAGAAGACTGTCTTGTATTAAACGAAGATCACTTCCCTATAGAACGCCACTAGATAGCAATAGTGTATAGTCACACGTTAGGTAATACTAAGGGATATCTTAAACCTAAGTACCTATCTAAGGCGGATAGGTACTAGTTCTAAAACGCAGAGGAAATGATTAAGCTGCTCAAATCATACTTTGTAACCAGCAACAAGCAGGCGGAAAGCCAAGCTGCTTTCCACCATCTGTTTATGAAGGATAGAGAACTATTCCTAGAATTTAAAGCTCGTTTTATTAGTCTAGCTATTGAAGGACATATATCCAAACTAGAGTAGCCCTTCTACCTGTGGTAGAAGATCAGCCTAACCCTACGTGTTCCTAATATGTCTATAAAGTGTTTCTTTAATAGCTCTTTTAATAAGATGTGCAAACATCTTACTACCTATAAGCTAGAAAGGAGATCAGCTCCTATTATACTATTACTAGAACGACAAACCACCTTTACTCTAATAGCGAGGCCAAGGCCAACCTCTAATTATAAGAGAGAAGAGCGCCTAGTCACGTATAGAGCAAGGTCTAACCTAGTTCTAACTTCGCCCTATGTTTTCTTAAACCCGCCTAGGCCTGCCTCTAAGACACTAGTACTAGAACGCTAAGCTACACCTAGTAACTGCTACAACTACGGCAAGCCTAGACATTTTGCAAGCGACTGCCCTATCCCTAGGGTAAGAGAGATTAAAGCGGTACAGGAAGAAGAAGTGTTTGAAGAGGCTGCAGAATACCTATTAGATAAGGATCGGACGGGAAACGACGAAGCCTAGGAAAACGCTCCACCCTAGGCATTTACAAGTATGACCTTGCTAAGATTAATCTGTCGCACTTATTTAGAGGAAAGCACTTCTAAGTCCCTACTGTTCTTTGCTTAAAGGGCTACGGCGTTAGCCTATAGTCGGTAGTTAATACTAGAGCCTAAGGGTTCTTATTTCTGAATTCTGCAATTACTTGTACTATTTCTAGTTCACTTTAGGTTCCTATCTAAAGACTGCCCTTTAAGATTACAGTTAAAGGATTTTAAGACTAGGTTCAAATAAGGGTTAACTAGTATATCTAGTTGCACCTCTTAATTAACGGCTGCAAGATCTACAACTGCCTATTTGTTATTATAGACTTAGGATTACAAGATTGTATTATTAGGATTAAGTGGCTACGCCGCTTCTAGCTCTAACTAGATACGGTTCGCAACTAAATTGTATAGCTAGCCAAGTACCTAGCAACGTATAATCCCGCTCTACCTATCCTAGTAGAATTAGAACAACTAACTCTTAACACTAAGGTTAAGAAGGATATTAAGAGGCGCAACGCTCTTTAGGAGAAGAACAAATATTAGAGAAGAAAAAGCCTAGCTTCCGCTTAGGTAGGTAGAATTTAAGAAATACTCTAACTTCCTACCGCTCACCCTTCCCCTCCCGCTTCTGACGCAACCCCAAAATCGACCTAACCTAACATCACCTCTTCTCTTACCCCCCCTTACATCGCACTTATTTCTACTAACGCCTTCTATTACACTATAAAACGTTAAGAAAACAAGTTCTTTACAATAAGCCTCTATGAGATTAATTAGATACTTAAAGATAGACAACTACTAGATAATTCTAAAAATGCTAAGTCAGTTTAGGATCGACTTTTATCTATTTACTATCTATACTAAGATGTGTTTAGCAAAACAGCAGCTAACTAGCTTCCTAAACACCGTCCGTACGACTATAAGATTGTTCTCACTAAGCCTCTGCTAAACTAGTTTAGCCTATTGTATAAGCAGAGTACCAAAGAACTCCAAGCGACAAAGGCGTTCGTCATAGAGAATCTCTAGAAGGGATACTTTGTCCCAAGCTATAGTCCTTTCACCTCTCTTGTTTTTTATATTTAAAAGCTAAATAGAGACCTCTATATTTGCGTGGATTACTATAAGCTTAATGCTATTACATATAAGAATGCGTATCTAATCCTACGTATCAATAAGCTACTTACCTATTCTTATAAGGCCAAGATCTTCACTAAGCTTAATATATACGCGGCTTTTAACAAGATCTATATAAACCCTGACTCTAAAGAGTACACTACGTTTCGCACCCGCTATAGAACGTACAAGACTAAGGTATTGCTATTTAGCCTATGCAATAGTCTAGCAATATATTAGTGGTACATGAATGATGTGTTAATTAAGTACCTTAACGACTTCGGCATAGCCTATTTAGACGACATCTTAATATACTCTAAGTCTATATTAGAACATATTTAGCACGTCTGCAAGGTACTAGAAAGGCTCTAATAAGTAGGACTCTAAGTAGACATCAAGAAAAGCGAATTCTATGTCACTTAGACTAAGTACTTGGGGTACATCCTTACAGACCAAGGCCTAGAGGTAGATCCCAACAAGGTCGAAGCCCTCCAAAACTAGGTCCGGCCTACCACCGTTACTAGTATGAAGTCGTTCCTTAGCTTCATAGGATTCTACTAACAATTCGTAGAAGAATACTTGCAAATTACGAAGCCTATTATCGCGCTGTAAAGCCTATTAAAGCTATTTATATAGGACCTAGACTGTAATTAGGCCTTTAAGAGGTTAAAAGCCTTACTGCTTGCTATCCCTACCTTATATCACTACCACCTAGAGTATGATACTAGGCTAGAGACTGATGCCTCTAATAGGGTTGTGGCTGGCGTTTTGTCACAGAAACAACCCAATAGAACATAGTGCCTAGTAGCTTTCTTTAGCAAGGTCCTATCTAGATTAGAGCTAAACTAGGAGATACACGATAAAGAACTATATGCTATTGTTGTAGCATTTGACAAGTGGAGACTAGAATTAGCCTCTGCTCGCTCCCAAGTCTAAGTGTACTCCGACCATCGCTCGCTGGAATACTTCATGACTACTAAAGTGCTGAACGCCTGACAAGTGAGATAGGTAGAGGAACTCGCTTTATTTAACTTCTGCATCTATTACACGCCTAGCAAAGACAATGCTTATGCTAATATCCTTAGCTGCTGTAAATAGGACTTGTAGAACTTAAGCACTGTATAAGTTAACAACTATTTATAGGTCCTCTTAGGGCCACACTAACTTAATAACTAAATTAACTCTAAACTTGCTAAACATTATGTAGAACAATAAGCAGCCTAAGCTGTTAACCTGCTAGTAGTTGAAACCACTAAAGAGACCATGTCCCTGGATTCCCTAGAGCTGATAGAGCTTCTACTATAGTAGAACTAGACCACCTTGAAGGAAGAACGCTGAACCCTTCTAGACAAGTACTAGATTAAGAACGGATTGTTACTCTACTTAAACCGTCTCTACGTGCAGCTAGACTCCACCACTTGCACTTGTCTGATCTAAGAGGCCTATAATTAGGCCTCTTTAGCCCACCTAAGTGCAAAGAAGACTTATTAGCTACTGTCTTAGAAATACTATTAGAAAGGCATAGAAGCTACCTATAAGAAGTACGTGCGGAATTGCCTAGCCTGCTATAAGGCCCATCTAAGACAGACCTAAGTCCTAGGGCTAATTTACCCCCTCCCTATTCCTAATTAGCTAATGCAACACCTCTACATTAACTTTAAGAAATTTCCTAAGGATAAGGCTAGATATAATTAGATTATAGTCGTGATTAACTAGTTGTCTAAGTAGGCCATCTCTATCTCTTGCTACAAGACAATTGATGTAAGGGGTATAGCTAAACTCTTTGTCTAGTAGGTGTATTAATTCAGACACACCCTAGAGACTATTATCTCTGATTAAGGACCACAGTTTGTGTCCAGTTTCTGGTCTGAGTTCTGTTGAATCCTAGGCGTCAAAGTCAAGCTATCCACCGCCTACCATAAGGAAACTGATGGTCAGACAGAGATTATGAACAAATACATTAATTAGATACTGCGTCTATTCGTGTCCTATTATTAGGACAATTAGAGTAGGCTGCTGCATTTGATTGATTGTGCCCAAATTTTCTTACCACACTCTTCTATTAGCATGTCCCTATATTAGATCCTTTATAGATCTAAACCTAGGTAAAGCTAGAATTAGAAGCACCCTACTAGCATTCTTACACCTACTAACAAACTTAACTATAAGAATGCCCTAGCGCTCGCCACCCGTATACATGCTGCATAAGACACCGCTAAGCAGTAGATAGACAAGGCCTAGGACTAGATGCAATCTGCTGTTAATCACCATCGCTGCCCTATTAATTAGGACATTAGCGATATAGTGTTCTTAGATACTAAGAACTTAGCGATTAACTATCTAAGCTAGAAGCTTACTGCAAGATAGAAAAGCCCCTTTAAGGTTCTTAAAAAGGTTAGTTACTCTTACTAACTACAACTACTAATAGGATCTTAAATCCACGACGTCTTTGCTCTAGACCTGTTATATAAGGACCCTCAAAATCCTCTCTTAGGACAAGAAGCTCCTAAGCCCTCTAGCGTACCTATCTAAGGTGTAGAAGAATAGGAAGTAGACTAGATCCTTGCTAGTAAGTTATCTTGTTCTAAGCTAAAATACTAGGTAAGCTAGATTAGACATAATCTAGATCCTACTTAGTACCCTGCCTTAAATTTTATAGGAGCCCTACATAAGCTTAGAGAATTCTATAAGTAAAACTTATCTAAGCTAGGACCTTTTTAGGCCCTTAGCTAGCAGATCTTAGCGTAGGAGAAGGGCATAAATAATATAACGTTACTACAAGACAATTAAGTGTAGAGAAAGAAAAGAAAAAGATTTTTTAGGTATATAACTAAGCTAAAGGACACCTAAAACAGTTCACCTATAACAGCGTAGGGGAACTGCAACAAAAAGGCATAAGAGAGTCTTATAGCTATAGAACTAGCTGTCTACTAAGAGGGGGGTAGTGTAACGATGTTACAACTTCGCCAAGTATTAAGCCAATCCTAGAGCTAGATTAGAGGAAGTACCTGCCGCCCTTTATCAGCCATTCGCCTAAGGTTAGATCTAAATTCGGACCTAACTAGGATAGGTATATATTAAGACACTGCCTATAGCTAGCTCTATAGACTTTTAATATCCTTTCGTATAAGGCCTATAGGTGGCTTGTTGAATCTAGGCTCTTTGTGATCCCACGCACTCCCATATGCCTCTGAGTGATCCTACGACCGAAACAGATCCGACCTGCCTTACCTGCGCCGTTACACCAATAGAAGTCGAAATAAGCTTTAAGGAATAGAAAAAAGAAGTTCAACATAGCTTATAGAATAATATATCGTTTTTAAGTTAAAAGTTTTAAAATTAAAGTATAGTAGCTTTATTTTTATAAGTAGCAACTAACGCTAAGGTTGCATATAAGCGCTAGCCTTATATAACTTATTACGCTATAAGACGTACTACTATGAATTTTTATAATAGAGTAGCTGACATAACAGGTGTATTAGGCACCTATATACAGCTTTACTAAGCGCCTTTAGTAATTATTTTACATCTTACTTAAGCTACTATATTAGGACTAGCTTAGAGCGTATAGTTCAAACAGCCTACCTCCTTAAGCACTTTACTTAAGTAGTAATCTAATACAAAGATCACTTAACCAGGTTTTTAACTGCTATTGTCCTCTTCAATTATTCTAATGTAAACAATGTATAGACTGCGCTATTATTTAGAAGACTTTAAAGAGTTCTATTATTCACATAGAGGCTAGAGTGTCTTAGCTACTAGAGTCTAAGAAGCTTTCTATCATAATTATTATAGTATCTTTTAGTTCTATTTTAAGTGTTATTTTATCCGATGCCTAAAAGCAGCCAAGACTATTCAATCCAAGAAGGCCAGCATCCATCTCCAGTGGGCACCAGGCCATAAAGCAGTTAAAGGAAACGAAAGAGCAGACGCGTTAGCAAAGGAAGCAGCCAAAGAAGAGCCAAACTCTAC
>NW_007359959.1:1420124-1427944 GCF_000359705.1 Exserohilum turcica Et28A | reverse complement strand
CACTAGCAAAGGCAGAGAGGCGACTTTAGCTTTCATTGCTAAAACTAGAGTAGGGACTAGAGGCTGGCATCTAGGCCAAGAACAAGATAACAAAAAATAAGCGAGAACAGAGAGACACTACCTAAAACTAATAATAACTAACAAACTTTCTTAAGTTACTTTCCTTAGCCCTAAAAGAGCTCGCTGGAAGACAGCCCTGCTGTCTAACATCTCTTCCTGTTTACTAAACTGCTCTTTAGCAACTGGAGTCCGCTTTAAGCGCAGCTAGAAGCGACTAAACCGCAGCACAATAGCAGTACTATACAGAGAACACTCTCACTTTAAACAAATTGTACCTAGAACGGCCTCTGGCCAAAGTCTTACATAGTCACTGACTGCAGATAGACTCTAATGGAATAATAATAATAATAATAATAAGTGTTATTTTGCTTAAGTCTACGCTACCTATCCTCAACATTGATTTATTAAATTCTCTTTTGATTTATCTACTTTTATAGCTTTAATTCTAAGTTAATTTCTTTTCATTAGTACTTTTATAAGTTATAGCTCCCTTATTACTTATTTTCTTTTATTTAGTTTATTATTACTCTTTACTAGAAACTATATACTCTATACCATATATTGCTGAAAGTGATATTCTAGTATTACATAGTACAAATACCATTAAGATTCTTCTATTCTTTCATTTTATTTTTTTAAATTACTAGTAGATAGTGGTAATGACTAAAACTACTAGTTTCCTAGCTACCTAAGTGATACTTATCTCTCTAGTCCTATTATAACATACTGCTAGTTTTAGTATATAGTTTCCTACCTCTTAGCTGCTTATTCTATAACCATTATTCATACTTTTATATATTTTCTTGATAGTGTTCAATACTATATATTTTCTCCTTCTTCTATTCAAATACTTAGTTAAAGTATATCCAATAAAATAGTTTGGACTTCAAGGTCTTCTTAACTTTTTTATCTTTTCTATCTATTTAGTTCTCTAGATATCTTCTTCGTTTTCTTTTCTTCTTACAGTATTCTTCTTAGTAATTATAGCTACATTTTTCTATTAAGTCTCTTTACTAATCTTATATATATATATTTCTGAATTAGTAAGTAGTAATTACCTCTTTTCTAACTATGTTTCTTTAAACTAAGTATTCAAAGTCCAATACTACAGATAGGTGACAGTAAAAAAATGTAATAGAGAAAACGCTAAATCTTGTTTTACTAAATCTTACCTCATAAGATAGCTAGAAATAAGTAGGTCGGTGATTTGAAAACCTAAGATATAGTAGTTTAGCGTAGCGGACACACTTCATGCTTAGTAGGCAGCTAGATAGAGATATATACACGAAAATACAGAGAAGAAATCACTAAAATCTATTACTCTATATTACTTTTTCTTCGTAGTAACTGTTTCTCTAATTCTATGGTATCTTATAATAGTCTATAAAAGCTATGTAATTTTGAAAATTGAGGAACATTTATAAAGTATGTATAAAACTATTCTACTTTTTAGGTTTCATATACTGATACATACGACTAAGCTATAAGAGACTTTTAGGAGTTATAGTTTTAATACATATTTCTTGATATATAAATAACCTAATTATGTATTTTTAGATAAATTTCAAGTTTTTAAAGCTTCTAGAGTATATGTTATTCTACAATCACTTTAATACAAGATATGGACTATTATTGAGTTTTTTAATTATAATATAGAAGTTTTAGGAACTATAAGTAGTTAAGCATTCTCTAATAGGAAACTTTCATATTAATCTATATGAAAAATATTGTTTTTCAGCCTTATTTTATTTACAACATTTTACTAAATTAGATATAGGTTTTAAGAGAGAACACATCATACTATACTATATATAGAAACTTCTTATACACTTAGAATTCTTATAGCTAATATCAAATATTCCCATCTTTTTTTTATCTTTTTAATCACTTTTGGTATTATGTAGTAACTATAGCTAGAAATGTTTGAAGTGTAACATGTTAATATACTGTATAATATATACCTTAACTAGAACTTTATATATACTAGAAGCTATGTTGTTATTAACATATGTTTCGTGAATCTTTTTTCTCTATATTTTCTTTTATATATATCTATATCTAGTTACTTAGTAGGTAAAAGGTAGGTCCACTACCCTAGACTACTACATCCTAGGTTCTTAAATCACCGCCCTACTTATTTCTAGCTATTTTATTGTTTAGGATATATTGGATTTAAGATAAGCGTTTTTTCTATCACGTTCTTTTACTGTCACCACTCAATGAATTATACCAAAAAGAACTTAGCTTTTTAAAACTAGAAAGTTATAGTTATGTCTTAGATTGGTTCCTATAGATTATAGAGCATTATTTACCTCTAGCTATGTAGGTACTTAGTAGCTATATAAGTTCTATTCATAGTAGCCTAATAGTTATTCTAACTATTACTTTAATATATACGCCTATATGATAATATGCATTAGGAGAATATAACACTATATTTTTGTATAATATTATTTTCCATCCTTTTACTTTTTTCTCTGCTTGCTAGTTTTATACTAGTCTCTTAGCACTATCTAACTACATTTTAGCTATTAGGATATACCTCCTAGTTGCTCTAGTACATTCGTATCGTCCTTTAGTCGTCTTTTTTCTAGAATATTATTAATCTTATAGATACTTGTTATAAAAAACCTATTTTCCTCACGTTTTATAGTATAGTAGAAGGCATTCGTGAAAAAAGGCAAGACATAGGGAGAGGGAAAGAAAAAAGGGGATAAAGGTGTAAGTTAGAGGAGTTTTAGACGAAGGTTACGTGTAGGCGGTAGAGTACAAGCTTTAGAAAGTTAAAGAAGGCTATAGATTCTTGAAATACTAGCTATAGTTAGGCTATTTCTTCTTTAATAGTTGTCCCTCTCCTAGAAAGCGTTGCGTCGCTGAACATCCTCTTCTACTTAAGATTTAATAAATAGTTATTGAACTATACTAAAATAAGTATTGTAAGATTGTAAGTTATTAAGTACTTAGCGAGCCATATAATGTAGTTGTAAACTATATCTAATTAAAACTAAAAGCAACGTAAGTACTTGATGTTTATAACATTATCTTATTATATTAAATCTGTCATAATAAGAGAATAGTTAGAAATCTTATAGGTATTAATAAAGAGGGAGAACTAAATATATTTATAAACCTTTCTTTAAACTAACACTTAAAATCCTTTAACTATCATGTTAAACAGTTGTCTTGAGGTAAGAACATAAAGCAAACTAGATATTATATAAGCAATGTAGAATGTAGGAGTAAGAAACCTTAGGCTCTAGTATTTACTAGTAACTATAGAGTAACGCTATAGCTTTTTAAGTAAAAAATAGTAGAAATTTAGAAGTGCTTTCCTTTAAATAAGTATAATTAGATTAAATTCTATAGAGTTATGCTTAGAACTACAAAAGAGAGTATTTTCTTCAGCTTTATTATTCTTCACCCCATTCTCATCTAAATAGTATTTTATAGCTTCTTTAAACCTACTATTTCTTTATACTACTTCTATCTTTTTTATTTAGAAAACTAAATTATTATTTATAAAGTATCTAAGCTTGCTATAGTAGTGGTATTAGCTAGAAGTAACTTGGCGTTCTAGTACTAGTCTCTTTAAAGTAGGCCTAGGCACGCTTAAGGTAGCCTAAGGCACAGTTACAACTAGGTTAGATCTAACTCTATACGTAACTAGGCGTTCTTTTCTTTTACAATTAGAGGTCAGCCTTAATCCTACTATTAGAGTAAAAGTAGTTTATTATTTTAGTAATAGTATAATAAAAGCTAATTTTCTTTCTAGCTTATAAGTCATAAGATATCTAAATATCGTATTCACGCAATCCACACCAACGTCAAGTTTTCTAGAATAGGTGTTATTTTTGTTAAATATATACAAATCCCTTACAAGAAACTAATTACAGCAAGTTTTAAGACGTGCAGCGTGCGCGCTGTGAAGCTATAAGCTATAAGAGTAGATAGTTAAAACACGTCTTACACTTAAAACAAAAACACACAGACTACTCTGCTTAGTAATAAGCGAACCCTAGCAATAGAATGCCACCAGAAAGCAATACTATCGAAGCCTAAGTGCTAGAACAGAGGCAAGAGAGCCTAGGCCCAGAGGCTCAGATCGACAGGGAAATGGACAGAGAGGACCCCTACCCAGCCACTCCTACCCAGCAACCAGCCAGCCAAGAGAGCGTCTTTGAAATCCCAATCCTACCACCAAAAAAGCGCCAAGCCAACTTCTCGCCAGAGGCTGCCTATAGAGGCAGAAACCCCTTCTAGGACTCCTCTACCCCAAAACCAACTGCCAAGAACTCGGAGCAGGCCATCTACTAGGCGAGAGACCTAATTCTCCAAGCGTCAGCTATGGCTAAATCTCATGTGGCCTAAGATAAGCTCCTAGAGTTACTAGACGTCTTTAGAGACTACACTAAGAAAGGCAGAGTAGTAAACTAGTTTGCCAACAAACTGTCTACTAAACTCGCCTATCACTTAGCTACTCTTGCAAACGCCTCCTAACAGGCAACAAAAACACTAAAGAAGGCCACAACTGCAGCTACAATAGTAGCTCTTACTCCTTCCTAACTAACTTAAAAGCCCTAGGCCTTATACGCTACAATCGCAGCTAAGAACACAACAAGCCATCCTTGGATAATAGTATAGCTAAGGAAGAAAGCTAACCTAAAGAAGCCAGCTGCTTACTACTAGATGCTTCTAACGCTAGAAGAAGGCTAGTTAACTAGCTCGCTAATAGTTAGGAATAAAATTAATTAAGCTTTTTAGAAGGCAGGCATAACAGCCCCTATTATTAAAGAGATGTTAGTTAGCAGAAAGAACAACCTAATTATCACAATAACTAAAGGATACTCTAGCGAATTTCTACTACAGCAAATTAACACCTAGTAAAACCAACTCTAAGTTAAAAAGGCCTAACTAATTAAAGCCTAGACTAAGGTAGTAGTCTATAGAGTGCCAACAACGTTCAAAGGAGCCGAATCGCTCTAGGTCCTCTACAACGAGATCCCAACCTACAATAAAGGACAAACTATTGTTGGCAACCCCTACTAGTTAACAAAGAACTAGAAGAGCAAGCAGACTAGCTCTATAGTAGTTGCCTTTAAGACAGAAGAGGAAGCTAAGAAGATAGGCAGTAGGATCACAATCCTAGGCCAGTCTCTCTAAACTAAGAAATACAGGTCCACGCCACCTACAACGCAGTGCTCTAACTGCCAAGCCTTTAGCTATAACGCAAGTAGGTGCTAAAACTAAGCAGCATGCCAGCTGTGTGTAGAAAGCCACACAACTGCTTAGCACAACTGCTTAAGCTATAGCATTAAAGGAAAGCTATACAGACACACTCTCCCTAAGTGCTATAACTGCAAAAAGCCCCACTTCGCTAATAGCAAAGACTGCGAGATCTTTCTAGCTATAACAAAGAGAGGCCCTTAGCAGCCATCTCTATGTTAGAGAATATTAAGATTCTACAAGTGAACCTAAACAAGAGCCTACACGCTATAGAGTTAACGCTACAACTAGTAGTTAAGCTTAAAGTTAATATTATTGCAGTCCAAGAGCCATGGATTGCCCCATTAAGCAACAACAACTACTTAGCAGCTAGGTTAGTTGCCCACCAAGCATTTACCCAGCTGCTCCCACTAGCAGACAACAGTCTCCGCCTAAGGGTTCTATTTTATATATCTAGAACAGCAAAGGCAGAGACATCTCTACTAGAGGGACTAGCAGCAGACCTAGACGCTATAGCAGTAGTTCTTAAAGGGTAGAGCTTTAAGTTTAATATTATAAACGTGTACAACGAAAAAGGTCTACTAGGGACTAAGACGTTCCTAAGAGTCCTCCTAAGCACTAGGCTACCAGCAGCAACAATACTAGCTATTAACGCTAACGAGCATCACCCCTAGTGGGATCCGCTATGCCTAACCACTAGCTAAGGCGCTTAAGAGCTAGCCGACTAGATAGAGGACCGAAACCTAAGCCTACTCAACACCCTAGGCACTAGGACCTTCTTTAGGCCGCACCTATTAAGAGAGCTAGTATTAGACCTATCACTTGCCACGCCAGACATAGCCAACAAAGTTAAAGACTGGCAAGTTACTACAGAAACTAGCTCAGACCACTACGGGCTGCTCTTCTCCATCTAAACAACAACAGAACTAGTAGACAACCTAGCAGCCTAGCAGCCTAGCAGAAGTACAACATAAAAAGGGCTAACTAGCTCCTATTTTAAGAAGAACTAGCAACAGCAATCCAAGGCAACGCAATACTGCAAAGCCTAGACTAGATCAATAGCCCAAGGAAAGCAGACTTAAGAAATCTACTCCTAGGCCAAGACCAACAGCTAAAGCTGCAACTAGAAGCAATTGGAGAAGCAATTACTCTAGTAATACAACAAGCTGCAGATAAAGCTATCCCACAGCTAAGGTAGGGACTAAAGCCTAACCTATAGTAGAGCCAGGAGCTTACTAAGCTAAGAAGAGACGTATCCTATTACTAAAGGATATTCTCGCAAAAGCTAAAAGAGACTTCTATGCAAGAAGCTTACCTATATAAGAAGGACTTTCTAGTAGCGCGAAACACCTACTAAAGGGCCATTAAAGAGGCAAAAAAGAAACACTAGAACGATTTTCTAGAGAGAGAAGACCCACAGTCTATCTTTAAAGCAATGGCATATACAAAGGAGTAGCGAGTAGAGAGAATACCTCCTGTACAAGGAGATGCTCTAGAGACTACGTTTAAAGGAAAGTGCAGAGCCTTTAGAAAGGCGCTGTTCCCTCCGCCTCCAACTACCCAGCCACCTAGCTTCTCGAGCTACAGCGAAGGAAAGTAGGAGTGGCTAATACTATCAATAACTAAACTAGAACAGGCCTGTTCTAGCAAAGTTAAAAGTAGTACACTAGGCCTAGATGCTATTACTCAAGACATCATTACTACCGCCTTTTAAGCCTAACCAAAGACGCTATTTAAAGCTTACTCTCTACTATTCAACTATAGATACCATCTAACCTGCTAGAAAAGAGCTATAGAGGCAATACTCAAGAAACCGTCTAAGCTAGACTATTCTCTCTTAAAGGCCTATAGAGTTATCACACTCTTAAGCGGCCTAGGAAAAGTTATAGAGAGAATTATAGCTAAATAGCTAAGCTGCCTAGCAGAAGTTACAAACCTACTCTATAATTCGTAGATAGGAGGCAGGCTAAAGAAGTCAGCAATAGATGCAGCCCTACTACTAGTACACCAAGTCCAGCACCAGAAGCAGCGAGGATATGTTACCTCTACAGTCTTCTTAGACGTTAAAGGAGCTTTTGACTATGTATCTTACAACTAATTCCTCTAAACGCTAAAAAAGCTAGGCCTCCTAATTAGCCTAATTACCTAGGCCAAATCCTTTCTCTTAGAGAGATCTCTAAGACTCGCCTTTAATAGAAAGATGGAAGAATTTAGTAGTATTAACGCTAGCATTCCATAAGGCAGCCTAGTCTCACCAATCTTCTTTCTTATCTACATTAGAGACCTCTTCCTAGAAGTCTAGAACTTCCAGCTATTATACATCGACGATCTCTCTATTACAGCTTCCTCTACTTCACTAAAGAAGAACGCTAAAGTACTAGAGAGAGAAATTCAAAAACTATTTGCTAAAGGCAAAGAGTTAGCAATTAAGTTTGATGTGGCAAAAACAGAGTTTATCCACTTTACCGCTAAGAAGAAGAGAAAAGAAATAGCCCTTAGGCTACTAAATAACACTATAGTAGAGCCAAAAGACACAG
>NW_007359959.1:1410024-1413085 GCF_000359705.1 Exserohilum turcica Et28A | reverse complement strand
ATCAGCTAAGTAGATAGAACTAGAGGAAACCCAACAGTCTACTAGACAGTCAATCAGATCACAGTTTTACTTCAGTTACTCAATCTCCTCTCCCCTAGCAAATACCTGCCGAGTGCTAGATCTATCGATCAACCAGAGCTACCGCTGATATATCAAGTAGCTCTACCACTCCTTAACAAGAACCTCTAATTATGGCTAGATACTATAGAGGCGTGTCTAGAGCGTTAATTTTAGCACGTTGTACGCTTTTGTAAGAGAGTAAATAGATTATTTTAGATTATTATAATAGGACGCTATAGCAAGACTTATTCTACCTTTATAAGAAGTCTATATAGAGCGTTATTGTCGCAGCATAGTAGTAGTTGTAGAGAGTGTCGCGTTGAGTTTAGTGGGGCGGCTAGCTTATTGTTCTAGCCAGCTTACTAATCCCGCACGTTAACGTGCGGGATCAGTAAGTGGGCCGGATCAGTTAGTGGGCCACCCCACCAAACCTCATGCGACGCTCCACGCCATTGAGCCACAACAACGTAATAATATTAGATAGAAATAAGAGATATTATTCTTTATCTAGCTCTACATAAAGTCTAAGTATGTCCTTAAACGTGGCACTTTGTACACGTTGGCGGCGCGCGCTGGCGTCGCTCGCCAGCCTGGTTCTGGTCACCCCCCATGACTACCCTTTCTGCCTCTACAGCTATCTGCTGAGCCTCTTAGACTCGGAGCACTCCACTAGAAGCAATATATTAACGCTGCCAGTTCTGCTTTTGTTGCTGGCGCTAGACTTCTACACGTAGCTTCTTATTCTCCTCTACAAGTATTGTTACTAATTGCATAGCAAGCTAAGCGCTTTTAGCAAGCTGGCGTATCGCAACGCTTGTTAGGCTCTCTAATCTCCAGCGTAGCCGCTCTTGGAGATAGCGCACCTGCTGCTGAAGCTCTGCTACTGTATGTGGCGTCTCTGTCTGCGCTGCTGCTATCTGCGCGGTGGCGTTATTGTCTGTAGTTGTCTGTGGTGGAGATAGTGTCCTAGCTACTATAAGCGACGATAGGACATGATCTAGACAAGGAGGGACAAGGCCTGTCGCTTAAAAGCCTGCCTGAATATTCTGCTGTGTGAATACTATCGACTAGATCTGTTGATAGACTGTAAGGAAGTCTATCTTGTCAATATGGTAGACGCCTTAGCAGGCGAGCTTCTTAATCTCACGTCTATACGCCCGCTTGAGCGGCGAGAAGCAGCTTACATCAAGCGGCTGAAGAAGATGCGACGTATGCAGCGGCATACAGAGAGTAATAATCTTATTCTTGGCGCAGTACTGGTCAAACTCTGGCGTAGCGTGGCTGCTGTGGCCGTCTAGAATAAGAAGCTGATAGACTCCAGCTATACGAGCCGCCGTATGCTAGTTGAAATGCTTTACCCACTCTACGCTAAGCTAATCAGTTGTCCAGCCGTTGTCTAAAACGCCAATAACCCAGTCTAGCGGAAGCCCATTGTACCAGCTGCTTTAGTAGGCCTTGCCAGACAGGATCACTAACAGTAGCAGACACCAGCTAGACGCGTTAACACACTTAATCGCTGTAACCCACTCGCGATTGCCTAGCTATACAACAACTGCCTAACTAACTCTATTAGAGCTTGTGACTACCTTTAACGTGCCAGCAACGCCTATCGCGAATCCAGTCTCGTCAAAGTTGTAGATGTCTTAGTCTAGGACGCCGTATGTCTAGCGCGTCTCCTCTACTAGCTTAAACTAGGCTGTAATTGCGATAGGATCCTCATAGTTAGCGCGCTAGCTATTAAATCTCCTACTCTACTTTGTCTAAAGGTCTGGCTAGCTCTAGATAAAGCGCGACACCCACTTCTTGCCAACAGGCTGTAGAGGTGGATCTTGGCCGCGCGCAGCGAGTAGAGCGTCTGCTATTCATCGCACGTTGATGATATAGGGCGGAAAACCGCATTAGTCAAGGTCTAGGATCTATTAAACAAGGGACTGCTCTTTAGTAGCTGATAGCTTGCGGTTGATAGATCGCAGCTCTAATCGCGGCTAGGTACCTTAGATGCGTCGCTGGAGCGTTGTCCGTAGAGCGTTATATAATAAAGCAGCTTGGCGTAAGCTTTTAATACGTTTTTCTTAAAGCGCGCGAGATGCTAGAAGAACTCTACCTTCACGAGAAGTCTGTATAGAGCGTTGTTGTCGCGGCATAGTGGTGGTTGTGTAGAGAGTCGCGTCAGGTTTGGTGGGGTGGCCCACTAACTGATCCGGCCCACTTACTGATCCCGCACGTTAACGTGCAGGGTCAGTAAGCTGGGCAGATTAGTAAGCTAGGCACCCCACTAAACTTAACGCGACGCTCTATATAACCACTACTATGCCGCGATAATAATATTCTATACATACTTCTTATAAAAGTAGACTAAGCCTTACTATTACGTCTTATTATAATAATCTAGAACAATCTATCTATACTCTTACAAAAGTATATAATATGGTATAATTAATACTATATACTTACGTTTATAGTACTTAGCTATAACTAGAGCTATAGTCTATTAACTATAAGCTATTATCTATTAAAGAGTAGTCTCTTATATAGTGGATCCTAGACCTTAACTATTGTGGTTTTCCACCCTATATTATTAACGTACAATAGATAGCAGACGCGTTACTTACTGCGCGTGGCTAAGATCTACCTCTATAACCTATAGGCAAGAAATAGGTGTCGCGCTTTATCTAGAGCTAGCTAGAGCTTTAGACAAAGTAAAGTAAAAGGCTTTATAGCTAGCGCGCCTAGTACGAAGATCCTACTATAATTATAGCGTAGTTTAAGTTAGTAGAGGAGACGCGCTAAACGTATAGCGTGCTAGACTAGGATATTTATGACTTTAATAAGACTAGGTTTACAATAGGCGTTGCTAGCACGTTAAAAGTTGTAACTAGCTCTAATAGAGTTAGTTAGGTAGTTGTTGTATAGCTAGGCAATTAGGAGTAGGTTATAGTAATTAATGTAAGGGGCTGCGCTCCGGGGAGCAATCGCGAGGTATACAAGAGGTTGTATTCGA
>NW_007359959.1:1395650-1403823 GCF_000359705.1 Exserohilum turcica Et28A | reverse complement strand
TACGGCTTGGCTTTCTAAGACACGGTAGGACTTCCTAGACAGGTCCCGGGCGACTAAATCGCCTACTGTCTCTCACGGCTGAACTTCCTGCGAAGCTCTGCCCTAGGTGTACTGTCTTGCGACGGTCTACCTTCTCGCTGCACTAAAGGCCTTTCGTACCTATTGTAGCACTAACTCTGTGTTACTAGCTCGCACTAACAACACGCTTTAAAACTTAGTTAGAAGATAGTCTGCCTAAGGCTTATGTCTAATTAGGATTAAATACAAAATGTAAGGGGCTGCGCTCTAGGGAGCAATCGCGAGGTATACAAGAGGTTGTATTTGATAAGGAGCTATCTACTCTGCTTACGTGGTGTTTATTTACTTATCGGAGAAAGGTTATGCCGGAGTATCTGAGCGCGTTGTCTGAGCGCTGCTCGGTCTGAACGTAGTTCAGATGGTGCGCGCGCAGCTTGGCCCGAGATTCCATCGAGGAGCTATCCAAAGGGCGTTCAGCCCGTTACATAGCTTAAGTGTTGCTAAGGAAAGGTAACGTAGGAGTTAGTTATTTAGATAATAGTTGTTCTATTACTCTTAAGTTTTTCTACGTAACTCTTATTTTTTGTATAAAGCTATTATACATTTTATTCTTACTAGGCTAGTAGCTTCCTTAATACTTAAGTAACTTTTTATTTAGGGAGTTCTTTAAGTAGTTAATCTTTTAAGCGCTATTTATAGCACTTAGGCCTACTTCTTAGAATTTTAAATTAAAAACTTAAACGTAATAAAAGAACTGTCCTCTTTCTTATCTAGTCGTATAAAGGTAGTAGAGAGCCTTTTGCTTGATTATAGGGTTTTAGAAGAACTTATTTAACTAAGACTATAGTCTAGCTATTATAGCTGTTAGGGTGCTATCTATAAGAGCTTAGACGTACGTATAGAGCGTATTAAAAGCTTGTTCTTTTATACATATAATAATATAGTAGGTTTTAAGTTCCTTACTTAGGTAAGCCACTCTATCTATAAAAAGCTTAGCCTATACACGCATCTTCTACTAAGTATATTATTTATAGGTACTATAGTCAAACATGTTTACGTTAGGGAGTCTAGGCTTAGAGTAACTTTGTATAGGTAGGGCTAGAGTAGTTGCCTTGCTTATTTAGTTAGTTGTATTTATAGCGCTAACGTGAGCTCTTATAAGAGGCAGTGTTGTATAGGCTTCTTAAAGTTGTCTTGTTAGGAGCTTAATCTAGGACTTCATTTCCTAGTGTGCAACTACCTATCTCTTAAGCTATTTAGCCAGTCGTACGTTGTTAGCTGTTAGCTAGTTAATATTTCCTCTTATTGTATAGATAAAGGCGATAGATTCCTCGTCTAGCATAGCTAGGCTAGAGGCTAGTAGCGTTCCTTGTAACTTTATCTCTTTCTTCTTACATTGTTTCAGTCTCTCTTGTATTATACAAGAGAGATTAAAGAGTAGCAATCTTTTTTCTTATGTTATAGGCAAGAGAGGCCTAACTAACAAGTATGCATTTACCTATTGTATAGAAGAAGAAAGATATAGAAAAGAACTATCTAGAGGGCCCTCCTTTTATAGTTGTTACTCGTACGAACGCTCAGACCTTTAGTCTTCCTCCTTACTTAAGCTTGTTCGTACGTAACTATGTCATTTAGTCACGTGACTAAAGTCATGTGATTCACTGCCATGTGACCTGTAGGTCATGCCTCTCTGGCGTAGCCCTTTACACATATTACTTTTTTTTAATATATCTTTTCTACTACTTAACTATACTATTAACTTAGAAGCTTTGTTATATTAGTATAATTATAAAGCGTAAACATAATTATGTTATTATGTGGTATAAGTGCATTAAAGAATGCCATTTAATTTATATATACGTAATATTAATAAGAAAAGTAATTACGTTATATTATAGCTTAGAGAAAATAAGTAGTAATTACTTTTAATTATACTTAGCATAACCTTCTTACGCTTATTATTAGCGCCCAAAATTGAATAGAAATACTAAGAAAGAATGTCCAAGTTATTACATAAAATGCTGTAGCTAATGGCTTTACTATAACATAATTTTTTATAAAAAAAAAAGAAAGAAATAAAGTATCTAAGTAGACATCTAAAATAGAACTAAATGTTACGATCCTGAAGGAAGGAACCCATCAAAGCAACGGAAGACCGCGGGGCGGATCTGACGCTAACGGAATCACGTGACCAGTCCTACCGAATCCCAAGTCTTGGCACTAGAATCATGTACTAGGACTACTAGGACCACTAGGACTACTAGGACTACTAGGACTACTAGGACTACTAGGACTACTAGGACTACTAGGACTACTAGGACTACTAGGACTACTAGGACTACTAGGACTACTAGGACTACTAGGACTACTGAAAGTATATAGCATAGGCAATGTAGCCCCATGGCTCATTGTGTTTAACTTAAGTTACGAGTACAAGTACAATATACGAGTTACTTGCAGAGACACTGTTCATATCACCCTGTTGCTTCATCCGCGAAAACCAACCTTAAAAGTCTAACACTAGAAGTCTTATATTACTTCTACTTAGATCCTACTCTTAACACTTTAAACACCCTTAAGATAAGCGACATTGTTATGAACACCCCCAACGCTTCCCTCACCAGAGGATCATCCGCTTGTGGTAACAAGCCCGACTTGTACTATAGAGACCGCAACAAGCTCGAAGCTTAGATCCTCTAGGTCGACTAGTTCTTCCACCTACAAGACGACAGGATTGACGACAAAGACAAAGTTGTCTTGGCTACCACCTACTTCCGAGGTGACGCAGAAAAATAGGCCAACCTGATTATTCAACGTTACATAGATGACTCCATCACTAACGCCGACAATACCGCCTTAGTGGAAGACTAGGACGTTTTTAAGGTCAAACTCCAACAGAACTTCTCACCCTTCAAGGAATTAGTAGTCGCGGAACAACAAATCCAAACCCTACGCCAGATAGGACCAGCCGCCAACTACACGACAATATTCTAGCAACACGCTACTAGAATTAACTAGGACGACAAAGCACTTATGCGCATGTACTAACAAGGCCTCAAACCAGCCGTGCGCAGAGAACTCATAAGAAGCGGAGCCAACATCAACACGCTAGCAGAACTCATAGAAGAAGCCATTAGAGTCGACAATAATTTATACGAACTAGCGCTAGAAGAACAACTATTTAATTAGGGAACGCGACAACAGGATAGGAACGATCAGCCTCGTCAACAGCAATACCAACGTTCACCTCCTAACACGGGACGGCAGCGCAGTTTCATGCCATCCACGCCAGGATCCTACCAAGGATATGGTGCCCAACCTATGCACCTAGACAACCTCAACAAAGGACGTGGATTCAGACGCGCTAAGCCTAACGAAGGACCTAAGGGTTAGTATAGCAAGGACAAGAAGAAAATCACTTGTTACGCCTGTGGCAAGGAAGGCCACATGGCACGAGACTGTTGAAGCAAGAATAAGGTCACTCGACAACTGAACGTTATCCAAAAAGACTCTGGCCTCGACGATGGCGAGTCATAGAACGTTATTACACTAGCCTAAGTCAAATACCATCTACTTAATGAAGAACTTATTATAGGACTTAAGGATGTAATGCTTACTACCGCTAAAAGTAGCGAGGAAGAGAAAAACCCGCTTAGCGATAAGGAATATAAGACGCCAGCAGAGGAACAGGAATTTCCCGCGGCACCTACGAAGCATAAAAAAATGGCCAGGTTCAAGGAAAAGAACCAACCCGCTACGCCAAAGCCGACAGGGCTTAACCCCAACCAAGAAGAACCCCAATGGGATCTAGTACAATAGATAACTCCACCTAGCACGCCACGATAGGCGCAGAAGGCACAAGAGTCTTGGCAACAATCCCAAAAGGAGTACCAAGCCACCAGGCAACAGCAAGACAACAACATCTGGTATTGGTACGACGCACGCAATGCACACCATGCCAAACTCTCTTAGACAGCATGCTTAGCCGCCTACTGCCTAGCCTATTACTCCAACAAACAAGAAGCAGGATAGAACCCTAAGACCATCCAAGAATACCCCAAGTGCAAATACCACTAGTTCAAATGCGTAGACGACAAGTGCCCAAAACATCTATAGGACAAGAGGGACAAGAAGCACTTCCTAGGCCATGACGACCCACAAGAGGTCATACAGATGCAGACAGTATACCAGACAAAGTACGTCGACGATCACACGTACGCCTGTCAACGACAAGACTGGCAGACATGCCTTAGCGACGATTGCGACGCACATGTCTTAGCCAAAGAATATTACAGATTCCTAGTAAAGTCTTTTTAGGCCAGCGCCACGAGAGCTAGGGCCCTCTAGGGAGATTAATGTAGTAAATCCCCTAGGATTAATAAAGCTCACAGCAGAGCTTAACGGAAAATGGATGCAGGCACTAGTGGATTCAGGATCACAGGCGAACTATGTTTTAGCGCACGCAGTTAGGAAAGCTAGACTTACCTAACTATAGAAATAATAGCTATACCTATTACACGTTGCTAATAGCGAACTAATGCTAAATAAAGAAAAAATAACACATGAGGTTAGACAAGTGACACTTAGCATCTAAGAGCATAAGGAGAAGATTGACCTAGACGTCTTTGGACTAGCTACCTATAACATCATTTTAGGACTCCTATAGCTATAAGAACACAACCCGCGGATTAACTAGAAGTTGAAGGTGTTCTAATTCAAGTGCTGCGGAATAGACGCAACCGCAAGCTAGCCTACGCATTAGCAGAGTCTAATAGTAGATAAGAGTAATATTGCCAAGTAGTGTAATATCGCAGAAAAGAGAGCGAACTCGACAGGTAGTTCCTAGAGCAGGAAGCCAAACTCAGCAGATACCGAAACTAGGCCAATGGATCACGAAGCTAGAGTATAGGAGAACAGCGCAACTCTAGAGATCCCTAAACAATACAGAAAATACGAACATCTATTTTAGGAAGTGGTAGACGACCAAGCGTTACCAAAGCATCAACCCTAGGACCACGAGATAGTCCTACAGGAAGGAAAGAGACCGACTTTCGGGCCCATATATCAATTATCGGAAAGAGAGCTTAACGTACTAAGAAAGTATATTAACAAGAGTTTAGCTAAGGGATATATACAACTATTAAAGTCACTAGCAGGATATCTAATTATGTTTGTACCAAAGAAAGACAGTACAGATTAACTATGCGTTAATTATTAGCAACTTAACGACATCACAATTAAGAATTAATACCCACTACCGAACATTACCGAGCTTAGGGATCGATTGTCTTGAGCAAAGATCTTCACGGCGCTAGATCTCCAAGACGGATACCACCTTATTAGAATCAAGAAAGGTGAAGAATAGAAAATGGCTTTTAGAACACGATACGGACACTACGAATACACTGTTATGCCGTTTAGGCTTACTAACGCCCTAGCCACATTTCAAGAACTCATCAACAACGTACTTAGGCCCTATCTAGATATATTCGTTATCGCCTACCTAGATGACATCCTAATCTACTTAGAGAACAAGGAACAGCATACTAAACACGTTAAACAGGTACTACGGGCCCTAGACGAGTACAGCCTTAGACTTAAGCTGAAAAAGTGTGAATTCTACAAGACTAAGGTTAACTTTTTAGGCTACGTGGTAGGGGTCAACGGAGTACAAATGAGCGAGGAAAAGATTGAAGTTATCAAAAACTAGCCAGCACCAAAGACAGTCACGGAAATCTAATTATTCTTAGGATTCGTGAACTTCAACTAACAGTTTATTAAGGACTTCTCTAAAATCGCAATACTGTTAACGCGACTAACTAGAAAAGATACCCCATAGAAGTGGGATGGCAAGACAGAAGAAGCATTCCAGACACTCAAGAAAGCATGCATAACACTACTATGCTTTAGGATATTTATCCCAGGATTACCTACGAAATTTGAAACAGACGCATTAGACCTCGCATTAGGAGGCTGCGCCAGCATACTCATAGACGATAAATGGCACCCCGTTGCATACTATTTAAGAAAGTTCTTAGGACTAGAAGAACGATACGACGTACACGATAAGGAACTCTTAGCTATTGTAGAATGTCTACGACACTGGAGAGTATACGCAGAAAGCTGTTTAGAACTCACAATCTACACGGATCACAAGAATCTAATACACTTCACTACGACGAAGGTACTTAATTAAAGACAAACCTAATAGGCTAAACTACTAGGACAATATAAGTTTAAGATTGTCTACACCCTAGGAAAGGAAAACAGACGAGCCGACGCTCTAAGTCAACGACACGACATCGCAGGAACTAAAACGATAATTAATAGACCTATACTTAAGATTAATAAAGATGGGACAATAGGACCCACACACGAAATTAACATTATTATGAAAATTGGGAACGACGTACCCAAAGAAGTACAGCAAACTATTATCAAAGAACATCATAATAATCCTGTACACGGGCACCCAGGAATCGCCAGAACAATAGAACTAATCCAGAGAAACTACTAGTTTAGCAGGATAAAAGACAAAGTTGCATCCTACATCGCCAAATGCGAAGACTGCAAGAAAAACAAGCATAGTACTTACGCACCTTACGGAGAAATGCAAGCTCAAGAGCTACCACGAGAACCGTGGGCAGACATCTCCATAGACTTTGTTATAGGCCTACCAGTCTCAAGAGACCCTGCAACTAAGATCGCGTACGATGCAATACTAGTTGTAGTGGATAGGTTTACTAAACAAGCAGAGTACATACTATTCAGAAAGGACTATACAGCAGTAGACCTTGCATATATCATTAACGATAGAATTATCTAATACTACAGAATACCAAGGACAATTATAAGTGACAGGGACAAACTCTTTACATTAAACTTCTAGACAACGCTATGAGCCGCGATAGGCACGAAGCGGAAACTATCGACAGCATATCATCCACAGACCAACGGACAAACAGAAAGAACCAATAGAACAATGAAGGCATACCTTAGAATCTATGTCAACTACCAACAAAACAATTGGGTACGACTACTACCTATGGCATAAATTGCCTACAACAACAAAACATCGGAATTAATAGGAAAAACACTATTTTACGCAAACCACGGGAGACACCTAAATCTCTTTACTAGGATATACCCAAGTCAGAAAACAGAAGCAGCTATAGCCACGGCTGAAGAACTTAAGAAAATACATGAAAAACTACGAAAAGCACTTAAAAACGCTCAACGACAGAGCATCTTATATGTTAACAAGAAACAAAAAATGGCACCTTAGCTAAAGAAGGGGGATAGAGTATACCTACTCACGAAGAATCTTTGAACAAAACGACCAAGCAAAGGACTAGATCACACTAAGGTTGGACTATTTTTGATTCTCGATTAGAAAGGACCAGTAACGTACACACTTGATCTACTACTAGACGCGAAGATACACCCAAGGTTCCACATTAGCCTGTTAGAACCAGCAGACCCCAAGACGCCACTACAAAAAACATTTCATTATGAACCCGAAGAAGAAAACGAGTTTGAAGTCGAGAAAATCCTCGCACACCAAACAACAACCTAAGGAACTGAATACCTAGTCAAATGGTTAGGATACCCCAACAGCGAAAACACATGGGAACCAAAAACAAACCTTACGAACTGCCGCCAGCACTTGGCCCAGTATCACCAATGTTCCAAAGGAAGGACCAGTCCACAACAGCAGCGCCCAAAGGAGCTTCGACGTTAGCCGACGACAACTTAGAGTTGAACTCTTCCAACTGCTCCAGAGCCTCCAGCTCTTCCGCTGTTGAAAGACCCCGGTCAAACAACTCCTGTTCCCTGCGACGAAGCAATTTCTTTTGCTTCCTAAGACGCGATAACTTCTCTCGCGCTTGCCGCGCACGCAACAAGGCCGCCTCGGCCATATCCTCTTCAACCCGGAGACGAGCCTCTTCCTCGTCCTCCATCTTCTCCAGACGAGACATCTCCTTATCAATTTTCGAAAAATCCGGCAAAGGTTGACTCTCCGGTTCGCACAACGCACAATTGGCACGAACACAGTTCGCGCACTTTTGATTCAAAGAAGACAGCTTGCAAGGCAACTGCTTCTTGGCACAACGAGAACAAGAAACCATTGCGACAATACCAGTCGACTGGGGGG
>NW_007359959.1:1392328-1394520 GCF_000359705.1 Exserohilum turcica Et28A | reverse complement strand
GAGAGAGTTACTCATTAAACTACCTATTCGACTGAGAGAGTTACTCGTTAAAAACTTGAGAGGAAGACTCATTTAAAGTGAAAGATCTGAGAGAGTTACTCACTAAAAAACTACTAGGCTACGAGCCTCACCTTCATTTAGATAACCCCCTACATTGTACCTACTCAATTTGTACCTAGATTAAATTCTAGCCTACGTAGTTACTTGCAGGCCTTAAGCCTGCACGTCTTATATAGCCCTTTGGGCTGAGAAAGGACGTTAAACTAGAATAATAATAATAATAATAATAATAATAATACCAGTCGACTCGATACGGTCAGCCAAGCGATGACGAAATAGAGTGGAACGGGAAGGCGTACGGTCACTCATAGGGACATGAGTAAAGAGGAGGAGGATGGTGTTACGATCCTGAAGGAAGGAACCCATCAAAGCAACGGAAGACCGCGGGGCGGATCTGACGCTAACGGAATCACGTGACCAGTCCTACCGAATCCCAAGTCTTGGCACTAGAATCATGTACTAGGACTACTAGGACCACTAGGACTACTAGGACTACTAGGACTACTAGGACTACTAGGACTACTAGGACTACTAGGACTACTAGGACTACTAGGACTACTAGGACTACTAGGACTACTAGGACTACTAGGACTACTAGGACTACTAGGACTACTAGGACTACTAGGACTACTAGGACTACTGAAAGTATATAGCATAGGCAATGTAGCCCCATGGCTCATTGTGTTCAACTTAAGTTACGAGTACAAGTACAATATACGAGTTACTTGCAGAGACACTGTTCATATCACCCTGTTGCTTCATCCGCGAAAACCAACCTCAAGAGTCTGACACCAGAAGTCTTATATTACTTCCACTCAGATCCTACTCTTAACACTAAACTCTTCTTACTTCCCTTCCCTCCCCCTCCCACCCCCTAATAACCTATAAATCTTCCTCTATTTTCTCCTCTTTCTCTCTAGCCTTACTGATATTAGTAAGACTAGTAAAGCTATTCTTTACTTTCTTTTTTTTCTCTTCTTTTTCTCTATTAAAGGCCCTTTAAGACCTTAACCTACGTTTAGTATTTAAGTACTTCATTATAACCTTCAAAAAAGTAACTTATTCTTAAGCTAGTACACATTATAAAAAGAATTTACTAATACTAAGTAACTTGTAAGAGAAGTTTAAGCTAAGAAAGAAAATTCTTTTAGCTTTAAGTTACTTAAACTTTATAAGCTGAAGTTAAAGCTACTACCAATAAGCTATATTAAGTAGCTAAAGTTTTTTTCTCTAAACTATTACTAGATATAGTAGTATTAAGAAAGTTAAGCTTATATAGAAGGATAATTAATTCTTCTTCGATATACTTGAGTACTTATAGTAAGTTAATAAAAGCTAAAGTTTTTAGTTAAGGCTAATGTAACGGGCTAGGTAGCCCGCTACAGTACAGATAGCGGTGGCTATCTTATGTATCAACTACGCAACGATATCAGCAGCTCTGATATCTTGTGCCAGCCTTTTTGGCGCGGTGGGCGCGTTGTAGTTGCGTGCGCAGTCTAATAGGACTCGACCCGTTACAGCTAATACTTATAAAGATATACTTGTTGTTTACTATATATAATAGTAGTACTTTTTAGATAACTTTAAAGTAAATTACAAGTCTGTCTTTTGCTTATAAGTAAGCGCACGTATAACTTGAAGGTAAATAAACTAGTATGCCTTTAGCAAGGCACTTGTCAGACTGTGAGGGGTTTCTGATCAAGGACTGTTTTTTGGGTCACTGTGATAAAAGACTGTGATAAACTTAAGTATAGAAACTGAGTGTATTGAGTTGTTGTGTGTTCTGTCGTCTGTAGGGGCGCGAGGGCGCGCCCCTTATAAGAGCTATCGCTATTGCTTTTTGTATTAGGTAGGCCGCTAAGTATCAGCCTCGCCTAGGGTTAGGTCTTGGCGATCAGCCCTGACTGGTTGGGATCACAGAATCCTGGTGCTCGAGTCCGCACCCGGATTCTGCCATTTATCTGACACACCCCCTCAGCTTAGAGCCAATTAGGATTACAAGCTGGACTATCGGTTAGTTAGATCGCTAGACGCTCAATTTGATCCTGGATCTCGAGCAGAGCCATTTTTCGGGTTGCTTCTTGAGTCCGGCTTTCTACCAGCCCCAGTTGAGTCAGAAATCGCTGCCACTG
>NW_007359959.1:1384895-1386578 GCF_000359705.1 Exserohilum turcica Et28A | reverse complement strand
ACCAAAGTAGAGCGCAGCTTGAGCAGCGGATTGGTGGTCTCTAAGTGGCAGCTGCCGTTGCAGCTGCAGTAGCGATAGCTGTGGTGGTAGGCAGCGGTGGTAGTCGTAGTGGTGGTAGTAGTAGTAGCAGTAGTTGTGACGACGCAATGCAAAAACACCAAAAGCAACCAGGTGGTGGAAACAGGTAGGTACAGAGTACATTGATAATCGTAGTGTTAACTACCGTCTCTGGGCTGAGTACAAGTCTGCTGTCAAGGCGTGATACCCTATCAGGTAGGGCCATAACAGTGGTGGTAGGTAGTGGGCAGTAGTAGTCGATTTTTAGTATTCAGTATTCAGCAGCAGCAATCGTAGTAACTGATTGTGCAAGGATCTACGTTGTAACCCTAACTCTACACTGTCTTCTCAACGAATACCATTCAACTTCCCCCCCTTTTTCTTTCTTTCTTTTTTTTCTTGTTTTCTTTTTTTCTTTGCTTACTAGCGTAGTTTTCCAAAAAATATCGCAACACTCTCATCAGGATCAAACAAAGCATGAAAACGACACTCTGGAGCGTCACGGCCGAGAAGCCGATCTCAAGAAAGAGAAAGGCGGAGTCCAACCTGTTGGAGGCGACCAAGAAGTCCAAGATACAGGAAAAGGGTGACGGCGACGGCGACGGCAACGCCAGTGACGGCTTGGAGGACTGAGAATTGTATCTTTACACTGACATTGTGCCTAACGCATACTGAGTAAATACACATTACCTGCTAGAGACTGATTACCACTGAAGCTCACTGCCCACTGCCTACTTCCCACTGCCACCGCCTCTTCAGAACCCAAGTATACAGTCTGTTAAAGAAATTCAATGAGAATATCACACCACCAGAGATGTCAACAATCAAGCCAAGCCAAGCTCCAGCTTGGCTTGCCTCAGCTTGATAGGCAAAAGCAAAACTGTCAGCTTGGCTTGGCTTGACTCAGCTTGGCTTGGTGTATCAAGCCAGCTTGATTGATGAGCTTGATGAGCTTGATGGTCATAGCGTCTTTTTCAAAGCTAGTTAAGTAGATAATATTAGCTATAGCTACAGCGACTATTCTTGGTGTTGAGTTTCGCTATCACTATTGATATCGCTATCCCACTTACTCAGCTCATACAACGTCTCTATACTATCATCACTTATAGTGACTTTTGAGCTAATATTATCGTTGCCTAAACTAGCTTTACGCCACCGTCGTACGCACTGTATCGCCGCCAAAAGCTGCGGTTGCATGCCTCGTCGGCGAGGCTCTAGTAGATCCCCAAGCTCACTGAACATGCGCTCACACTCGCAGCTTGACGCTGGTATCGAGAGCACGTCTAGCGCAAGCCTGCTAAGGCGTGGGTAACGATCTCGCATGAGTATCCAGTATCTTGTAGGGTTGTTGGCATATTTAGTGCCTCTCTCTACGCGCGGCTCGCAGTGTTTCCATTGGTCGAACTTATTATCTACTACTGCGTCGTTGCTAGTAGTCGCGGTATTAAGAAGAGCGTCAATCGCGTCGTCCATGTCAGTTGAGAACGATTTCGGGCGCTGTATTGTCGCTGGGGTAGTAGCTAGAGCAGTGTTATAGGTAGCCCATAAGGCACGAAAGGCCGCGGTTGTTAGTAGTGAGCCAGTCAGGGTTATCAGCGCTTCAACGACAGGTCGCAGTACGTTTTA
>NW_007359959.1:1344711-1382719 GCF_000359705.1 Exserohilum turcica Et28A | reverse complement strand
GCTTCAACTAGAGCTTGACGAGGTGATAAGCGAGAGGATGATGGCGGGCTTTTGATAGATATAGGCTGGCTTAGAGTACCGCGGGGCACGCCCCGAGACCGCTTCGGTGGGGTAGCAACAATAGCTTGGACGCGTCTTTTTGGTGGCATGCTTGCAATCAAGAAATTGGTAAGATAAGAAGATATATATAATAAATTGACACGTATAGTATTAGAGATAGAGGTAAGAGTTAACGTTACTATAGATTAGTAGCCTACGTAAAGGAGTTCATAGTTATTCTTCTTTTTTTACGCACGGGCGTATCAAGCTCATCAAGCTCTATCAAGCTCAGCTTGATGAGCTTGACGAGCTTGATACAGCTTGATATAGCTTGATGAGCTTGGCTTGACTTAGCTTGACCGTTGAGTCAATCCAGCTTAATTG
Organism: Exserohilum turcica Et28A; assembly: GCF_000359705.1. Lineage (NCBI taxonomy): Eukaryota > Fungi > Ascomycota > Dothideomycetes > Pleosporales > Pleosporaceae > Exserohilum > Exserohilum turcicum. The sequence continues at coordinate 1,382,296 of NW_007359959.1, read as the reverse complement.
ATGAGCTTGACTCAGCTTGATTGTTGACATCTCTGCACACCACGCTTTGAAAAAGCATGTCTTTGGGAGATTGCCAAGAAATCCAGGCTGGTAAATAGAGTATTGTGGTATTCACTAGCTAAGGGGGCGGAAGTGATAAGTATAGGGCTTGATAGCAGTCTTGTGTACCGGTATCATGTTAAACGGTGGTGGCAGACGGCAGTGGCAGACGGTGGCAGAGAGTAGCGACAGGCAGGAGTAATAGACCGTGGTGGTGGTGTTAGTCTGTAGTTGTCATATGCACAGGTTGTAGTTTTGTAGTATCAGTATATTGATAGTGATATTCTTCCAGCCTCCTTGAAGAGAAAAGACGCATATTTACTTGATTGTATGACTTTGTTTGATAGTGATGGCAACCAGGCTGTAGTAGTCAGTGGAAGTAGGCAATGGCAGTGGTAGATTGGCAGTGGTGGTCAGCAGTAGTATGATTATGCGGCGGTAGAAAGTGACGGCAGTGACTGTTGTAGTACTAGTAGTACTCCCACACCGATATCTAGCATCGCCAACTCGCCTTACACCCAACAGTCCCTCTCGTTTTCCTATCTTCTTATCTTTTCCATATACACGTAAATACATAGTTCTCAGTCATAATCTATCAATCAACAAAGACACCCCAAAAGGCTCGAGTCTAGTGCCAGAAGTACTAGAAAAGAGACCACTTCTCATACTACAGCCCAAGAGGATGCTCGTGAGGTTGGTGTTGCTATATTTGCTAAGGAGATATAGTAGTTTGATACTGTAAACGCGTATAGGAGGAGGAGGAGGAGATAGTAGGTGGTGGTGGCTGTTACTAGCACGGGTTATAGACCTGTAGGATTTGATACTGTATTGATGGTAATAGGTTTCCGGCCTCCCTTGGGAGGAAGTTGGCATATTTACTGGTTATGATTGTCATGGGGCAGTGATGGTAGTGGCAGGCGGTAGTAGTAGTCGTGAGTGATAGTGATAGTCCATGAGAGTGCGCATTGGTGGCATCTGTGGTATTTGTGACAATCAGTGGTAGTATCTATCTATCTAACTCAACATCCCTACCCAAACCTCTTGTATGACACAGAAAAACAAAGTCCAAGGCTTACTTACAGTGGTGACACTACCCAACTTACCTATTCAAGTGTTGTGCCATTTTCTGGCTGTATACACTTCACTGTTTGAGTATCCACTACTCGTATTGATAGGCTATGCCTCTGAAAATCCAGTGGCTAGATCCATACCGCAGTCCAATCCAGGCAGTAGCAGTACACAGCGGTCATGTGCAGAGGCGGTAAGCACATAGTAGTGATAGGGGCTGCATAGGTAATAGTGTGGTAGGCTAAAGCGCACTAGCGCAAGGGCATCATGCAATGGGCTCGCGCCAAGAGGTGATTGGATTAGAGCTTAATTCAGCGTTCGATTCTCTTGCATGATGTGCATGCTATAATCCCAACACTAAATGTAGAAACAAAGAGAATTTTTAAGATTGAGCATTTTTTATTTTATCCAGTTCAGAAATCAGTACATAATACATGTCAGAGCGCCGATTATCAAATGACTGATTAATGCGCCGCCTCCCGCCCACATCTATGGTCTAAACAAATGCAAACACGGCTTGATTCAAGTACATCACCTGTCATTCCATGTCAAAACAAACAAAACAGATGGTTATTTCTGGGCGCTTTGATTTTGGTCTTGTTCCTCAGCCACATCCTCCTCATCTTTGAACGGGTCGTCGCCGATTTCAACGGCATCGCCCGTCTCAGGGGGCTCGTCGTGATACTCGTCCCACGTTGTTCGCAGACTAATGTCGTCATCGTCTTCTCGTAGTCGCTCGGCAGCTTCCAGCGCTGCTGGGTCATCTGCATACTCGTTTTCCAAGTCGTCGATACTCACGCGTCGGATGCCGGCGCGCTCTTCGGCTTCTAGCTGGGCGGCGCGCGCCTTGGTCTTGCGGTATACAAGCCAGCCCGTGGTGACACCTGCAATAAGACCAATGATGATGGACATGTAGGAGAGGGCCTTTGTCTTTGGGTCCATCTTGCCACCGCTCTCGGCAATCTTTTCCAACTGGCTGCCAATGAAGATGTGGAGCATGAGTTTAGGGGATACAATGGCAGTGGCGAGGGCATACGAGGCCCAGTGCACCGTGGGAAAGGTGGCAACGGCACCGTTGGAGATGGAGTATGGCAGTGGGCATAGGCGGTACATGACGAGGAGTTTGATGCCATCGTGCTTGAGGGTCAGGGAGAGAGCGGCGAAGCGCGTGTCGTTTGCGACAAGGCGATGGACCATGGATTTGAGGAGGGTGCGTGAAAGGAGAAAGGATGCCGTGCTGCCGGCAATCGTGGCCGTGGCTGCTATGAACCATCTGTGTTGTGGTCAGCTTACGGTTGGCCGCCTCGTGCGGGTGTTGGCCACCTACCCATTTGGAAAGCCGTAGACGAAGCCGGCAATGGTGAGGAGACTCGAGTACCCGATCAACGGGGGGAAGGAGACGACGAAGATCAGGGCCCAGAGTATGAGCCAGCCGGCGGTAATGTCTCTCCATTTCTTGGCCATTGGTAGCAGGGCGCCGAAGATGCGCTCATTGTACACTAAGAACAGGATGCCGCCGACTGCCAAGACGATGTTTCCGACAATAAGCAGCGCCTTCTGGAGGGGAGACAGCTTGTTGTACTGGTCCATGAGGCGGCGCGAGGCCTTGTCGTACTTTGTCATTGCGCGCTGGCGCCATGTGGTGCTGTGCTGGCTGTGATGCGAGGCGTTGCGCCTAAAGGTGGAGGACTGGGAGCGGCGGCTCCATATTGGGGTGTTGCCTGTTTCTTCGTCGTCGAGCGGCAGGGCAAGGGCGCGCACGTCGTAGTCGGTGGCCGGCATGGCTGCCTGGCGGGCGTGTATGGGGTGTCGTGATTAGGGAGCGGTGCGGACGTAACCGGAAGTAAGGCAGATGGGTGAAGGGACACGGACAAAGGCGCAGGCGACAATGGAAAGGGAAAAGTTAGCTGGTCCCGGGAGAAAGGGACCTTTGGGGCGTTGGCATTAGGTGTCAAGTGTGGAAAGGGTCGGGGGTTGTTGGTGTGAGATGCTAATGCTAGCTCTTGGTTTCATCGTCATGCCGGCGGACGAAGAATGATGCACCGCCGCAACCACCCTGCATTAGGCGGCTACGTGAGCGGTGCCAGTGCCGTGCTTCCAGGCGCCGGCACGTGTTTTGTTCTGCGCAGACAGACATGGCCGGGTTTCGGGCGGGCGGGCGGGCGGCGCAGCCAGAGAGCGGATGTGTGGATATATGTAGTATGTATGCGCTATGTATGTGGTATGTAAGTATGTGCATGCATGCATGGGCGCCATGGACCCATGGAACCGCCCATCCATCGCAATCGTGCACCGCGCCCCACGTGACCTTGTCCAGCCTCAGGGCCTGTGGCGCCCTACCCCCCCCCCCGAATCGGGCCCTGCTGCAAAAGATACATCATACTCGAGGCATATGTAGCAGTTTCGTCTCGCTCCCCAGCCCGCGCCATCACCGCGGTTCTCGATATCGCCCGCTCCATCGCCAGCGCGAAGCCTCTCCTGCTCTCTCTCTCTCTCTCTCTTCTCTTCCTCCTCCTCTTCTTCTCCCTCTCCCTCTCCCTCTCCCCTCTCCTCCCCCTCCCCCCTTCTCTCTCCCACGCCTCAGCTCTCCCCCCCGCGACATGTAGGATTGCTGCGAACCCCAGCGTGTATTGTAGATTGCCCCCGTATGTATGGTCAACTGCAAGCACGGAGCAAGCCTGCCCCCCCACCCCTACTTACGTAGCGGAGCCTAGTCCCTGGAGCTCCCGTCGGCGCTCGCGATCGCCTCTCCCCCCCCCCCCCCCCAGGCTTGCATCCTTCGACTCTGCCTCGTTCGGCGCACGCAGTGTGTGTGTCGTGCAGAGACAAGGCTGCGGGACAACATCTTGCCCTTCGGCTGCTGCTTCATTCCCTCTGACGCGCCGGTCGCTCCTCTGCCAATAACCGCAATACTTAATCAGCCCGGCGGCCTCCTGTCTCGACCTCCACATTCTAACCTCCTCCGTCCCACGCGCCACCTGCCCTCACCGCCGAATCTGCCACCGTCCTTGCCGTGTGCCCAACTAATCATCATGGTCGCAGACAATTTGTATGAAAAGGCCCTGCCTGTCCTGCAGGACGACGCCCTGGATGACGAGGACAAGACGGACAAGCTCGAGGAGCTCATGCGCAAGGAGACCAACCTCACTGGCAAGTCGCTCGAGAACATTGTCCTCGACTGTCTGTGGCGATACCGCGATGCTGGCAGCTCGTCCAGCTCTCCTCCCAGCCGCCATACTGTCATCCGCCGCCCATCTCCAGCTCCATGGCAGGCCAACCGCGCACCCACTCCGGTCAACAACTCGCCGCGCATGATCCACCCCCCTCCTGGCTTTGGAGTAGGCCCTCCCGGCTTTGCGCGCACAAAGTCATCGACAGCATCGCCCTTTACTTCGCCACGCCCCTCGCCGCGCCTTGCTTTTTCCACGCCCCATATCCCTCACAGCCCCAGCTTGAGCGCATACCAATTCAGCGACTGCGCGAGCCCCAACACGGAATCGTACGGTGACCTCGATACCCACTCTGTAGATTGGCTCGTCAATGAAGATGTTGGAGGCACCGAGACGACGCTCATGGGCGACGGCACGCTCAATGGCGCTGCGGCTGAATGGGTACAGCCACAAACCATGGACATGGGTCCATATGACATGCTCCGCTCCATCCTGCGGGACGACCGATCAGACGAGGAGCTTGAAAGGGTCCTCGAGGCCAATGGCTACGACCTCAGCGCTGCTCTGCTCGCACTCATGGGCCAGCAAATCGAGGCAGCACAGCTCCCGGCCACCCCTTCCGAGCACACTGGATACGTTATCGGAAAGTCCATGGCTCCAACATTCAGGCCCGCGACGCCAATTGGTCAGCAAAAGAGCAACATTGTGTGCAAGTACTTTCTATCCACTGGACATTGCGCCAGGGCGGATTGTCGTTTCAGTCACGATACTAGCAAGACTCTGTGCAAGTATGTAGATGCATCCGCCAAGCCACTTGATTCTAACCTTCATTCAGGTACTATCTCAACGGTAACTGCCTGGCTGGCGATACCTGTCTCTTCTCACATGATCCCTCTGCCCTCATGGCTCGTATGGCCGTCTCGGATGTCTCAACACCACCCCTGCCCAACTTCCAGATGACCGACTATGAATTCCCCTCTCTCAGCTACAACGGCTCTCCCATGGGCACGCCTTCAATATCAACCTCAGAAGCCACCTCCCTAGAACAGCTCTACGGTATTACAAGCGGTGGGCCTACACGTCCTCCACCTGGTCTCAGCCCCTATGTCAACTTCACCCCTGGAGCTGGTAGTCGTCCGCAGTCACGCACAGGCAGCCGTCAAGTATCTCGTGCAGCCACACCGTCTGTACTTGCAGTTGACGACAAGGATGCCTTCCCTACCCTGGGTACTGCCGCAGCTTCAAAGACCGGAAAGCGACATCACGGAAAGCGTGGGGGTCACAGCCACAACAAGGACAACCCAGGTCCGAACAACCTTGCAGACGTTGTCCGCATGTCGCCCTCCCCATCTCCCGCAATCCCGGTTCGAAAAGGCTTAAGACCGGCCAAGAGTTTTAATGGTTCACGTGAGAACAGTGCGGCTGCTCAGGCTATCCCTGCACCCCAGCACATTCCTTGGCTTGTGACTGGGGAGAAGGGTAATCAGGCATATCTCGATGCTCGCGCCGAAGCCTTCAAGCATGGCAGTTTGCGTAACAAGTTCCTGCAGAGGTAAGTCACTGCGAGAACTATTGGTCACCACATACTAATCAATATTAGTGCTGCTCAGGCGTGGAACCGAAGTGATTCGCGCGCGGCTAAAGCTCTTAGTCTTAGGGGGCAGAGTGAGAACAACCTAATGCGTGAAGCCCACCGTGAAGCCGCCCGTATTCTTTACGAGGAGCGCAACAAGGATAATGACGACTCGAAAGAGTTGTATGTTGATCTTCATGGTATGTTGTCATAAAAAAAAGACATAGAGTCATTATTGACATTCGCCAGGTCTGCATCCAGATGAATCAGTGTCGTATCTTGAGGGTATTCTGCTGAAGCACAGCTCATCATCTCGCCCAGTGTATGCCATTACTGGAACCGGCCACCACTCAAAGAACGGCAAGGACAAGGTTGGAAAGGCTATACGAGGTTTCCTCAACGAGTGGAGATATGCTTTCCGCGAGTTTTCCGTACCTGGTGACCGCAACAACGTCGGTGGCATTCTTGGTATCGACCCGAGTAGCTATGACAAGAGCGTTGCGGAGCGGGCAAAGGAGTCGGAATCGGATGCAGACAGTAAGAAGGACACAAAGATCCGTATCATGAAGAGAGAAGATGTGGTGGATGCACCGAAAGGGCCGAAGCAGGCTGCTTGATCTAACCGAGTGGGGGTGGGTGGCACTCAGTAGGTAGCATGAAATAAGAAAGAGTTTACTTCACTTGCAGTGCTGTCGTTGTCAGTGAGATGGTCTGATGTCGGAGTTGGTCGAAGCCACTGCGAGGAAGTCGCATCCGTGACGTACCTCCCTCTTCCATCTGACCCACCACAAAGCGCTAATCTTCTCACGCCTCGACGCCTCCAACCCACCCATTCCGCTCTCACCCCAAGATTCCGTCGGCCAGCCTCGCTGCATCACCATCCTCGCGACCTACCTTACCTGTTGCCTGCTCCAGGCATCTCGTCATGGCGCCTCGCCGGCCCAGCACAGCCAACGATGCAGGACCATCACGCATACCTTTTACATCAGCGGAAGCGCTACTTTGGGGGCCAGAGATGAAAAAGCAACATGCATACCTACTCACCGAGATGCGCGTGCTCCAGAAGCAACATGAAGGATACGACAGTCGGATACGGGCTACCGAAGATGTTGCAGATGCTGCCAAAGCTGCCACGGCACGAGTCCGTCATTTGGAACAGCAACTCGACGCTATCAAGGCAGAGGATGACGATAAAGCGTTTGAGAAATGGGCGTCTGGCGAGATGACACGATTGAGCATCTTCGTCGATACCAATAAGAATGTCAGGCAGAAGCAGATGGAACTCGACGCCGAGGTTTCGCGTATTTCAGAGACTCTGGACAGAGTTGTACGCGTTCCTGCAGATCTCAAGAGTCTTCTTCGGCGCCTAGATACTCTCGAACATGACCGAAGAGAAGATAAGCATCGGATCCAAAGTCTGGAAGAGGAGATCAATCGGCTTAAGTGTATGCGACCAAGTAACCATTCGAGCCTTTTCAACCCAAGAGCGAAGCCGAAGGCGAAGAAAGGTATTACAAAAAGTTCAACACCTACTCAAATCCTGGATGCTGAGGTATCCGATGCCACCACCGAGACTGATGAAGAGGAAATGTTACTTCAGCGCACAAACATACGCGATGAGGTACAAGTGCCTCAAAGTCTTGCGACGAACGAAAAGTAAGTACACAAAATATTGCTGCTATGGGATATGCCTGACAATCAGTTGCAGAAGCTCCAGTCCGCTTGTAACGTCTCCTACCAAAGGCAGTTCTATTATATCAGCTAGACAAAGGTTGTTGCAGAGACCCTCGATCCATGACTCAATGTTACCCCGGCCCGCGGAAGAGCAACCTACGCTTGCTGAAGACTCAGCTACTAACCTGCGTCGCGCTTCTCCTCCACCAACACAGCTTGTTGTCAGAGGGAGCCGGTGCAACGAGCCTGCACCTGCACCCGAGCCCGAGCCTCAGCCCGAGCCTGAGTCCGAAGTTACACCAGCAAATACAAGCAATGCTCCAACAAACGAAGCGCCGGCGACACAGATCGTGGAGAGGAAATGGCCCAGGAAGCGAAAGCAACCCGATCCTGAGCCTCAAACACAACGCCAGACGCGATCTCAAGCTAGGAGAAACCAAGCCAAAGAAACCGAAGTACCTATCACTACAGGAGCAGTTGCCGTCCCAGAACCCCAATCAGCGCCGAAAATTGAGCCAATATCCTCGCCGCGCAAGAAACTCAAGGTAACTCCTGTGGATCCACCTGCCAGAGGCAAGGCCAAATCCGGTGCAAAGAACCAGACTACTAGTAGAAATACCAAGAAGACGCAAAAACAACGTGCTGTAGAAGGGCCAGGCGAGCAAGAATCGACTACTCATACGCAACAGGTTTCTACAACTACCAAGAAAGTCACTGCTGCACCCAAGAAGAAAGCAAATCTCGCCCTGCCTCCGTCAACCGTCACAAACCCGAAAGTGCACAAGAGCCTGATTGTAAAACTACCCTGTTCACGAAAACCAGTACATGTCGGTATGGGTGATATCGGTGACTTGCAACCGAGTGCAGCAGCTCGCGGGAGAATGTCACCTCAAAAAGTAGCAGCAGGGCCGAGTTCGCCATTCAAGGTTCTTCGGAACCCTGTGAAATCCCGAAAGTAGTCCCAAGAACATCCAGGTGTTGGCTAGAGTAGGCATACTGGCAGATTCCCCAACGATGAGCCATTGCATAGATATTAGATTTGGGCACTTTCAGGACTTTCAGGCAGCCGATGAGCTTCCGTACGCGGTTTCATTCGTATACAGGAATGGGCTGGGCTAGACTACTCAAGTCTCCTTGAACTCATACAAACCCTCGCGATCCGCAACCGGTACTTCCATATTCGCCTCTTCGATATCCTTTCCGTCGACTTTGATTCCCGCACGCATAACATCACCAGTCTTTACTGGGCCTACACCTTTTGGCGTACCGGTAAGGACAATGTCACCCTTGTCCAGCGTCATGACCCTGCTGATATCGCTTAGCTGTCGGGGGATCCGGAAAAGCATCAATTCAGTGTTGTCAGACTGCTTGACCTCATTGTTGACAGAGAGCCAGAGATGGGCTTTCTGTGGGTCGGGGATGCGGTGCTTGGCAATGAAGTTGCTGATGGGCATAAAGGTGTCAAAGCCTTTTGCAATGGACCATGGGAGACCTTTCTTCTTGGCCTCATCTTGGACGTTTCGCGCCGTCATATCAATAGCGAGGATGTAGCCTAGAGGGAAAGGTCAATGGATGTTTTGTCAAATACCGTACGTCAGATATCAGCCCCAACGTATACAACATACCTTCGATAGCATCCATAGCTCCCTTTGTATCCTCTGGATGCAGATCCCGTATCGTCTTGCCCATGACAAGGCCCAGCTCAACCTCATAGTGCATATTCACGCCCCGAGGTCGCAGCACGGGCCCCGCCCCAGGAAGCAAAATGGACGACGGTGGCTTGAGAAAGAAAAACGGCTGCTTGGGCGTCGCGCTCGATAGCTCCTTGATGTGATCGGCATAGTTTCGCCCAATGCACATGACCTTTTGGAAAGCGTTAGTTGTGTTTCATATAATGTGCAACTGTGCCTCGATCTAATGGATTGGGCTTTCGTAAGAAATTCAGACTCGGGGAACAGGTAGAATCCAATGCCTCGTCTCTATTCTTCCACAGCATGGTCTTCCCAACGGGCTTCTCTTCAATCAAGCCCTATAACAATACTTCTTCCCAAACTTGGCTTCTACGCATATCCATCTATCTACCCACCTATCCAAAGCAAAACAAACAGACAAACGAACATGACACACGTACCTTGCGGCAATTCGCCCTAATAGCCTGTATACTCGCCATTTCCCCAAAGGAACAACAGTGCTAAGTATCCCGTAAACTTTCCTTTTCCCTTCTCTTTCGCTTTTACTTTTTGTTTTTTTTTGAAAGCAGCCAAGCTGGATTTTCGAAAAAGAAAGCGGGGGGAAAAGAAAAAGGCTCTAGAATGCGTGAATTGGGCTTCGCACAAAGAGAGAGAGAGAGAGAGAACGATGGAGAGATGGAGAGGTGTTTTTTTTTTCCAAACCGAACTTCGGCAAACTGCACCTCACGTCCGGCAATTGACGGAGTACCTAACGAATGCAGGGAATCGGCGAGATCCAAGGGTACGTAGTTAGATGTGTTTTAAAATCCACCAATCTAACTGGCTGGCTGGGTCGCTGAATCGATGGTCGAGTGTGTTGCACCGCGTGGAATGAACGTGTTCGTGTTCGTGTTTGTTTCCCCACTCGGAACGCGCCAAGTACCTACGTCCGTACTTACTTTAGCCACGAGCCGAACGTGGGGGTCGCGACGTCGGAACCGAGAGGAGGGGGGGTGTGATACGAGGGCGAGTGCAGCTGCTGGATCCTATTTTTGGCACTGCATTAGCAGGGTATTGTAGATGTAAAGGAGTGGTGTTGTGTTGTGAGGAAAACAGGGAAAAAGAAGAGGATGAGAAGAGGAGGGGAGGGGGGGGGGGGATATACGTACACAGACACGGAGAGATACGAGGTCAGATAGCATTTCCGCAATGCGCATTTGCGGTGCTGAAGCTGCGGATTGTTGGTCTGCCATTAGGTGCAGTTTGTCGCCTGTATGTATGCACGTATGTATGTGCGTATGTATGTATCACCGCGCGCGTCGCTTTTGCCGGTACAGTACGTTCGAATCGATGCGTGGGAGCTACGTAGCTGGCTGGGAAGGAATCTGTGTCGCGTGCCCCCCAAAAAACAAGACAACTATTCACTTCGCTTTTCTGCTGCGATTTCTCGTACCCGATGTATGTATGTATGTAAACAGAGTGGCAGGTAGCAGAGGACGCTGTATGTGTGAGGTTTACATGTGGGGGATATTGATTGACTTAGTTACGATACGCGCGCCCTGATTCCGCTTCTTCTTCTGCTGCTACTACTACTACCACCGCTGCCACCGCAACAGCAGAACCCAACAAAACAGCTACAGCCACAACTACAACACACGAAGTCTCGGATCCTGATTTGGCGCGCGCAAAAGATCTGGTCAAGTTGCATTTTGAAGTCAAGGAGGCGCAGAGGAGGGGCGAGTTGAGTCGCGGGCTGGAGGAGGCGAGGGCCATGGTGGAGAGGGCTGTTGGAGGGTGAAATATGGGAATTGGATGAGGAATTAAGAACTAGGAACATGTTCGACTTCGGAGGGTGGAGTGTAAGGGGGAGAGGCTGGTGGGGAACGTACACGTGGAGTATGAGGGGGGAAACACCGTTATTCTTTCCCCTTCTCGGTACGTCCACGTTGTGGAGGGGTCGATGCAATACAGTCTTCCCTGTCGAGGAATGCATGTCGAGCATGTATGACAGAAGCGGGGCCAAGAAGCGCCTGGGACCTGTAATTGGGTTTGCGAACCTCTCTTACGACAAATGACTATCAACACACGAGACGGGATGGAAAGATTTCATTCATCAATAGTCGTAGGAATGGTAATGTATGCCATAACGTCGGTATACAGATTAGGTCAAAGGTGCTCTTAGGTAGACTTGAAGTTCGCCGCCCTGATCCAAATACCAGTCTTCAAACTCGGTTCAGGGTCCCGCAGCCGCTAGCATTAGGTCAATGATAGGCTTGACATCCACACCTGCAGCCTTCTTTTGGGCCAGCAGCTTGAGAATGGGTCGACACTCCGGTGCTACTGCGAGTGTTGCTTTGACTAGCTTGATCTTTTCGCGCATGCGGATTTTGCTGGGCATAGTTAGTATATGCGTAGGGCGATATTATTGAGAATGCTCACGCAGTAGTTGCTACTGATGGAGCAGATTCAGCTGGAGGTACAGCTGGTGCCTCGGGATCGGCTGGGTTAGGTACGGTTGCCGTATCGATGGGTGGCACTGCAGCAGGTGCTTCTGTTCCTACATCGGATATGGGTGCTGCAGTAAGAGATCGCGCTGCAAGAGGTATTGTTGCAGAAGGTAATGGCCGGGGTACTGTTGGAGCGGGTACTAATTGGGGTATTGTTGCTGCAGGTACGAGGGATGGAGCTTGTTCTGTATTGGCAATTGATGCATCTGCTGGAACAGCTGGAGGAGGAGGTACAGGTTCTGTCATGGCTGGTTCTGTGGCGGGTACTTGTAAAGTGGGCTCGGCCTCCGGTAGAGGCTCTGACTCTGGAGCAGGCTCAGGTGCTGCCGTAGGCGCTTCAGGGGCAGGCTCGGGCACCGTTGGAGGCGCGCTTGAAGGTGGTTCGGGAGCAGTCTCAGGCGCTGGTGGAGGTGCTGCTGTAGATTCTTCAGGGACGGGCTCAGGCGCCGGTGGAGGCACTTCGGGAACAGGCTCAGGCGCCGGTAGAGGTGCTACTGGAGGAACTTCGGTTGCAGGCTCAGGTACAGGCACCGCAGGTGTAGGCGGGGGTACTACAGGAGTCTTTCCAATCAGTTCCACGATTGTTTCTCAAGGTGCAATTCAGTTACTGGGTCTGGAACTGGTTGAGGTGCGGCAGGAGAGGCCTCTTCGGGCACTGGGTCAGCAAGCGGCGCAACGGGCGGAGGAGGCGCTGATGCGGTTTCGAGCTGCTCGGGTGGAAGTGTGTTAGGGGCCGTAGCAATCGAGGCCATGTAAATGAGCCCGGGCTAAAGATGGACGAGAGGCGTTGAAGAGGAGGCCTCGGAGAAGCAATAGAAGTGGTACGTGATGTGGGGGAATGGGATGACGGCGGAGTTGAGTGGTGAGTGAAGTCGCATAGTAGAGGATGACACTGTTGATTGGAAGTTAGGAATGAAGCCATGACCCGGCCAGGCAAGTTTCTAGATGGCAGGAAGGATTAGATGATGCAGCAGGAACGAAAGACGCATCGGTTGAAGCACGCGAATGCTGGAATGAGCGTGCTGAACGACTGTGGAAGCAGATCATCATACAGCCTTTGTGAAGGAACACATGATCTGGGTTCTGCATGGCGCACTCTGCTATAACTGGATTTATCATCCCGAATCGTGGTTTGCATGTCGTAGTCAAGTTAATGCAGAGGGCAAGTCGTCAAGAGCTTAGCGTATCCGCCGTACCTGCATGAACGACTGACGTAATCCTGGCGATTGCCGCCAAGCCCGCGGATGGACCCATCTAAGCTTTGGCTCTCAGGCGCGTACGTCTCTCACCAACCTCACGGACTCCAGCCACTGTTCAAATCCACTACAATCACCAACAATGGCACTCAGTATCGACCAGAAGCGCCTCAAAGCGACCAAGTTCCCTCCCGAGTTCGATAAGAAGGTGGACATTGAGAAGGTCAATGTTGACCTGATGAAGAGGTGGATTGCCAATAAAATCACCAACATCCTCGGCGATGAAGACGACATAGTGGTCGAGACGTGCTACAATTTGGTTGAGCAAAGTCAATTCGTCAGTACCGCTTGGAGGATAACGCGACGCAAACAAGCACTAACTCGTGCCCAGCCCAAGATCAAGGAAATCCAGATCCAGCTCACAGGCTTTCTGGGCAAGGACACCGCATCGTTCTGCAAAGAACTATGGGACCTCATGCTGAGCGCCCAAGACAGTCCCATGGGCGTACCGCGCGAGCTTTTGGAGGCGAAAAAGGCCGAGTTGCAGCAGGAGCAGGTATGACATACTACGGGCTCGCGTCAAGCCTTACTGACACCGTCTCTAGCTTTCCAAAGCCGCTGCCGATGCGCGACGCGCCGAAGAACAGGCCCAGAATGCCATGATCGACTCGTTCCGCCACAGCGAACGCTCAGACCGCCCCGAACGCGGACGCGGTGGTGGAGGTGGGCGGTACCGCGGCAGTGACCGTAGAGGACGAGGCAGAGACTTTGACAGAGGATCTCGGCGCGACTCGAGATCACCACCGTATGTGCCATGTCGCTAAACATGCAATGCAGTTTCTGACATGTGATAGGAGAAGAAGGCCCTCGCCACCAACTCGCGAGCGCGATGTGTATATACCTGGAGGAGGCCGAGGCCGCGGACGTGGAGGTCGTCGCGATAGGTCTCGCGAGCGCCGTCGTTCTCCCTCTGGCAGTCGTTCTGCATCCCCACCATATCGTCGTGCACGTCGCTCACCATCGTCAGGACCATCGCGAAGTCCACCCCGGCGCCGAATCCGTCGTTCGCCGTCTTCTGATCGCTCTAGATCTCCGCCTCGCCGCACGCGACGCAGATCTCCCTCACGAAGCAACTCGCCACCTGCCAGACGGCAAGGAGCACGCAGGGATAGATCGTGGTCCCCTAATCATGACAGCAGGAGGCTACCCAGGCATACTTCACGATCCAGTACTCCCCGTGACAAATCGAGCTCACCAGCGCCCAGGCTCCGAACAAGGTCACCGTCACGTACCCCGCCACGCCGGCGACGCCGCTCTCCTTCACGGTCTGTTAGCCCTGTGCGTGAGCGACGACGTAGATACTCGACGTCGTCGGATGCTGATTCAAAAGACTCTCGCGCTGGTATCAAGAAGCGCAAACGCTCGCCTAGCTCGAGCAGGTCGCGCTCCCGCAGCAAGGCTGAACGAGGTAGGCGCCGTGTCACTCGCTCGCCGTCAGATTCGCCTGTCCGAAGGGAACGCAGTCCGAAGGAGTAGTTCAGCCTTGACAATTTTCAGCGCGTGTCACAGGACGCAGTAGCCTGGATCCGTACACGCAATCTTCATGGTCGAATCGAGTGACAGAACCTGGTCGTTTTTTTTTATTGCGACCAACTATAATACCTCACCGCCATATTATCCATGTCCTCGCCCATGCACCATTGAGGGTCTTAATTCTGTCTTCAAAAAAGAAAAGAGCGAGTAGAGCGTAATCATGTAGGGTGTATGCCAAGGGACCAGCTGTCCCCACGTTGATTGTAAACTGGGCATTCTCGTGTTGCGTGTAGTTATATAGCCAATTTCAGCCTTGCAGTCCCTGTTCTCTTTTTGCTTGCCTTGTGCCGTGATTGACCCAAAACGCGTCATCTATATTCCTAGAGCTTCTCATTATAGTAGTTGCTGTCGGGCTTCTTCGTTCCCTGAGCAGTGTTTCAGCGAATCTGACCACTCTTCTGTCTGTACAGTATGGTAGCACGGCTTTTGTGCGTGGACCATGACACAGAAGATTGAGGGTCGCATTGTTGTCTACTCAACCAGGTTCTGTCATTAATTGAGGGGTGTAACGCGGGTAGCAGTTGATGTCGACGAGTCGTGAGAAGTGGTACGGCTTGTCGTTTTCGTCACACCCCGGGGATCCAAATGAATCATCTCATCCTTTTCGGCGTTTGCACTGGGCTGCTACAACACTAATGTCGTCGAGTTTCCCTGAATCAGTCAGTCGGAGAGGCCGCATACATGTGGAATATTCAAATACGAACCTCCTTCAATCGACAAGCCCTCATCAATCGCCTTTTCCATATATGGGCTCTCAGCAAAAGGATCTTGAGCAATTTCCCTTGCAGCATTTACAAGTTGCTGCGCGACAAAGCGCATGCCGTCCGCATGTGTGAGTCCTTCCGCATCCTTTTCCTTGTCCTCGTTCCATCGTCCCAGACTGTCACACACGTTTTCGACAATCTCGTGTTCCCACAGGTTGTCCACGACGCCGTCAGTCATGGCGATTACCAGGTCGTCTTCCTGAATCGCCACACGGTCCATTGCGGCGTGGTCTATTGGCGTGTCGGGACTATTTGTACCGAGCTGCCGCGGACAATCGAACCAATGCCATTGTTCCTGAGTCTTGTATACGACTTCTTTGGTGGTCGGGCGTATGACGAGGATCTGGGAGTCGCCGAGCTGTGTTACGTAGAGAACGGGGTGGTTTGGAGTTTCGTTGTCGGCGCTGAGGAGCGCGCCGCATGTGGTTGTTGTGCCGTGCCACTGGTTGGGCTCCGATGTGGCTTGCTGGGTGAGTTTGTAGGCATTCTGAAGGTAGGCGACGGGCTCGGGCGGCGTGGTGGCGTTGTATGTTGCCGCCTCGACTTCAAGAGCCCAGAAGTGGGCGATGAGGCGCGACCAGAGTCTATCACACGCTGTGTGTTAGCAGCGATAATTCTCCCGTACCTGTGAGGTTGGTATTCTTTGCTAACTCACGCTGCATGCCCTTTCTCCCTCGTAGCCCACGCCCCTACACCGTCGTTTGCGGCAATAAAGCTCTCGCTGACTAGGACCGCATCATCCCCATTTGTAACACCTCTGATCATCTGCCCGTTCACTGTCGGTCGCCGGTCTCGACTCATGTTGTGCGTGCTTAGCGGCTCTGAGAAACTCGTGGAAGGCATCGATAGAAAAGGCGGCGGAAACGGTCTTGAAGGTCTCTTTGCGAAAAGCGCATATCCGGCCTCAAAGTAGAAAGGTGGTTTGGACTTTGGCGGCGCTGCGTTGTATGGGACAGGCGTAGTCGTTCCGGCGCCTGTTTGCCCTTTCGGTACGGCTTGCGCATACCATCTCGAGGGTATTTGGAGGGTCGTTGCTACTGGGAGGATGTGTGCTCGTCGTGGCGGTGCGGCGGTTCTCCAGACTTGTGATGCTGTATGCTGGAGGAGGGGTGGACTGCGGAGGCGAAAGGCAGGTGCGAGCATGCCAGCGGCTGCCTTGTTTTGTTCACAAGACGGGAGAGGGGACTTGGTTCAGGACTTTTTTTTGCGCCCTAGTAATGCGTTGAAGCTGAAACTACATCAACAGCCGCTATGCTCCAATGTTGCGGCATGTGGGGAAACCCGAGATTGTGGTTTGGGTTTCGGCATGGCCAGCCTTGGACCGCGAATGAGATGGGGGTTAGTAACATGACTCAGCATGGAAGGAGTTGGGCGTGGCCATGACATTGGGAGATGCGGTCTGTTGGTGGTTTGCTGATTTGCAGGCTTATTATGAGATTATGGTATTGCCCGAAAAAAGTTGGCTAGAATTGGTAAATATTCCAGGCTACATTTGAACGGGGTATGTAGTAAGGCCGCGTCCCACCAAAATCACGTCTTAGCGCCATGTGGACTAACCAGGCAAGCCTTGATTCGCGCGAGTTGATATCGCAGCATGCTGTGTACAGGAATGCTCTCAAAGTCCCATGGGTGCAAAGGCGTAAACCGAGGCATTCCTCCCTTCCTACTTAGCATCCTTGGTATCCCCCAGAAAACGCCTGCCGATGCATCCCACCGTGATCCATAGCGTATTGATGCGTGCTCCCACGGCCCATGGAAATCCTGCACTTGTTCATGCTCTCCTCTTGGCAAAGTTCTCCAAGTCGGCTCTCGTAGCGACTCCGAGCACGAACTTCCTGCTTGCATCCGTCACCACCGCAAACTCCTGCTTTCCGCTGCCGTCTACGCCCCCATTGAAGAAGTCCTCGAGCTCCTCAAGCGGTGTTTCTGTAGTGATGACCTTGTATCGCCTGCCGCGTCGCTGGAACTTGTGCATGGCCTCTTGGACGGGATCGCTGTCCTTGACTGTGCCTTCCTTGAGGAGCTGCTGGAGGCGCGGAATGCTGATGTAGCCCAGCAATGCCCGGTTTGCCTGCGAGATGACGGTGAGGTGTGTGTAGTCGCGCTCAAGGCCGGACATGAGAGCCCATGATATCGGGTCGCTTGGCTGGACGGAGAGCGCAGGCGGGGGGTCGAGGTCCTCTACTGTGGCCTGTGCAAAGGCAGTCAGCAAGACACCCACAAGAGAGCTGGTGAACAGCATACGCCGCGGTACTTGTTTGCCCACACTGCCTGGTAATCGCCGTTTGGCGCGCCATTCGCGGCGGCGGCGGTGGTGGTGCTTGCTTCCGCTGCCATGTTGCCGACTGCGTCGTGCGTGGATGCGGCGGGGATGCTGGATGCGCAACTTTGTGACCAAAGCCAGGGCTGCAGATCCTTGGGCCTGCAATTACATGACGCTAAGCATGCACGGAGCGGGCGTTAGCGGGTAAGGCTTTTGCAGTGTTCAGGGCGTGTGACAGAGGTTCTAGGCGGCTTGGGAGCACCAGCATAAGCCTGTGCCTGTACTCGCAGCCCGGTGCAGTCTGGATATCCAAGTGCAAGTGCAGTGCGCCGGCCTTGACTCGCGAGTGGCGTGCGCGGCTGCATCGAGGCCCAGCCGCAGGCGGTGGATAGGAGCATTTTATTCAGGTCACAAATGCAATCCATGCATCATTCCTTGTGCGAGTGTTTGGTTTTGCATTGGTTCATGCCCACACGTGATGGGCACTAGCGACAACCACAGGTCGCTCGCTCCCACCTCCAACACCATCCACGCCCCCCCAACACCGCCGGCGAACGCACATCTCGCAGACTCGTTGCAAACCACTCAAGCGGCCGGCCCCTGTGCTGGGCTAAAATTAAACGATACCAGGATAACACGATGGCTCCGACGACGCTCCCGCTGCCCCCCGCTCGATCGCTCCCCGTGAATCGCCCCGACGGATGACAATTGCGTGAAACACACGTCTGGTTCTTCATATTGGAGGCGCGCACAGCTAGGGCTGTCGAGTTTCCAGAGTGTGCAGACGGTCCAGGTGGCTGCCGAGTCATCGCTGGCCGCCAGGGCAGGAAGCAGCAGCTCTGCATATGCTCCCCGAAGCATACCTGGGCTGAAATGCGACAGCAATCATCGCCATCGCGCTCTGTGCCGCATTTTCCGTGGCCGTAGCGGATGGCTGAGATTAATCTGACATCCCTGCGAGTCGCTTGCCGTGGCCTATTCGAGCGTGCTCGTGCCGTCGAAAGAAAATCCAACTCGAGGCACAAGCGACATGATCCCAGGCCATCTTGAGGCGTCTGGGATAGAAATCCAGGGTGGAGTCGGAGTCGAAGCTGAAAGCAAGCGGGCAGTCTTCCTCCCGCGCTGCATCAGAAAGGCGGCAGATGGCTTATCGATAGCCAACGCGGGTACGGAATCCCAAGCCTTCGGACCGTGACAATCTGGGGCAGCCATCCGACCTGCGGACATGTATGCAGGGACGTGCAGAGCATGCCGACTTTCGTTTCGTTCTAAAAATGGTAAACCCATTTGCAGTAACGCCCTCCTAATCATCTTGCCTGGAACACCAGGTGTCCGTCCACATAACTAACAAAGTCACGACTGAGCCCAACTTCTCAACCAAGCCAAAAGTCTCTGTTTCACCCTAAGTACATACTTCAGTGTGTCAACATCAACCTTCTTTCGATTTTGCTCACCTGGCTTACAGATTAGCTCCACGAACCCCATAGCACTCAGTTCATGCTTTGCCTACCCATTCACAGGATCAATCACCAGCAAAATCTGATTTTCATGATGCAGTTGCCCTACCGTCTGGTTTCTCCACCACCAGCATGACGGAGGCACATTTTGAAAGAGACGGAACAAGTATTCTTGAAGCCATAGAGGATCCTCAACCCAGACACATAATATATATCCATCTCCTACAGAAGGATTGTGGTGTGTCGCAAAACATGCAGAAGTAGGTCGTGGATGAGGCGAACCACACGTGCACAGTGTAAACCAAAGAGGACTTAACGAATACCACAAGATCCACTGAGATATTGCCATCGGTGATTGACCGATCGCTCAATCCTGGAGCTTCATTCTCCTGCCTCATGGCTGCATCTGAAGGGACAGTTGCCATTCAGTCTTCGTTGGGAATTGCACAAGACTTTGGGGGGTCTTCTCTCATGATATCGTGTCCACATCGAAGTGTTCAGTGTTCCTAGGCGACTGCGCTCTCATAGAGACCATGTACTTGAGGTAAGCGTTATCAACGAGGTAAGCAGGCGAAGATTGCTTCATTTCAAAGAAGAGACAGAGGTCTTGGGTATAGCGATGACTAGAAGAGCCGTCTTGAGTACAGTGAGTACCCCCTCATGTTATCAGAGCAGATGTGTATTCAAACTGACAGTATTTAAGTTGTAGTCGAAATGCAAAGAATCCCTGACAAGCCTATGTTCAGCGAGCCCAAGACCCCGCAGCTCAGCGTTTCTCACGTGGTGCCACGGCTTTTCCCGCTCGATCACTACTGTCGTCATCAAGAACACCATTATCAATCAGTAAGAAGCATACAGTTTGCGCAACATCAGAAAGAGCTAGGAAAACCAGTCTCCGCAGGTATTTGTTCTGCCAACGACGCGCGGTGTTCCCAGAAGGGTTCCGGCACGTTACAGGGGCCTGGACCAACAGGCTAATCGACTGTCCATTGCAGCTGAGCAAGGACACAAGACACCAATCGAGGGACCTGTATCGATGGAGAAGGCTCGTCGCATTCGAATCACCTGCGAGCCTTGTCATTGGGCTGTGACTGTGCCGTGTCTGGCTGAAGACGCAGCAGCTCAGTCCTCCAGCACGGACCCAACTCATCATCCCGCCAAACCTTGGAAGGCGGCGATGGCAGCAAGAGCAAACCCCACAACACAGCGAACGCGCCATACACTCACTGCAACGTTACCAAAACAAGGTCGCTGCATAAAGGCGCGGCAGTGAACCACCTCGAAAATTTTCCAATCCCGTAGCGCGCCTGTAGCGCGTAGACCGACGGACGTCACGTGCTGCGCCTGGCGTCGCTGGAAAGTTGAAGAGTTGCGTCTCCGATCTCTTCTCTCTCGCCCTCCCCACATCACCACAAATACGACCCAGCCACCTCACCCACCGCGCACCATCAATCCGCGCTGCCAGCCATCAACCACGCGGTCTTACTATCGCACCCGACACGTCGGCAACGTAAATCGCGATTCTGCGCACTACTTACGCGTCGACACGACATCGTACAAGCGTGAGGACGACTCGAACAATGGCGGAGGAGGTGAAATCGCCTGTCGCTGTGGATGCCACAAACCCTGCGGAGGAGGCGACGCGCTCTACGAATGCTGCCGCTGAGTCTACGGCTGCAGAGGCAAAGCCGGCTGAGGACGGCGCCGTAGCCGCCTCTGATGTGACTGAAGGTAAAGCGCCATCGCCTATGAATTGACAAAGGACATGCTAACAAGGTTGCCTATTAGCCTCAGACGACAAAGACAACCAGGAGAATGCCGCCGCGAAAGATGATGTCACCGCTGATGCGCAGGCTGAGCCCACTGCGGCTAGCGACGATACGGGTAAGTAAAAGAAAACGTTCCTTCATGGAGGTGATACAACGACAATTTGTGGTTTGCTTTCATTTACTGACACATTTCCATAGAAGCTGCACCTGCCTCTGACGCGCCCGCGACAAATGGTACCCCCGCGCCTAAGAAAGTAGCAAACGGCAAGCGCAAGGCAGCCGCTGGCATTCCTGAGCACAAGAAGAAGACACCAGCTAAGAAGGCAAAGAAGGCTCCTGAGCTTCGCTTGAATGTGTCGCCTGGGGACATGCACATGGTTGCTATGCGCGGTTACCAACCATGGCCAGTCATTGTGTGTGATGAGGAGATGCTTCCCGAGTCACTTCTTAGCAAACGTCCTGTCAGCGCTAGGCGCATTGACGGAACATACCGAGAAGACTTTCTTGAGGGTGGCAAGAATGCCAAAGACCGACGATACCCTATTATGTTTCTGGGTACCAATGAATTGTGAGTCATCAGTGGTGCGCTTTATATGTTGTTTTTGCTAATCAAAGTCAATAGTGCGTGGCAAGTCAACACTGATTTGTTGCCGTTTGACCTTGAAGAAGTTAAGAAGGATGTCGAGACCGGCAACCAAGGGAAACGGAACAAGGCTCTTTGGGAAGCATACCAAATTGCTGCCGAGGGCCACGATCTGGCATACTTCAAGGAAATGCTTTCTGCCCATGAATCAGCGATGCAGGAAGATCTCGAGCAGCGCGAGCAGAAGCAGCAACAGAAAAAGGAGAAGGCTGAAAAGGCTGCCAAGCGCAAGAGCACAGCCGTTGACTCTTCGGAAGATGTTGACATGGAAGACACTGGTGATGCCGCTCCGTCCGCTAAGAAGGCCAAAGCCACAAAGAAGCGCAAGAAGGACGACGAGAGCGATGCCGAGAGCGGAAAGGTATGCATAGCATTTGCAAATTGACCTGCGTCGACTAACTGAGTAACAGCCTGCAAAGACTCCCAAGACAAAACTCAAATTGACAACAAAGACGCCGAAGGAAGCATCTGCCGCCAAGCCGAAGAAGGAGCCCAAGTCCAAGAAGAAGGCCAGCGAAGAGGCGGAGCCTCCTGTACCCGAAGAGCCACCCATGACCGAAGAAGAGCGATTACAGAAGCGCGAGAAGCAGGTTCTCTACCTCAGACACCGTCTACAGAAAGGCTTCCTGTCGCGCGACCAAGCACCCAAGGATGAGGACATGACGAACATGTCTGAATATCTGAAGCAACTTGAAGCCCATGAGGATCTTGAAGCCGAAGTTATCAAGAAGACCAAAGTCCACAAGGTTCTCCGGGCTATCATGAAACTTGAGACGATCCCACTGGAGGAGGACTTTGCCTTCAAAAAGCGTTCCACTGAGCTTCTTACCAAGTGGAGCGGGGCTTTAGCATCCGATCCTGAACCAGCTGGTGCCAACGGTGTCAAGAATGAAGAGCGCGAAAAGTCTGAATCCGCCAAGTCCGCACCAGCTGTAGAGAAGGTCGCTGAAGAGCAACAAAAAGACGATGCTGCGTCTGAAACTGCAACTACAAAAGCAGCCGATGCGGATGGCGACGTCGCCACGACAGAGGCAAGCACAGAAACCGGCAAGGATGCATCCGAAGAGGCTGCCGATAAAGCCGCTGCTGGGTCTGAGACTGAGAAGGTTGCAACCATGGATGTCGTTGTGGCTCAAACAACAACGTTGCCTGAGTAAATAAGGGAGCCTGGACGCTCTTTCTTCCATTCCCGCAACAAGCATCTTAGTGTGGCTTGAACATATTGTTTCAGTGTCACGGTGGGTTTTGCTGGCTTTGATGGGCAAGCCTACGGAGCGCGCATATGGAGTAATTGTACTGGCATGTAATAGCTGACACAGATTCGGGCAACCATGTCATCTCTGTGCGGAGCAAGCTGAGTGATGATGGTTATTGAGGCTCGAGAACGGAGGCGTGGGATTATTTTTGCGGCATTCGTCCGCGTTTATGGGCGGCTCCCGTAAGAAACGGCAGCCAATTGAGTAAAAACTGTCTTAGTAAATTGAACAAATAAATATCATCAACCCCCAGATGTAATACGCGTGTTCCTCGGTGCTTGCATATGCTTATGGCTTGCGATTGTGAACATTACACCTCGCTCCTCCAGCATGTGTTGTCCTGTACACCTAGGTGGCGCGTCGCGTTCAATGCCCCACTATCATTATGACGTCTGGGGTCGAGCTCCATAACAAAACCGTCGAACCGGAAAGTTCACAACGTCATTCCAACAACACTCAAATTCTCATCTTAATCCATTATTCGACATCCAATTCCACCCACGAAAGAAAAGCTCAAGATGGCCGGCGCATCAAGGAAAGATCTTCTCAAGAAGGTGTACAATATGGTACCACCAATGCTTGAGAGCTTCCACAAGGGTACGATGGGTTGAATTGATGGTTTTCTCAGTCTCTAATTGTGCAATTCCAGGTCAATTGGGTCGGGTAGCTGTCATTGGTGGTAGTGAAGATTACACTGGCGCACCCTACTTCTCAGCCATGGCTTCCGCAAAGCTAGGTTGCGATATGGTACATACCCATCACCAATCTTCCGGCTGAGAGAATCGCTGACGTTGCTTTAGTCTCACGTAATATGTGAACCAGGTGCAGGCGCTGTGATCAAGACCTACTCTCCTAACCTGATGGTACACCCGTACATGCGGCAATCCAAGAACCTAGGTCAATCTGAGAGTGCCGAAAGCGTCAGTGCAGAAGTCATTGGCATGCTATCACGACTCCATGTCATCGTCATCGGCCCCGGTCTCGGCCGTGATAAGCTCATGCAAGACACCTGCGCAAGAGTCATCGAAGAGGCCAGGAAACAGGGTATTCCGTTCGTGTTGGATGCAGATGGTTTGTACCTAGCGCAGACGCGACCGGAGCTTGTGGAAGGCTGCAAAGAGTGCATTCTCACACCCAATGTGGTCGAGTTTGGTAGACTAGCCAAGGCAAAGGGCGTCAATGTTGACGAGGGAGACCCTTCGGAACTGTGCTCCAAGCTGTCCAAGGCCTTTGGTGGTGTTACCATTATTCAGAAGGGGTCTAAGGACTACATTTCCAACGGCACACACACACTCGTCTCGGATGGTGAGGGCGGCTTGAAGCGCTCTGGTGGTCAGGGTGACACTCTGACAGGTAGTCTGGCGACACTGCTGGCCTACCGGAAGGCATATCATGACAAGATTTGGGATATTGGCACTGAGATGTCAAGGAGCGAGACACTGGCTCTTGCGGCATTCGGCGGCTCATGCATTACAAGGGAGTGCTCCAAGTTGGCTTTCAAGGAAAAGGGCAGATCGCTGCAGGCCAGTGACCTGACGGATCATGTCCACACTGCTTTCCTCAACATCATCGGGGAGAGGGAGGAGACTCCGATGTTGTAGACACGTAGGGGTGCTGCAAGATGGAATTCTGTGGGCGTGTGACTTGACTGTAACGTAATGAAAAACTACAATGAATACTTGCAATAAGAAGATGCTTCTATTAGTATACTCCACTTTCGAAAGGACGCTTTGTAAAGTTATAGCAGTAGCCATACATCGAGATCAAGATTCTAGATTGGTATCATGACAAAGTGAGCAAGGAGTAAATAAACAGTCGAAATAATACATAAGAGTAGCGGAGTGTCCCGAAGCTCATGGTTCAAACACCCCATAATTACTGTAGTCCATCTATGAGAAATTGAAGACTAAAAGAAAAGAGAACATCCTGATTTCATCATCATAATCTCGAACCTGCCTTGATTCTTCGTGGAAATTTGCCTAGACAAGCGATCCTCCAAGTACCCAGACCTCACCGTTGGAGACCTTATCGGCGATACTGGTAACTTCGATGTTCGCAGGCTGGATCTACATGGCTGTTAGCTTCTGATTTGACAAAAACGCCGAGCAACGCCACAACGAGAAAAAAAAGAACGCCAAATGACCCGCCCAGCGGAAACGACGACTCCAACCCCGAAGAAGGAAAAAAAAGAACCTGGGATATCTGACTGCTGCCAGACGAATGCTGATGAGAGTGGGACTCGAACCCACGCCACTTTCGTGACCAGGAATAATGATGTTAAGATAACCTTAACCTGGCGCCATAACCAACTCGGCCATCTCACCAATTGTTTTGGTTGATTGATGGAAGTTTGGCCAGTTGCACCGAATATGTTTGTGCAGAAACCAAGCGGGGGGAAACGAACAGCCGCCTGCGTAATGGTGGGGCAGTTCCAACGCAGTGCCTGGGGGACTACTACTGGGACTGGCGGGGGGCTTGGGCTAAGAAACCTACGTACCTTTTTCTGACCGTCCTTGGACTCCCACCAGACCTCGTTGCCGGCAAGCGTCTTGACTTTCTTGCCCTCTTCCCAGGGACTCTCGGGTACAATGTGGCGCTGAACGAAGCGCTCGAGGTTGGTGCGGGCGCGGTCTTCTCCGCTGGCGCCGGCGTACGCGTTGTCGCCGAGCGTCTTGTAGTCGTCTGCGTCTTCCCAGGGCTTGCGCTTCAAGTCGCGCATGACGCTGTTGTGAGGCGCGAGGACCGTGGCGTTCTGGGCTGCGTCGTCGAGCCGCCCAGACACCGAGTCGATGTCCCTGGTCAGGCCGCTGAAAATGGCGATTTCCTGTGTCTTGCCGATGACATCGGATATGATGACGCCCGTAGAGACCTGGCCCTCTGGTTTGCTCATGATGTAGTCTCGAAGCGGCGACTGCGCGGTGATGGCGTGGAGCGACTGCACGATGCTGTCAAAGGGGCGGGACTCGGCCGAACAGGCGAAGATGAGGGTGATGGTTGCAAGAGGATATGTGAAGAGAGATTGGGCCTTCATGGTGGCTTTAGGTGGGGTGCATTAGGCTGTCGATGTTCTTGTTTGTGAACGCGGCGGTTGCAGTCGGCGGCGCACACGTCATGCCGCGGTGAAGCCAAGACCCCGTGATCGCGTGAATGATCGCCGGGCGCCTCTTGGGAGCTCGGGGCCCCTTCACTCTTGCACTGCACTCATGTCTTCGCCAACGTGAAATTCCGCGCCTTTGAGCGCGTCTCTTATCGCCTCACTTCGCCACACGGACAATGACGGATATGGAATTTCAGGTTCCAACAGTCACGATTGTATGTGCAGTGGATGTTTCGGTCTGCAGGTTTGTGCTAATAGCGTCAGGATGATCTCCTGGCTTTCCACGCGCAGCATTTTCCTCACGCGCCGACGCCTCAATATGTTCTTCATGGCGTGCAGCATGATGCCGAAGCGACAGAGGAATACTATGATGAAGCAGATGACGGCTTGGGCTACTATCCCGACGGCACCAAGCGCACCTTGACTGATGAGCAAATCGCCATGTTCCGACACTCGGAGATCCAAGCCATCCTTCGCAAACGCCGGTTGCAGAAAGAGAATGGCGAATCCGTTGAGCGCACATCTCTGTCCGAAAAACCGTCCCTCGATGTCGCCAGCCCAATGCAGGTGACTCCAGCTGCGCAAGAAGGCTCTGCACATACGACGAATGGTGCTCAACAGGCGCAGACTAAGGAGCAAGGCCCACAGAATAAGCAGCAGTGGGCGACAACTAGTACAAAGAGCAAGGCCAAGGCAAAGAGGAAGAGGGATAGATATGCGAAGAGAAGAAAAGAAGTGAGGCTGCAGAAGGGCCTTCCCAGACGAAGGAGCGGCCGCAACGGTGCTGACAGCGGCTACAGTGATGACGAGAGTGATGAGTGGGACCCGTGGCACCAGGCGAACGGACCGGATGTCCAGAAGGATGATGCCCTGGATCTGGATTATTGAGCTGGATGGCACAGGCAGTAGCCGTCTTTTTTTGGGGATGAAGTTGTCAAGTCACATCCATCCCCGTGCAATCCTTTGCAACAATACTGGTAGCACATGTATTGACACCCACCTGTAAGCCTCCCCCCTTTTTTTCCTTTCCTCAAATCCACATGCAATGATGAAACTTCGTATCGTCATCCTTAGGCGGAGACGGCGCGCTGGGCTTGAGACGAGAGTGAAAGACTTGCTCTTGCGGTCTGATCTCTCGACTCGTCTGGCCCTGTCAATGGCGAGTTGAAAATCTTCTCTCTGAGCACTTTCTTCACCGATTTTCGACTGCTGAACTTGGCTGTTTGCAACTGGACACTAATCTGGATACTAGGCAGCCGGTCTTATGTGCCTGAAACGAGCATGCGTACCAGTTGTAAGTGTTGGGACTTGGTCGTGGTGGTCCTATTCATGAGGTAGATGAGATGGTGTCTCATCAACTTGGGCTTCTTCTGTTCAGAATTTATCATTCGGGGATGTTGTATATAGCTTAGCAGCCTATTCTTAGTTACAGAATACAACTAGAGAGACTACTCAAATAACGCAAAATTTGATTGATATGTTACTAGAAGGACAGTGCTACGTATCCTCTAATGGGTATAGACGCCGTTCGGCAAAGTAGCTTCTGCAAGTTGCCTAGCAATCCCAACCAAACCTAGGATTCTTATACAAAACCCTTCCATACATATATTTAAAAAACCCCTTCACGAATAAGATTGTGTTTGTTCAAAGTTGTCTCCCTTTTCCATATTCACTGCATGGAAGAATGGACGCTTGTTGGATTTGACACTGCTTTGTGACAATTTGGTGAACGTTCACTGGCGCAGCCCATGACGCTAATAACAGATTCACCTTCATTTCCGCACCATACGCACGTGCTTCAACTTTCTAGTGTATCTATAACCTTCTATATATTTATTTCTGCTTCCCCCACTCGAATATTCTGAAAACCCAACAACAACTCCGACAATCGAATCCGGTATCGCAACTTATCAAAACAATCTCGTCGAGACCGTATCTATCAAGATGTCAGGCGCTCTTACTTTCCCCGAGGCTTTTGCTCAAAAAATGCCATTGGAGCTCAAACAAATGGTCTTCAATCAGATAGCAATCGGCGACACCAATGACATCGAGATCAAGCTTGCGGATGAATATAGCCAGACACTTGAATCACCAGTCCTTGACCTCTTGGCAGACCTGAAGAGGTGGTACCCGGAAGACGTGTACATTGCAGCCATATACTATTTCACTGGTCTGCAATTCCGATGGGTTTTCGTCAGCGATCACGAGCCGTATCGGAAACTTTTCAGGATCTTCCGCAAGCAGATCCCCATCGAGGTCAGAGAGCGAATCAAACACATCTACCTGCGACGAGTTAGATTGGCAAGCCTTATGAATCAAGTCCAACTGCTTTTCAACAGCCTCCCTCATTCCGACGAGACACAACTTCCTCATATATCAGACTACCCTCGTTATCTTCAACCTATCGTCGAAAAACTCCCGCAGGTCCAGGGCTTAGACATTTTTCATGCAATTTTGCTCGAAATTCGAAGCGCAATGCTATTATTGCCGCACGCAATACCCTCGCTCGACAAACTTGACCTTGGTCTTGAGATATCCGATTGTCTGATCACCCTGCACAGCCAGGGTAAACTTTACAGATATTCGCGTTTTATTAGTCAAGATACAGGTACGAACGCTATAGATGGGCTCGTAATTACCCTCTCGCCTCTCAAGACCATTGCCAATATATCTCAACTCAACATCCGAATCATCTGGGACAGCAATCTTGAGCACGACACCAAGCGTATCAAGATCACTGATAAGAAAGAAGAATACACAAAGAACTCCGTTATCAAGGCGTTGCACAAGGAGATTCCTGCAAAATCTATTACTGGTCATGTCTAGGACTGAACATGTACCACGGGATACAGGCCTGACTCCGTGGCTTACTTGGAGCAGAACGAGATGCTGTTTGGCTGTGCTTGGAAATTGAAAAGGCTGTGAGATGTATAAGCCGAAATATGGCGCAAGGCTATATATGAAGTGATGGAAAATAGTCGAGACATCTGTTGTTTTTGTTCTTGTTGTGTGAGAATTTGTCTATCGGCTTTTAGGTGCTTTTTCCCTACATTTACACCTATCTCTCGAGCGCCATAAGCTCGAACATGAGGAGATGAAAGCAAAGATAAATGCGACAAAAGATATGGGATGGATGAATATAGTGATTGTACTTGGTGTGGTGCCTAAACACAGCTGAATAGGCACCAACAAGTAGTAGTAGTAGTAGTAGTAGTAGTAGTAGTAGTAGTAGTAGTAGTAGTAGTAGTAGTAGTCAGTTCTCAGAAGATATTAGCGATAAATACGAGAAAAACAGCAGATATTGCCTCGCCCCTTTAAATTATACGTAGCTTCTGCATTAACAGTGGGACTTAAGCAGCGCACGGCTAGCACACTGATGTTTGCTTGGGTGACGTGATATCAGACTTCACTTCACCATCACCGTGCCTGTTTCCCCGTGCAACGCACGGTGCCCCACTAATCAGGCATCATCCCCAGTGACGTTCTGTTGCGCTCTCCCACTACAAAAACCCCACCTAGTCCTCTATCCCACTCCCTCCGGTGGTTTCCCACATCAACCCGCTCGCCAACAAGTCGCCGCCGACAGTACTATGGCACGCTCAACCACTACTACCACTGGGGGCAAGACCTCGAAGTCAAAGAATGCTCCCGCCGACAAGAAGAGCAAAGACAAGGTCGCGAAGCGGCCTGCACGCGGATACCACAAGTTCAGAAATGGCCTGCTTAACGTCACACCCAAGGGCGGGGAGAAAGAACTGTAAGTACTTGGATGGCTACTGTGGTTTGGGAGAAGGAACTAACATTTAACAGTGTCAAGGCAAATCAGCAATCGCCACTTCTGCGTCTGCCGGCTGAGGTACGAGAATGAGTGTGGATTGAACAGGCAGTACATGCTGACTCTATAGATCCGCACCATGATATGGAATTTCGCGCTCGGTGGAATGGTCTATAGGCCACGCGAGATATCTGCCAGATCTTTTTGTCTCAGGTCTTCGATCAATGTTTCCAAAGGAATCTCTCTTCTGCGAGTATGCCGTCAAATCTACGCGGAGGCTGCTGAAATCCCGCTGCGAGAGAGCATATTCTCCTTTGAGAGACTTGAAGACGACATAAAGAAGACTCTCAATAACCTCAAGAGGCACCAGCGTAAGCTCATTACTAAGTTACAAATCGAAATCTCTGAGGACGATGCTTTGACCAGCTGGGGTGCATTTAGAGCACTGGTGTATTTGGCAGGCCGAGAAGGTCAATCTTATCTTCCCGGGCTGAAAGAGGTGACTCTGCGCATCTTCTCTGTATCCATTGATCAGGTTACCAGGCAGGAAGCTGAGGATGAAGTACGCAATGACGTGAAGGATCTGTCAGGCAAGACATGGTTTGATGTAAGAGTTGAAAGGACGGGAGTGAGCTTGATAGCCTATGATAATGCGTAAGTCCTAAGTATAGTGCACTGATTTATCTTAGACTGATACCGATATAGGTTCTATGGCCGTTTTGAGCGTGACCATTACTGCGGATAAGATGCTGAATGAGTATCCTCGTCACATGATTGTGCTGGATAAGGTCATTCGTGTTAACGGTAATGGTAACATGGCCGGGCACCATAAGCGTCAATGCACATGGCTGCGCCCTAGCCATTGAATACCCGGGATGGCCACGGACTGAAATTGACTGTATTTTGATATTGGGGCAGGATTTGCGATGTGGTATTGAGGATCATGAAATTCTCTGGAGTTCAGGCTGGCTTTTGCATGACATAGAGTTCACAACAGGCTGAGATATTGGAGTTAGTACAGGAAACGATGGAATCATGATAACGGATGTCTTTTACTTGCTACAAGCTCTCTGAATTCAATTATCACTCCTTTGTCACTTTCTCTCACCCAGTAACAAAGCTGCCTTTACCTGGCTGCACGGTCGCGTGGGATTTCAACTATATAACGGCTCCGAGATCTCTTCCACCTACTTTCCACTTTCTCTACACTCCACACACTACTTACCACCCACCACCCCAAGCATGTCGCCACAGAAAGCTACGAAAAACAGAAAGAACATGGCCTCGAATGCCACGACAGCATCCACAGGAGCAGGAGTCGCCAAGCGTCGTTACAAGAAGGTCCGGTTCCACGCCAACGGTCTCTTGGATGTTGGGCGAAAGACTGGCAAGTACTTCAAGATGTAAGTGCATGCATTTTGTTTAATACCAATAATATCTCATTGTTGGGGTTATAGGGCACAGCAGAATCAGCGCGACTCGCCTTTGCTACGCCTACCTGCTGAGATTCGCAACATAATCTTCGCGTACGCCCTTGGTGGTCACGTTTTCGATACGCTTCGTATAATAGCACATCACTATGGCACGGCAGTCGCAAAAGAACAAAAGTTATCGCCCTTACTTGCTGTCTGTCGCCAGATATATAGCGAGACTGCGTTGTTGCTATACAGCCTCAATACGTTCTCAGCTACACGTGCCGTATATGTCAATGAATGGGTCAACCGCTTGGGGCCGTCTCGGCTCCAGGCAGTCTCAAAAATCCAGTTCATAACTACGGTTACGGTATTGCCCGCAGCCACCAGCCAGAACGACTGGATTTTGTGTCCATGTACGAATTCATCTGGTTTTGCACTGAGCGAGCAGCTTTTATCTTCAAAAGTATGCACCCAAGGCAATGTACAGCTGGTCATTATCACCGAATTTCACCCCACAACAACTGAAGACTACCGTGCAGTGGTTACACAGGAGGCGCGTGACTGCATGGTCAAACTCTTCGAGGACAACAACAAAGGTCTCAAATTCACTGTGGAACTAACGGATTTACCCTGGCTTTGGGATGAGTCAGAGGAAGAAGACGAAGAGGAGGAGGAGGGTGACGACGATGACGACGAGTAAGCTTCATCCTCCCCCGTTCTTGCAATCACCCACTAATTACTCAATTAGATAGCCACCCAGCATTCAGCACGCGACTTTCCGAAGCCCCTTTCTATCCCTACTATTACTGATCTCTTACTCCAAAAGTATTTATCTTTCTTATATATGGTTTTCAGAATTTCCTAGCACGGGTCAAAACAAAGCAAAATGGTCGGATCAAACTGCATTCTATGGTTCTTCGATATCTGCATTCAATCATTTCCAAAATTGCAAATATGAGGATACGGGAAACCTGGGCTTCATCATGTACATGAGACACATAGCTTAGTGGAGAAGAAAAAGTTTGGATTTTGATAATATTTGTGAAATGTGTGAATAAACATTGCTACAGCCCGTGACGTTGCTGGAAAGGGATACAGTTTTAGTTGCTAGGATATAGTACCGGTGCTACTTCTTCCTGCTATATTACACATTTATCATATATCCATTAGCTCTCTATCTCGGCTTGTTGTGTTCTCGCATAGATTTTTACTCTATATCAACAATGAAGTTGTGTATCAATGACGTGGGTACCACTACCCCACCTTTTAGCGGCTTCTTCTCCTCCTTACACCCCGGCCGCGCAACACCGACGCTGCTCAACAATAATGGTAGCGAACACACCGGTGCCGGTAATATATCCGGTGCCTACTTTTCTGATCCAGACATACTAAAAGATGCAAGCAGATGCGTGCTAAGCACGCGCTTGTGACTCATGAAGACGCCCGCTCGCTGGCGACCCGCCTTAAACCCGTCCCGGGCCTAACGTCGACACTAACCATGCAGGCAATCACCAGTATCTCGTCAGCCGCAGTCTTTCTTTTCTTCTTCTTCTTCTTCTTCTTCTTCTTCTTCTTCTTCCCCATCCTTTTGTTGCTTCAGTTTCAGGCTTATTGAAATTGTACACTTTCACCGACTACGGGCGTCTTGATCCAGGCTGTTGTGCGCTCTACCAGCACACAGTCCAGGATTGCCACCATGGCCCCCACTGTCATGTCGCGCATTACTCGCTTCCTTGGTATTCAATCCCTCAATGCAACAGGGCGAGATGCGTACATCATCATAACACTGCGTTCCTTGCGCATGTTCACTGCCGGCATTCCCAGTCTCATTCTGGCCCTCTTCTTCGCCTCGCTCGAATTTCCTGACTCGAGGATCGGAATCTTCATGACGTTAACGCTGCTCGGAGATGTCATGCTTTCGTTGCTGCTTACCCTCGTGGCAGATAAACTAGGAAGAAGAAGGATTCTGTTCATGGGCAGCGTAATGATGGCTTGCTCGGGTGTCGCGTTTGCTCTCTCGGAAAACTTCTGGATCCTCTTGATCGCAGCCGTCTTTGGTATTATTTCCGTCACCGGTGCTGACTGTGGTCCGTTCAGGGCGGTCGAAGAGAGTATCCTGAGTGGGTTGACTGACGAGAAGACGAGGAGTGATGTCTTGTCGTGGTATGTAACAGCGACCACCATGGCTGGAGCCATAGGAGCAGAGGTTGCCGGAAGAACAGTGCACGCTCTTGAGAAGAGCAGTGGCAACATCACTAAAGCATACCATGCTCTCTTCTGGGGATATGCAGCATTTGGTTTACTCGGTAGCGTCTTGTGTCTGGGCCTGAGCCGCAGATGTGAGGCTGCTGGCGAGAAACATGCTGAAATGAAAGAACGAGGACGAAGCGGTGGTGATGGCGAAGAGGAAGAAGTTCTCCTGGAAGCCATGACACCAAGCACCACCGATAATTTTGATCACGACGATGAAACTTCAAGAAGACGTGAAGATCTCAGAGTTCCACCATCGCCTAAAAAGCAGAGCTACTTCAGCCAAATTTCGAAACCCACGCGGTCAATCATGTACAAGCTCTGGATCCTTCTCGGCATCGACAGCTTAGCGGATGGCATGACACCCTACTCACTGATGAACTACTATGTCGACCAAAAGTTTGATGTCTCCAAGTCTACACTCGGAGATATCACATCGGCCTCGCAGTTTCTCTGCGCGATCGGCGCCATTTTCGCCGGACCACTAGCCAAACAGATTGGTCTCATCAACACCATGGTCTTCACGCATCTGCCTTCGTCGATAGCCAGCGCTTTCATTCCCCTACCCTCAGGTGTGGGCTGGACAATCGGGCTGTTGCTTTTCCGAGCTTCTCTCAATAGCATGGATCAAGCTCCGCGCACAGCCTTCATTGCTGCAGTCGTCAAGCCAGAGGAGCGCACAGGCGTCATGGGTATTACGAGTATGCTGCGCACGCTCGCCATGAGCGTGGGCCCAACCATTACCGGTCTTCTCTCTGGCAGTGATAACTTCTGGTTCGCGTTCCTGGCGTCGGGTATCTGCAGGATCACCTACGATATCGGGCTGTGGATTCTGTTTGTAAATGTCAAAGTGGACAAAGATGCCGGAAGCGAGGAGGAAGATGCTGTTGAAGATGAAGACTGGGATGGCTTGCTCAGCGACACGGTCAGCGATGATAGCAGCGATGGAAGAAAGAGCAAGGATATTGAGAACGAAAGCAGAGTTTAGATTGCAGGCTCAACCATATCTCTAGATGGACTCGTATCACAAAATGAACCACCTCTTCATCGTTACCCTGTTACCATTTCTCCAAACTAGCACGCCGCCTTCTCAGCCCGCAGCAACGTGTCATTGCGATCATCGGTATACAACTGTACCTTGATACCACGCGCCTGTTTCCTCTTCTCACTCAGACTATCCTTGGCGCCAAACCTCTCTCGCGTCTGGGCATCCAAGCCATGGAACAGCGAAACTAGCGCACTACTCTTCCAAGCCTGGGTCTCTGACGTGTGCGTCATTGTCATGGCCGTGATCAAAAAGACCAGCGTCGCCAGCACCGCCGCAATCGGAAGCACCGAGAACCCCCATCGTACATGGACATACGACTCCACTGTAATCGACTTCCCCATTGTGGGCACCGCGCCCATGAAGCCGCGGAACGCCGTCGTCATGGACACGGCGAGATCGCTCATCAGCATGTTCAGCCCATCCGCGTACTCGTAGTAGTTCCAGTAAAACGCCGTCAGGATATCGGTGTCGAAGAAGGTTTCTCCAGATGAGATGCCCACGGTGAGATTGACGACAACAGCGCGATCCGGGTCGGTGACGCTGCGCGTGAAGTCGCTGGTAGTGCGTGTTGCGGAGCCGTTTGTGAAGATGGCGCTGAACCAGCCGCGGATACTCAGCATGGCGCCCATACCAAGCAGATACGCAGTGTCATCGGACTCGCCGTGGATGTAGACGCCGTAATCGGCATTGGGGTCCGGAGAACTCATGTCGAGCACAGTGGTGTTTGTGACGGAATGCGTGATGTTCTCCTGGTGCGTACCGTTGATCACCGCCGCGGAGATGGTGTTGACGCAGGCTTGCAGCGTGCATTGCTTGGCCCAGGGGTTGACAACATCAGGGCGGTCGTACGACTCGGTGCCTATGAAGACGAGCCGGATCATGGTGGAATACGGCATGTCGCCGTAGGCAGACGGGATAAAGGACGTCATGCTGAAGACGTCGGAGCTGGTGTTGAGCAGCGCGCCTTGCGGCACTTGCCAGCCACACGTGGAGATGTTGGGGGAGAGACCCAGCTCTGGCGGACAGTATCGCGTGATGAGGTTGCTGATGTCGGTGCATTCGTGGCATACGGCCAGGGACTCGAACGGTTCCCATGCGCAGTTGCCGCTTTGACATTGGAATTGCAGTGATGCTGCGGGTCTGTTGTTCTCTGCGAAGAGCCCGTTGTAGACGGCGGCCTTCAGGGGGAGAATAGGGACAAAGCCGGCTGTAGGGTGTCAGTAGGATATCTCGTGCCATACAGCCAGGGTCCTTACTAATAGTTGTGTTGCCCGGGAGGGCGCCAGTGAAGTTGAGGGCTCGAGGGATCGCGGCACCAATATCACTTTCAACAGTTCGGATTTTGTACGTTGCGATTTGCTGTGCAAAGGGTCCGAGAGCGAGACTGACAATGGCAACGATGGCACCAAATGAACCAAGTATTCTGGGTGAAAACATTTCAGTGATTGATCAGAATGTTTGGTCTGCATGGACATACCCTCCTCGAGCCGTTACAAGTAGCTTGGTAGCGCCCCAGGAGCCACGACTGGCTTCGTCAAACGCCTCCATATCTGACAGTGGCGTAGGCGCTTTTTTGAATTTAATCCACTTTGCTTGGGAGATGCCGCTTGAAAGACAGACTGTCATGGTGGCATTGGCAAAGGTAGCCAACAAAGCGATGAGTGCGTTGAGTGTGATATCATGAGGCTAGTCTGGTAAAGCTTGTCCGTTGTAACGAAATACGACTCCGATGATGGAGCCAACAGCGCCCAGAGCAACGGCAATAGCCATCATCTCGAATACCCAGGTGCGAGCACGGGATGGCTTGCGAGAAGACTGTTGACTAGATGTCTCTGAAGTGACGGCAGTAGTATGGGTCGACGAGCTCCAGTGCGCTTTGTGCCTGATGCTTTGTGGCTCACTAGACTGTGGACTTGGCTGCTCGTATTCGAAGCTGCGCACATCTTCCATACTGTGGTGAGCCAGCGGCGGGGGGCTGTAGCGTTCATCCAGTGGTTCAACTTGAACGTTTTGCTGCAGCTTGGGTAGC
Source organism: Exserohilum turcica Et28A (assembly GCF_000359705.1). Lineage (NCBI taxonomy): Eukaryota > Fungi > Ascomycota > Dothideomycetes > Pleosporales > Pleosporaceae > Exserohilum > Exserohilum turcicum. The sequence goes on along the minus strand of NW_007359959.1, from coordinate 1,346,040 downwards.
TGTTGGTACGCCATGATGAATTTGAACTAAGACAAAAAGTCGCCTCTGTAGAGTAGCCCGAAACAATCAAGGTAGGGACGACCAAGTGGCCTAGCCTCCACATGAATATGTAAGAAATAGTCGTGTTACTAAACAAACCATTTTTTCTCAGCCTTGCTCCCCCAAGCACGATAAGCTACAAGACGCCTACTCCAAAGGCGTGGTAAAGGATTACAGCGCGATACCTAGATGAGGATGCGTCCGTTTGGGGCTGAATTGAAGGCTGCTGAGAGCTGAAAACACGGCAGTTGTTCATTCGTCAGCCTTGCCGCCAAGGCTGGCTTCCACTCGCTCCAGGTGCCTCGAACAGTCAGGTTGCCGTAGATAAGCACGATAGCTCCGCATAATATATAATATCGAGTGCTGGGCATGCGCGCTGTCAGGTAGTGAGGGCAGAGGCGACATGCAATATGGGCAGCCTACTCGGAAGCCCTAGGACGAAAGCAGCAATTGGTATGGTTGCTTACTGGCTACGAGTCTTCTTACACAAGATACTCGGTATATTTAGATGGCCATGCCGACCCCACACTTTCAGCCCCAATTTCGGCCAAGACAGCTTGAACTGGCTTCGTGGGCTTAGCATGATAAGAGCATGCAGGCGATGGATGGCACTTCATATGGGCTCCGCGGGAAGTAAACTTGAGGGCTTCGCTTGTTTTTGCAGTCTTGGGTTGGAGTGTAATGTGGAGCATTGTATGAGCAAAAGGGTCCAGACCATGGACGTGGCAGTCCTAGATGCACGTGACATTTGACTTCACCGGATGCCAAGAAACCAAGACATTCCACTCTTACAAACAGCGGAGACTGTGCGTTTGTCTCGCCTAAGTATGTATGCGAGTAACGTGTTTTATCAGTAAGCGGCCCACATCAGTAAGTGGCCCACCCCACCAAACCTGACGCGATACTCTCCACAACCACCACTATGCCGCGACAACAACGCTCTGTACAGACTTCTCGTGAAGGTAGAGTTCTTCTAGCATCTCGCGCGCTTTAAGAAAAACGTGTTGTAAGCCAGCGCCAAGCTGCTATGCTATACGACGCTCCACGAACAACGCTCCGACGACGCCTCCGCGGTACCAAGCCACGATCAGAGACAGCCTCCGTCAATCGCAAGCTATCAGCTGTCGAAGAGCAGTCTCTTGTTCAATGGATCATAGAGCTAGATCGACGAGGCTTTCCGCCCCATATTATCGACGTGCGACGGATGGCAGACGCTCTACTCGCTGCGCGTGGCCAAGATCCACCTCCACAGCCTATTGGCAGATGCTGGGTGTCGCGCGTTTATCCAGA
>NW_007359959.1:1330544-1342923 GCF_000359705.1 Exserohilum turcica Et28A | reverse complement strand
GAGCGGCAGCGTCAATATATCGCTTCTAGTGGGGTGCTCCAGGTCCAATAGGCTTAGCAGATCATTGCAGAGGCAGAAAGGGTAGTAATAGGGGGTGACCAGAACCAGACTGGCGAGCGACGTCAGCGCGCGCCGCCAACGTGCACGAAGTGCCACGTTCAAGGACATACTCGGACTTCATGTAAAGCTAGATAAAGAATAATATCTTTTAATTTAATTTAATTTTATTAAGTTGCTGTAGAGCAATTGAGTAGAGCGTCGCGTCAGGTTTGGTGGGGTGGGCCACTTACTGATGTGGGCCGCTTACTGATAAAACACGTTATTACAAGGACCGACCATGAATATAGAGTTGTGGATTCCGGCAACAAGCTTTCGAAGCTACGGCAAATCCCAGTAAGAAAAAGAGTCAAGCTTAACTCGGCCAAGCTGCCTGATGCAATTGGCTTCTAGTTTCTAGTTTAGCGTACTGGCCCACAACTGCATACCATGAGTAAAATAGAGTTTCAGCGCATTTCCCAACCATTTTTCCACCTCCAACCACGACAAAGACGTCAAGACGAACAATGTCCCAGCGCCCTCCGGAAAACCTCCGGTATCAGCTGTCTTCACCACCATTACCGAGGTCGAAGCCCCACATGCGCCACCCCACATCCCGATGACCTGGCAATTCCGGGGAGACAGCGCACTGGGCGGGGGAGAGACTTTTAAATCGTATTCGCAGACAGATTAAACAAGTTATGCCAAGTAGGAGAGAGAGAGAGAGAGAGGCCTGACGTCTGAAGTCCACCAACCACACACCCCTTTTTTCCAAACAGGAACCCCACAAATCCTTTTAAGTAGCCATGTCGTCGAACAGCCCAGATGAACTGCGCCATCCCAGCCTAAAACGCACCTTGCGCGGCAAGCTCTCCGCACAAACAATCGAGTTTCGAAATCTGAAATACGCATCGGTACCAGGACGGTACAGAGACTCTGTGCTCAACGACGAAATCAAATCGGGAACCGACGGCGATGCCGTGGTGGATGCAACGCAGTTTGGACCGTCATGTCCGCAGCACCGCGCAGGCCAAGCATGGGGTCTAACGCTCGCAGGAAACGTCAAGCTTCCATTCGAGCCAGGCCAGGGCCCCGAGGAAAAAATGGACGAGCTGGAGTGTCTAAACTTGAACGTCACGGCGCCTAAATCTGTTATACAGGAATCAGGGGAGACAGCATTGCCGGTCTTCGTCTGGGTCCACGGCGGCGCGCTGAGCATCGGTTCGAACAGCTGGCCGCAGTACCAAATGCGGCGGCTCGTCGAACGCAGTATCGAGATTGGGAAACCGGTTGTCGGGGTTGCGATAAACTACAGGCTTAGTGTCTTTGGGTTCCTGGCTAGCGACGATATCAAGGCGGCGGGCAACATGGGATACAAGGACCAGGTGCAAGCGTTCCGCTGGATCAAGCGCCATATCGCGGGCTTCGGCGGCGACCCGAATAATGTTACTGCGGCGGGCGAGTCGGCGGGCGGCATCTCGCTTTCGACGCTGCTCTGTGCTAATGTAGGGGCGCAGGGCTTGTTTGAACGCGTCGTCATCATGAGCGGCGAGGCGACGCTGCGGAAATGGCGGAACGCAGCGTGGCAGCAGAAAATGTTCGAAGAACAATCTACATACCTGAAGCTGGATGTGGCGGATGCGGAGGCCAGGAGAAAAGCGTTGCTGGAAACTGATGCTGAAGAACTGGCGCAAAAGTTGCCGCTCGCCCAGCACTTCACCGCCACCGTCGACAACGACTTCGTAACTCGTGAGGTAACCATCGAAGCGATGATGAGCGGGCAGAGCGCCGTCCACAAGCCCTCGTGGTGCCGTGAATTCGTCATCGGGGATACCGCGCACGACGGCCTGATTCTCAAATCCCGCATCCTCAACCAGCCCAATGCACTGGACTGCTTCAAGGAAGCGTGTGCAAAACACATCTCCCCAGCTGAAACCCAAGTCCTCCTCACCGCCTACAATCTCCAGACGCCGCTGCCAAACAAGCAAGAAGAAGACGAGCACCTGCTCGAGCTCGTCAGCGAGCTGCGCTTCCACCTCCCAGCACTAACCGCACATCAAGCCTGGAAAGCGAGCACGCCGCCAAAACGCGCCTCGCGCTATCATTTCCACGTGCCGAACCCGCTTGAAGGCTCGTTCCAAGGCCTGGCGTCGCACGAGCTCGACGTCGTGTATCTGCTGAACAACTTCGAGGACCATTTCGACGAGCACAACCGCGGCATTGCGCGTGCCGTGCAAGACCGCTTTCTCAGACTGGCGAATGGAGAGAGGTGGGCCGACGACGGCAAGGCTGTTGTGTTTGAGCGTGCTGGTGTGGCCGAGGTCGACGAAGAGCTGTATGATGCGAAATATCGTGGCGAGCGCGGGGCCGTCTTGCGGGCTATCGGCATGGAGAAGCTGTGGCGTGTTGCTGAAATGTGGCAGAATGTGCGGTCCGAGGAAGAGGTTTCGTGATTGGATAGGGGTTAGTAGGGTAAAGTTGCTTCACTGAGTAAAAAAAAGCGTCTAGTACAATATACGTTCATCAACATGCCGTAATTCAATCCATAGTACAGTAATTTTGAACCGAACCAGTGCGCCGCCTAGCTTATGCCTTGAGAAACTCTATGCTACATCAATGAACCCTCTCTTCTTCCTGTTCTTCTCCTCATCCAGCTTATCCACATCTTCCCATCTAACCAGCTGTGCCTCGTCCACTCTCTCGCCCACAAATCTCATAGCTGCAACGTTGAAGCCAATCAAATCCTTGTTTCCCATCAACGTGTTCCTGAGGTCGTTTCGCATTCCTTCAATCACCGTCTTGAGCTCTCTGCTTGCGACAATCTGCTTTTGATGTGTCTTGAGCATGAAGAAGAGGACACGGCAGGTCAGGGTGATGTTCCATTGTTTGCGCACCCAGATGGCGAGGAAGGTGAAGAGGGCGGGTAGAGAAGAGAAAGGCAGGACAAGGAGTGCATCATGGAGCTGTGCAGCAGGAATCTTGGAAAGGGTGTTGAGGACATGGCGTTCGGCTGATATATTACCAAGGGCAAGGAAGAGAGGGTCGCGCTGCGGTGGTGCAATCTTTGGATTGGATTTCCTTTGGATTTCCCAGTCGCGAACAACTTCCAAGTCTGCTATACCAAGGTCCAGGGCTTCTTGGATGCGTTCACCCGCTGTGAGGGTGGTGATGGTTTGTTTGCTCGCGTCGACTGCTTCGGCGCGTTCACCGTTCGGGTCTTCTTCGTCTTCGAGGTTTGTTGCAAGCGTCTTCTCATACATTTCCTCGAGCTCCTTTTCTCTCTCTTCCTCAAGGAAAATGGGCTCTTCTGATCGTGTCCAGATCCGTATGCTCTTGTCGTGACTGGCTGTGACGACAAAGTCACCTGTTCGCGCTACCGTCATGGCCCAGATCTCGCCGTGGTGACCCTTGAACTTCTGAACCTGTTGGAATTTATCGCCATCCCAGCTCTTGATTGTCTTGTCTTTGCTTGCACTGAAAAGGAGGTGGCGTTCGTCGCTGTCGACAGGGTGCGGAATAAAGGAGATTTGCATGATGCTGTCCTCGTGCCCGAACAGAGCTTTGTGGCAGTCTCCAAAATCTAGACCCCAGATGCGTATGTTTTTATCAGCAGAACAAGTAGCAATGAGTTTGCTGTCACTCGAGATGGACATGTTGAGCACTGGCAGTTTGTGCCCGTATAGGTTGAGGAAGAGCTTTAGTGAGTCCACGAAGAACACCTTGACAGTATTGTCGAGAGTCGCAACGGCTAATAATCGAGAGTCGGGCGAGAATTGCACGCTAAGAACGTCGTCGTTGACCTTGAGTATACGCGACTGGATGAGCTTGAGACGAGGTGTTGTGCGCTTCGTTCTTGGTATCTCCTCTTGGATAATGTCAAAATTCCAAAACTTGACGGATTTGTCTGCACTGCCGGTAACAAGCGATTTTCCGTCAGGGTGAACTTGCATAGTCCACACGGCTCCTTCGTGTGCGGAGATCTTGTCGAGCAACGTGGATGCCGCAATATCGTACAGCTCAATGTCGCCGTCTTTCGTGCCTACGACAACGATCTTGTCGCCTGGCAGGAATGCGCAGCAAAGTGCATATCCGCACTCCAGTGTACGCAGGCAATTCTGCGTCTTGACGTTCCAGATCTTAAGACCTCCGCTTGACGCAGAGGCCAGCATGCGGTCGTCAGAGCTGAGTGCAAGCGCTCGCACGTCGTTCCTGTGACCCGCGAGTTCAACGGCCAGAGTCCGCGAGTAGTCAGGTGCTTCCTCGCTCTTTGATTTGCTCCTTTGGGGTACCTCGTATACGTCCAGTAGGTTGTTGTTGGTGCCGACGAGCAGCTGCAGCTTCTTGGTTCCTTTGATATACATCCATGCAACCGACCTCACCTTTCCAGCCGTCCGTATGGTCACGTATGGCACAAAGACTTCGCCAATTTCAGCGTCAGCCGGGTTAATCTTCTCATCGGCATCAGCCTCCTCTTGCGCATCCCCATTTGTCTCGTTCTTTGACTTTTCCCGCTTTCTCTTCCTCTTCCTGATCAAGCTCTTCCTGACTTCTTCTGGAGTCTTGATTCGCCAGATTTCGACGGCCTTTTCAGCGCCATGCACCGCGATGTAGTCGGCTTTTGAGTAAAACGATATGCCCTGTGTTCTGTCCTTGCCCTGCCGGTATAGTATGCCTCGTGGGGTAAGGTATTCCAAGTCTGTGGCTTCACCAATCTTTGAACCAGCTCTTCGTAGGCCGGCTTGATCAATGGCCCACACCTTGAGCTCCCCGTCATTGCCGGCTGTGATGCAGCCACTGCCATCTGGCGAGACCCCGAGAGCCCAGCATTCCCCGTTTGTTTGCGCAATGTGCGTCTCGATGCAGTGTTGAGTGGTGACGTCCCAAATCTTGATCAACGCATCCTTGCTGGTGGACAGCAGAAACGCCTGGTCCTGGTCCATTTCCACATCTTCGCCACTGACGCCATCCTCTTGCGGCGCATCTTCAGGGTGGATAAAGTGCAGCCCGGTGATTTGACCCTTGTGTCCTCTCAGCTTGAACAAGCCTGTTTCGGAGACCAGATCCCATATGATGATGTCCGTGTCTTTGGAACCACTGGCCAATCGGACGCCGCTCTGGTCAAAAGCAAGGACTGTGACTGCCGTCTTGTGACCATTGAAGCTGATAACGACGGTCGACGTGCGCGCATCCCAAATGCGTATGCTTCCGTCTGCATACCCAACGGCGAAGATGTCTGGATCCACCTCGCTTCGGCGGATGACGGTGACTTGGTCAGTGCAGGAATTGTCGCGCCAGCGGCTCACAAGCTCGCTTTTCTTGATATCCCAGCACAGCACCTCCTCGTTGGCAGCGGCGTATGCGCGTCCGGCGCCTGCAGGCCGACTGGAGCCCGGCTGGGTGAGGCCTTCGGGGGTCCAGACAATGTTCGAGGTAGCCGTCGCGACCACGCCGAAAGCGTCGGTCTGCTCATATTTGCTGTACCAAGGTCAGCAGGAGCTTTGCATGGGGGTGCGCTGCGTGTGCGCATTACCTGTACGACTTGACCATGTTGCGCTTTTTTCATACAACAAGCCAGACAATGGCGGAAGCAGTAATCTCAAGGTGTTCAAGCGCAGTCGTCGCGACTCATGGCGCTGCTGGCAAAAGGCAGGTCGCTATGCGCCGGTGGTGAATGTCGGGTTGCAAGAGCAAGAGCGCATGTTTCTGGAAACTTTTTAGACAAGGGCCTGACCCCACGGCTGGCGCTAGGCCCACCTTCCAGCATCACCACAGCACACCTCCGTCCTCCGCATCACCGCCCGACTCGAGAGCTCCCCGCCCCCCGACTACGCCAGATCCCCCGCAAGGAGCTGGAACCGCCGCCATGCTTCTGCTCGACTACCAGAACGTCCTCATCGAGTCCCTACTCAGGGACCGCGTCAATGGGTCCGCCCTACCCCGCTGCCTCCCACTCGGCAGTCAAGGTAGCTAACAACGCACAGAGGAGCTCCAGCCAACATTGACCAGGTCGTCTCCGACTTTGATGGCGTCACCTTCCACATCTCGACTCCCGAGAGCAAGACCAAGATTATCGTGTCGCTGCGCATCAAATGCTTCAACGAACTCGTCCAATATGGTGCACAAGCCGTCCTGCAGCGCGAGTACGGGCCGTACATTGTCGAGCCCGAGTCGGGATACGACTTCTCCGTCCAGGTAGACCTGGAGAGCCTGCCAGAAGACCAAGGTGCGGATGAATTGCATGCGGGCAGAGGAAAGAGCTGACGGTATGCAGAGGCCAAGGATGATCTCGTCCACCGCGTGGCCCTCCTCAAGCGAAACGCCATGGCCGCACCCTTCGAGCAGGCCTTTGACGAGTTCCACCATCTCCAAGAGGAGGCTTCCAAGTACACATCCGAGGCGGCGCCGCAGGGTGTGGCAGAGGGTGGTGACGTACGTGCCATTCACTACCGAGAGGAGGAAGCCATATACGTCAAGGCCAGCCACGACCGTGTCACGGTCATCTTCTCGACGGTGTTCCGCGAAGAGACAGACAGGATATTTGGAAAGGTGTTCCTCCAGGAGTTTGTCGACGCCAGGCGGAGAGCGATCCAAAACGCACCGCAAGTGCTGTTCAGGAACGAAGCCCCTCTGGAGTTGCAAGGCATCCCGGGAGTCGACACATCTGGCTCTGCTGATATTGGCTACATTACCTTTGGTAAGAAAACCTGCAGTATACATTGTGCATTGCTAACTGGTGCAGTGCTTTTCCCTCGCCATCTCACCAAGCAACGACGGGCCGAGGTCATCTCACACATCCAAACGTTCCGTGACTACTTCCACTACCATATCAAGGCTTCCAAGGCCTTTATTCACTCAAGAATGCGCAAGCGGACCGCCGACTTCCTCCAAGGTATGCCACTAGACGTTTGCTTTTATTTAGCTTGCCCACTGACATGATTAGTTCTCCGCAGAGCTCGACCCGAGGCAGAGGAGAAGGAGCGCAAGACAGCCAGTGGTCGTACGTTCAAGGTTCAGGCATAAATCAGATGAGAAAGCAAGCTCTAGATGTAGCACGACATTTGCAATGCAGCATGGCGTGACTGTCCGCTGCGAAGCATGCCTATGAATGAGATCGCCGGTGATGCTTGACTTTACACGAGCTAATGCGTATATGTTGAAGAGGGACAAAAAGTCGGCCCAAGGCATTAGACATGTGGCACTGGCATGGATACTAGCAGTGAAGACAGCATGGCTAGGCTAAGCCAGGTGGGGACTAGCGCAAGTCGCGACAGGACCAGCGAACGCGTGCCTGAAAGCCGCCGTCAAGGCCCGGCATTCGGCCAGCTAGTCAACCCCGCCTCGATTTCACAATGTCTGAAGCAACGAGGCCAAAGTACGACAATCTTCCAGGCATTGACACGGCGCCTGACATTTATGAAACGCCAGAACTTGCCGAAGATGTGTCGACGATACAAGCCTCCACGGCCGTTTCTGAGTCGGACGCCGACGACGACGACAATGAAGACGACTCGGCAGTCCGTCACCAGCGCCTGCAACCCGACCAGGCCCGCAGCCGATTTCAGCCTGCTCGAATAGACGCGCGGGGTGTTGATTTCTCAGACAACATCACGGCGCAACGCCAGTCCTATCGCACATCGACACGACGCCAGCGACGGCGGGGCGAGATATTAGGCGATGATAGCGACGAAGAGGAAGAGGGATTTGCGAAGAAGCTGCTCAGAATCAAGCGCGAGCTGGCGACGCTGGAAAGCGAGTACCAGCAGAGAGTGGAGAGCGGGGACAAATCCAAGATTGAGGAGCAAGACCCCAAGGAAATGATGGAGATGATTGCAAGCAAGGTGGACACGATATATGCTGCACACAAAGGCGGCGTGCGGGGTGCACAGGCGATGCTCGACCGGACAGTGCAAAAGTTTGATAGCTACAAGCCGTTTGAGCCCAGCCCGAAGCTTAGCAAGGCCATTGCGAACCAGCCACCGCTGCCGGGAACCCAGGTGCAGAGGAGCCAGCTGGAATTCGTGCTGAACCAGGCGGCCGAGTTCGACAAGCGCCTCACGCAGATGGAAGGCAGCCTGGGCCTAAACGGAAACACGATGCCCGAACTCAACGACCACACGCCCTTCCCGGTCGCGACGACGCTCACGCGGCTGGAGCAGACTCTTGGTCTGATTAGCGATGCCGCATCCAACAACCTGGACACGGTGACACAAAACGTGAAGAAGCTCACGGCAGAGGCAGAGCACTTGAAGGAGGTTCGGCAGGAAGCGGCAGAAGCTGGCGCGGCGTCGAATGACAGCAAAGCGGCAGGCTACCCGGACCAGGAGGCCAAGATCAATGCGCTGTATGGCACGTTGCCTTCTATTGACAAGCTGTCGCCCATGCTACCGCTAGTCCTCGAGCGGCTACGCACATTGCGACTTGTGCATACGAGTGCGTGGCAGGCTGATGAGGTCTTGACGGAGCTGGAGCGGCGGCAGTCGGCGCAGGAGCAAGAGATTCAGAACTGGGAGCGGCAGTTGGAGATTTTGGAAAGGGACGTGAAGAAGGCCGAGACGACCATGGTGAACAACATCAAGACGGTGGGCGACGACGTCAAGATGCTCGAGGAGAAGATGGCCAAGCTGTTCTCGGCGAGCCAGGCAGGCTAGGTGTACACCTCCACCTACATGTAGGGAGGGGGTGCGCAGCAGACGACGGCGCGATGCCCGTCCTGGTCTTGCCATGGCCAGCCACAGGTTTCGTGGCCGTGCGGGAGGCGTGGCCGCATGCGGTCGCAGGGCGTCGATCATGTTCCCAGAGACGCAGCAGTGGCTGCAGATAGTTAGCAGTGCCCTGTGGCGATACAAAGGAACACGTTAGCCGCACATGCAGATATCGGGAACATGCGTGAAGAGAGCAGCAGGCGTGTTGAATGCAGGGTTCGCAGCCATCGACGCCTTGCCGTGGGCGGAAGCATGCTGCCAGCCAACCGGAGTAGATGGCTCTCCGCGCCATCAGCATGGCGGCCGTCGAGCGCACTGCTCCCTTGGCCTCGTGCAGCGCCCGTCCCGTAGCCAGCTGGTGTAGCCCTCATCGGTGAGGTTGAGGGGAAGGCCTCCGCGCAGGGCAATAATCATCGCGAGCCCAGGTGGACCGACCATGGTGTGAGAGCGAGCGATAGCATCGGCGATTGCCCAGAGCTTATGCCGACCACATTTATCTTCACCAGCTGTCCGCCGTGCCTGGCCTCCGCAACCACCACCTGAACGCCCCCCGTCCCGCCACCCTCGAGCCCGTCGCCGCCGCCGTCGCCGCCGTCGCAATGGGCAAGCGCAAGAACGAAGCTCCTGCCAGCCGCCTGGCCAAGAAGAAGAGGGCCATCCCCGACGACGAGGCGCATCGCAACTTCCGCCACGGCCTCTTTGACGCCAGCGTGCTCGCCGAGTACACCAATGCCTATGCCCAGTCGCAGCCGTATGCCCCCAATGCTTAGCACCCGCCCCAGCCCTCTCTGACCGACCTCGCAGCTACAAGCACGCCGTCATCCAGAAGCTCGTCAACGACACGCTGCTGCGCAATGTCCGCAACGAAATCCGCGAGCACATCCACTTCACCCCCAAGGAGACGGACATCTACAAGATCCACCAGTCTGGCGATCTCGCCAACCTCGATGGCCTCGACGACTCGGCACTCAAGCGCCTGCCCTCGCTGCTCACCCTGCGTGATTCGCTGTACTCGTCGGCCTTTCGCAAGTACCTCTCTTCGATAACAGGGGCTGGGCCATTGAGCGGGGTAAAGACCGACATGGCTGTGAACGTATACACGCCAGGCTGCCATTTGCTATGCCACGACGACGTCATTGGCAGCCGACGCGTCAGCTGGATCCTGTACCTGCTGGACCCGGATATTGAATGGAAGCCCGAGTGGGGGGGTGCCCTGCGACTGTACCCAACCGAAGACCTCGAGACGCCCGACGGCGACAAGGTCAAGGTACCGAGCCCAGACTTTTCTCTGTCGATTCCGCCTGCCTGGAACCAACTCTCCTTCTTCACGGTCCAGCCCGGCGAGAGCTTCCATGACGTCGAGGAGGTGTACCGAAGAGGCGTGGAAGAAAAGGCCGACGAGGACGGCGGGCGCATCCGCATGGCCATCAGTGGATGGTTCCACATCCCGCAAGAAGGCGAAGAGGGCTATGAGGAGGGCCTTGAGGAGAAGCTAGCAGAGAAGAGTTCGCTCGCCCAGCTGCAGGGAGGAAAGGCCGACGTCTTCGATGAGCCGCAACCACAATGGGTAGAAAACCCTTTTTGGGAAGAGCAGGCGAAGCAGGAAGACGACGAGCTCACGGAGAATGAGATTGACTTCCTCATCAAGTTCATCAACCCAAACTATCTCGTTCCGGACACCGTGGAGGAGCTCTCCAAGATGTTCTCGGACGAGTCCTCGTTACGACTCGCGCAATTCTTGTCGAACAAGTTCTCGGCGCGGTTACGCGAGTACCTCGAATCCAAGGACCACGAGGCTGAACCTAGCCTACCCGCCAACCCACATCACAAGGAGTCAAAAGTCGGTGTCGCGCGCCCGCCGCACAAGCACCGATACCTTTACCGCCAGGCCGTTCAACCCATACCAACTACGCCGTATCCCGAGAACGATGGTATGACACCATACGATGACCTCGTCGACATTCTCTTCCCGCATCCCGCCTTCATGAAGTGGATCTCGCTTGTCACGGGAATCACCCTAACAAAGAGTAACATCTTTGCCCGCCGTTTCCGTCGTGGGTTTGACTACACACTAGCGACGGCCTACGAGGAAGAAGACCCACAACTCGAAGTCTGTCTGGGTATCACGCCTTCACGCGGCTGGGGCGACGAAGACGAGGAACCCGAAGAAGCCGCGACCGAGAAACCCGAGCAAAACGGATCTTCCAAGAAGAGCAAGAAGAAGAACGGCAGCAGCAGCAAAGCCAAGCCCGCCCAACAGCCCAAGCCAGAAGAGGAAGTCGGCGGCTACGAAATGTACATGGCCGGCGAAGACGACTCGGAAAACCCCACGACGACATCTTCCTTGGAGCCCTCGACCTCAACGGGTGCCGGCCAACGCCGCAAAGCCAAGGCCGACCCCGCCATCTACCGCTCCGCCGCTGACGACGACGACGACGACGGCATCTTGTTCAGCCAGCCCGCTGCCTGGAACAACATGGCCATTGTCCTGCGCGACAGGGGCGTCCTACGCTTCACAAAATACATCAGTAAGAGCGCAAAGGGCGATCGCTGGGACGTTTGTGCCGAGTATGGTGTGGAGTTTGGCGAGGATGATGATGACGATGACGATGATGTTGATGTTGACACGATGAAAGATGACTAGGTAGTCAAAGGGATGATATGCGATATGGCTATTGTGATTTATCATGTGTTTTACCTTCTTCTTCTTTTTTTTCTTCCTGCTTTCTGGCCTTTGTGATTGTGATTGTCGTTGTCGTTGTGAGTGATGGGGGTGCATGATTGATTGAATGGGATGGAGGGTGGGAGGTGGGCGGGTGGATGGATAGACCGAGGGAGGTGGACGGGCGGGTGGATGCATGGAGCGAGCAAGAAATAGCTTGATGAGCGGATGCACGGATGGACGGAGTGGTAAATACTTGCATGGAAAGATGCATACACAAGTCAACATGCTTTAATCAACAACCGAAAACAAAAAAGAAAAAAAAAGCTAAGTTTTGAAAAAAAAAATCAAAGTATACGCTGCATACATGATGCAAATTGCAATTGCCATCATGGGGACATTGAATGTCTGTGCTTCGACCAAAGGAGCCGGATGCGGATGTAAATGTGAATGTAAATGTAAATGTGAATGTTTTTCTTTCGTGCTGTAAAGAGAAAAAGGGAAATGGCAATGAGAAAGAATGGAAAAGAATAGGAAAAGAAATGAAAAGAATAGGAACATGGAGTATAAGAGATTAAAGTGTTTTTTTTCATTTTGTTGTCTCCAGTATCCGTTTTATGCATTTTAATTCGTTTGATTTGTTTTACTTGACGTATGTGGCAAGCGAGCGCCGCAGGTAAGCGAGCGCCGCACCCCACCAAACCTGCGCACCTCTCCTATCTCAACGAACAATGGCTCAACGTAGCGCTACTTAATTAGCTTTAAATGAAGCAGATATTTAGCTTGCTATTTCTTCTATTAATCTCCATCAAACACAAAGTAATCGTCGCGCTGCTGCTGTCTACAACGTGTCTGAACGAACAATCCGCCGCCGACGCGCTGGTATACCTGCTCGACGCGATTGCTAGCCTAACTCAAAGAAGCTCACTAAGCTAGAAGAGGAGGGGATAGGTGATCATATACTTTGATCTAGATCTAC
>NW_007359959.1:1311809-1326149 GCF_000359705.1 Exserohilum turcica Et28A | reverse complement strand
GAGCGGCAGCGTCAATATATCGCTTCTAGTGGGGTGCTCCAGGTCCAATAGGCTTAGCAGATCATTGCAGAGGCAGAAAGGGTAGTAATAGGGGGTGACCAGAACCAGACTGGCGAGCGACGTCAGCGCGCGCCGCCAACGTGCACGAAGTGCCACGTTCAAGGACATACTCGGACTTCATGTAAAGCTAGATAAAGAATAATATCTTTTAATTTAATTTAATTTTATTAAGTTGCTGTAGAGCAATTGAGTAGAGCGTCGCGTCAGGTTTGGTGGGGTGGGCCACTTACTGATGTGGGCCGCTTACTGATAAAACACGTTAGCTTCTTATTAAATACAACCTCTTATATACCTCGCAATTGCTCCCTAGAGCGTAGCCCCTTATATTTTATATTTAATCCTAATTAGACATAAGCTTTAGGTAGACTATCTTCTAACTAAGTTTTAGAGCGTGTTATTAGTGCGAGCTAGTAATATAGAGTTAGTGCTATAATAGGTACAAAAGGCCTTTAGTGCAGCAAGAAGGTGGACCGTCGCAAGACAGTACACCTAGGGCAGAGCTTCGCAGGAAGTTCAGCTATAAGAGACAGTAGGCGAATTAGTCGCCTAGGACCTGTCTAGGAAGTCCTATTGTGTCTTAGAAAGCTAAGCTATAGGCACAACGTCGCGTAATAAACTACCTAAAGGCCACTCGGGCCTAGTGTATAGTTAGCTAGAAGCGGACGTTGTAGTGAGAAGTCCTGTCAATCCTCTATTAGACGAGGTGCAGGCCGTGCGATTACTCTCAATAGGAGACGAGATCCCACGAGCGAGATGGCAAGACGCGAGTCTTCCTAGGGACGCGACACAACAGCGACAGAACGCTGTTTAGATTCTAGCTAGTAACAAGGACAGCTAAAGGTAAGCCCTACTAGTCCTCACCGACGAGGAGTAGGCCGCAGTCTAGGACTGCGCGAGCGGATCGAAGAGCGATTGGAAGCCCTGCATATTAGCAGGCAAAGAACGAGACGTCTAAAACGAATTAGGCAATAGAGATTAACGTTCCAAACTTGAATGTGGAAGAGCTGGCGGCGTACGCTGCTGCCAAGAACTAGGTAGGAGTATTAGATAAAGAGATCCTGCGCGAAATTACACAAATGCTTAGAGAGGACGGATAGAAGGAGGTAGTAATTAGGCCAACAATTGAAGCGGTCGCCAAACGATCGGCCGTTGTGGGAGGAAAGGGCTCACCAAGGCAAGGAGGCTCGCCGAAGGCCAACTAGGATGTCATGGCCCAGATGATGGAGCTGATGAATCGGTTAACAGCCCAGAACCAGGTACTAACGGAACGGCTCGTGGCACTCGAGCGTAACCAAGCTAAGAGGCGTTTAGAGTCGTCCTATAGAGTCTTTACGCCTCCCCTAGCAGCAGCCGCAATCGCTAAGCCAGCTGCGCGCAGGAACAAGTTCCCGCACCTAGAACCATTTAATGGAGATCAAACAAAGTACGTAGCGTTTAAATATAAGACTTAAGCTAAGCTCTAGCACGAGTATAAAGGAACTTTAAGCCTCGCTTAGATCGAGTACGTGGTTAGTAGGTGTACGGGCAAGGCAGCGGATGTACTTCTACCCTAGGCAATACAGAACTAGAGTAAACGCCACATTGAAGACCTCTAGAGCTTTATGGACCAGCAGTTTAACGACCCACACTAGAAGTCTAAAGCACTCGATCGCCTTTTAACTCTTAAATAAGGCAAGCTCTTAGTAAGAGACTATTACATAGAGTTTAACTGTCTTAAGATTTAGTCAGGCGAGCAGTTTGGCGAAGCAGCTAAGAAGAGTATGTTCTTAAAGGGCCTTCACACTAAGCTGCAGGAGGCTCTTGCTACAATTAATAAGAATCTATCGTACGAGCAGCTAGTTAATAAGGCAGTAAGAACGTCCAACAACCTCTACTAGGTAGGTCTCGTTAAACTGCGCGCAACGAGCTCCTAGGTGGTAGATCGCCCTACTACGACAACCGCTTAACACAAAGCTAGTCTAGACGTTATAGACTAAGAGCCTTTAAAGGTTAATTAGGCGCAAGAGGCTAGAGGCAAGCTACGACGACCTCCGCCTGACTGCTATCGCTGCGGAGAGCTAGGTCATATCGCGAAATACTATCAAAACGCCACCTAGGTCAAGAAGGCAAGGCCCGCGCCAAGCAACGTTGGACATAAGCCGCAGGAGGAAGTCGATTAGGTGCCGAGTAGCGAGTTAGAAAAAGAGTAGCTCTAGACTAGAGTCTCGGTCCAGAGCCTCTAAAGATGGATCGGCAGATACGTAGCGAATAGAATTAGTTTTAGTAGAAGCATATGCGTCCTCTACTAATTACCGTAGATCTTATCGTGAACAACGTGGTAAACGCTGTCACGCTTATTGACTGCGGATGCCTATGCTATGCACTAATTAGCAAGAGATTCGCTTACTACCACTGTCTAGAGCGCTTTCAAATACCTGCTTGAATAATCGAGGGGGTAAATGGCAAGCTATTGGAGATTAATGAGGTTGCCTAATTCTTGTTTAAGATGCATAGGTACGAAGAGACTGCCTACGCATATGTAATGAATTTGTCCTCTAGTGAGGACGTGTACTTTAGTAGAGGATGGATAAACCACTAGGACGTGTTAGTAGCCCCCGCTAAGAAGAGCATTTTTATCCACTTAAAGGGCATTTAAGTGAGGTTAACTAAAGAGGCTCTACTAGGAGGAGTTAGCCAAGTCAATGCTATAGCGTTTGCGGCCCTAGTTCGCAGACATAAGAACGCTCTAAACAGCGTTTAGATCTTTGCCGCGTCAATCGCAGATATCGATAAGGCGCTACAACCTAAGAAGCCTGTAAACGTACGAGCACTACTACTAGCGTAGTATTAAGAGTTCTACGAGCTCTTTAACCTAAAAGAAGCTAAGAAGCTGCCACCACACTAAGGGCCAGGAGTGGACCACAAGATTAAGCTAGAGCTAAGGGATGTTTAACTGCTATAGGGACCTCTTTATAGTATGTCGCGTGGAGAGCTTCTAGTCCTCTAAAAGGAGCTTACGTCACTCCTTAAGAAAGGGTTTATCTGCGTAAGTAGCTTGCCAGCCTTAGCTCTAGTATTATTTGCTAAGAAGCCTAGGGGAGGGCTCTGACTATGTATTAATTATTAGGCTCTAAATGCGATTACAAAGAAGGACTAGTATCTATTACCACTTATTCGAGAGACGCTTAATAGCTTAAGCAAGGCTAAGTAGTTCACGAAATTGGACGTTATCGCAGCCTTCCACAAGATCCGCGTCGCACCAGGCGATGAGTGGAAGACGGCCTTCCGTACGAGATTCGGATTGTTCGAGTGGCTAGTTACCCCCTTTGGCATAGCGAACTCCCTAAGTACCTTCCAACAATATATTAACTGGACCTTAAGAGAACACCTAGACGACTTCTGCTTAGCTTATCTAGACAACGTGCTAATCTATACTAACGGCGATCTGCGCCAGCATCAAGAGCATGTCCAAAAAGTACTTAGTAAGCTACAAGCCGCAGGGTTACAAGTGGACATTAAGAAGTGCGAGTTCGAAGTCAAGACGACTAAGTACCTTGGGTTTATTATCAAAGCAGGCAAGGGGATAAGCATAGATCTAGCCAAGATAGCCGCAATTCGCGAGTGGGAGGCACTAAAGATAGTAAAGGGAGTAAGATCGTTCTTAGGATTCGCAAACTTCTACCAAAGGTTTATTAAGAACTTTGCATAGCTAGCCGCACCTCTTACTAGACTTATAGGCAACGTCCCCTTCTAATAGGGACTTAAAGAGCAATTAGCCTTTAACAAGCTAAAAGAGATCTTTGTTATAGAGCCAACGCTGGCGGCGTTCGACCTAGATTGGGAGACAGTGCTCGAGTGCGATTCGAGCGGCTACGCGGTAGGCGGAGTGCTATCGCAGTACGGTGATAATGGAGTCTTACGACCCTGCGCGTTCTTCTCGCAGAAGAATAGCGCGCACAAGTGCAACTACAAGATCTACGACAAGGAGTTACTCGCGGTAGTACGATGCCTTGAGGAATGGGACTCTAAACTGCGTTTAGTTGAGAAGTTCAAGGTGATTATAGATCACAAGAATCTAGAGTACTTTATAAAACCCCGTATGCTAAACGAACGTTAGGTGAGATAGTCGCTTTTACTTGGTAGATACAACCTAGAGCTGCTGTATCGGCCAGGTAAGCAGAACGTGAGAGCCGACGCGCTCTTAAGAAGAGAACAAGACCTGCCTGTAGGGGCAGAAGACGAGCGCTTATAGAAGCGCTTCGTACAAATATTTAAGCCAACAAACTCCTATCAGGAGGTAACAGAAGAAGAACCAGAAGAAGCTATCTTAGTAATGGCAACGAGGACACGAAGCCAGCAGCGGGAAGAGGAGGCTATCCCCCTATCTAGAGAAGAATCAGATCAGCTCCTTCCTAGAGTACTAAATAAAAAAGTGCTAGAGCAGAATAAGTTAGAGAAGCTCTAGCAAGAAGCGACAGCGAAGGATCGTGTCTACTAAGGAGCAAAGAAGGTAGTAGAAGACTAAGAGAGACATTTCCCTATAAACTTAGGCCTAAAGTGCTCAATTAAAGACTACTTAGTAGATAGTAGAGTCCTGTTTTACTAAGGGCGCAAGTGGGTGCTAGACAACGACGAGTTGCGAACGGCAATCATCAGCAGTGCCCACGACTCACTAGTCACTAGTCACCTAGAGCGCGAGCTAACGTACAAGATTCTTGCAAGGGACTACTTTTGGCTAGGCATGACTAATTCGATCCAAAGATACGTTAGAAACTGTGACACCTGCGGACGGAGCAAGTCCTGGAGAGAGGGCACGCAAGGCCTTCTGAAACCACTGCCGATACCCACTCGGATCTGGAAGGAGATCTCCATAGATTTCGTCGAAGGACTACCAGAGAGCGAAGGCATGACTAGCCTAATGGTGGTCACTGACTGGCTTAGTAAGGGTGCGATCTTCGTACCGCTCCCAGATACGAAGACGGAAACCATCGTCTAAAAGTTCATCAAGCGCGTGGTTGCATATCACTAGCTACTAGACGCTATTACCTCCAACAGAGGCAGCTAGTTCGTGAGTACACTATAGGCTAAACTATGCGAGCTTCTAAAGATCAAGCGGAGACTATCAACTGCCTACCACCCGCAGACAGACAGCGCAATAGAGAGGATGAACAGCGTCTGGGAAACCTATATCCGATCGTTTACAAACTAGGCTCAGGACGACTAGGCATAGCTCTGCCTAATAGCCTAAATTGCGATTAATAGCAGGAATGCAACGTCGACTAGAATGTCACCCTTCTTCTTACAGCATGGACATAAGGTAGAGCCGCTGTAGCTAGAGCTTAGCAATAAAAGACAACAACAGAAACCAGCCAAACAGCTTTCGGACGAACAGAAAGCAGCAGAGATCGCAGTTAAGCTACAACAAGCCATAGAACTAGCCTAGGCAGGCATGGCGGTTGCTCAACAAGAACAGGAGAGACAGGCGAACAAGACTTGGAGAGAGGCACAGAGCTACCAAGTAGGCGACAAGGTATGGCTAAAGCTCGATCAGCAGTACGGCACAGGGCGAAGCTCAAAGAAGCTTGACTAGAAGAACGCTAAGTATACAGTGGTGAAGGTAATCGATAGCTACTTAGTCGAATTAGATACGCCTCTAGGACCACACCCTATTTTTTATGTTAATTAGTTAAAACTCGCTAGCAACAATCCCCTCCCAAACTAGGTTCAGAATAACTATTAGCCACAGCCACTACAGGTAGACGGAGAAGATGAATGGGAGGTAGAGGACATTATGGCAGAAGAGGTACGCCGCTGTGGGAGAGGGCGTAAGCTATACTACGAGGTGAAATGGAAAGGGTTCCACTAAACGACGCTTGAACTAGCTGAGCTGCTAGAGGACGCTGAGGCAGTAGATCGTTGGGAAGCATTCACGGAGGCCAAACGAGACAGCGAGGGCCGCCTCCTAGAAGGGTTTCGGAGAGGCGATGCGGTATCCCCTAAAGAGGGGGGTATTGTAACGGGCTGAACGCCCTTTAGATAGCTCCTTGATAGAATCTTGGGCTAAGCTGCGCGCGCACCATCTGAACTACGTTCAGACCGAGCAGCGCTTAGACAACGCGCTTAGATACTCCAGCATAACCTTTCTCTAATAAGTAAATAAACACCACGTAAGCAGAGTAGATAGCTCCTTATCGAATACAACCTCTTGTATACCTCGCGATTGCTCCCCGGAGCGCAGCCCCTTACATTTATTACTAAAAAAGTTTTTTTGAATAATATTTATATAAGTTATAACGTATTCCATCACTGAGCGGGCCACATCACCAAGTGTGCCACTTTTTCTTAGCATCACGAACTTCATGTACGAAAACTTAGATTACTCTACACTAGCTATAGATGCTTCGTACAACTTACTTGTATCTAAAAGAGAATCTTCTTCTACATCTTTCTAGCACGTACGAGAGTTATGGCCTGTCCTCCCACAGGTTCTACAGTGCCGTTGACCTAGTAGGGCCCTTTCTTAACTACCCTCACCACGTGCCTTCTTTGATGTCGTACGACTAGCAGAACTACTTTTAGCTACCTGCGATGCCCCTGCACCAAATTCTAGTGTCCCACCTGTCTGAATTTGCTTTCTTTTGCGCCCTTGGCGCTTTGTTACTGCTGCTAATTACTCTTTAAGCTCTCTTACGCGGGCCTTTATAAGCACATTCTCATGTAGCATCTCCTCAGCCTCTTTAATAAGCTTTAAAAAGCCTTCTTATATAGTAGTTGGCGATCGTACGAAAGACTCTCTTACAAGCTTTAATTGTGACCCAAATTTATGCGAATTACTTGGTGTTCTTGACGTCTAGGGTATTTCTAGCTAAGCTTCTTGTGGTGGAGTATAAAGGCGTACGTTAAGGCGATCAATGACTCTCTACGCGTCGATAGGGACTAGCCTTGCTGCCTTAAAGGCCTTCTTGTAGTTATTAGACGTAAACACGTTAAAAAACGCGTCTCGAAAGGCTAGAAGGAAGCGCTCTTTATTAATATGCTAGACATAGTGGCGTGCCAAGTCTTGTACGCGTTGAGAGTACTTCTGCTTAAGAGGCAAAAAGCAGACAACGTTAAGTAGCTAAAGTATGTGCGATGAATGAGCAGGCATACAGAGGGTAAGGATCTTCCGTACGAGGTAGTAATCCTTAAATTCTTAGTTAAGGTGGCTCTTATGGCCGTCAAGGATGATTAGCCTGTATAACCCCACCTAACGCGTCTTTGTATGCTCGTTAAAGTGCTTTAACCACGCGAGATCAAGCTCATTGTTCGTCTAGCCGTTCTCTAATACTAAAAGCTTCTAGTCGTACGGTATATCCGCTTCTTCGTACTATGCAGAGATGTGGACGCGTCTCTTATAGATAATAAATAGCGGGGTAGCGTATCCCGCAGCGCAGATGCTCTAGATGACTGTAACCCACTCGCGATTGCCTGGCTGCGTGAGAGTAGGCCTCGTACGACGCTCTGCGCCTGTGACTACCTTTATTGAGCCAATTACGCCCATCTAAAAGCCAGTTTCATCAAAGTTATGGATGTTGTCTGAATGAACTCCATACTTCTCAACCGTCTCTCGTACGAGCTTGAACCACGCGTTAATAATCTCTAGATCCTCTTGTTAAGTTCTCTAACAATCCTTTGCTTAACTAAAGGCTGTTCTAAGCTCGTCTGTACGAGTAACGAACTGCTCTGCCTAGCATTTGCCTAAAGGCTCGCCATCTCGTTCGCGTAGTAGTTTCTCCGCCATATCTGCTACTTCACATAGATGGGGGGCAAATCCTCGCGAGTCTAGGTTAAGAATATATCGTACGATAGTTTGCTCTTTAGACTTAGTTAGCTTCTAGCAATTTAGCTGTGTTGTAGGTCGAAAGGTAATTCCTTGAAGCCGCTGAGAGATCTGCTAATGATAGACGTTGTAGGCTGCTGCAGCGCGTCGAATGCTCTTAAACTGGCCTGTACGATAGGCCTAAGCAGCTAGAGTAAGCCTACCTTCTTGCTAAGTTAATATCGCGTTCTGTTGTTAGGGCATTATCTTTCGTACGTGAAGTTCGTGATGCCAAGAAAAAGTGGCACACTCGGTGATGTGGCCCGCTCGGTGATGGAATACGTTAGTTGCTTTAGCACCTTTTCTTTCTTGATACTTTAATTACTATTATTTCTTAACAAAAACTACATACTTTATACTATAAAATTTCAAAAGTAATATTTTAATAACTAACGTGGTTCACAAGTGAGCTGATCACCTAAGCGAGCTAATCACTCCCCACTAAAACATCAACATTGACACTACAACGCGTGATGCCTCAACAACGCACTACTTAAACTCTCTATACTAAAGTAGATCTACAGCTTGCACTTTTTAATATCTAATTGCATTGTGTTTAAAGCTAAAGACGTGCAGCCTCTATCTATAACGTGCCTTAAAGTACCCTATCTACCTAACGTGCTAGAAAGCGCCCTAGACGCGACTATGTGCCAAAATCAAAGCGCCTAGATAAACTAGAAGAGAAGGCGATAGTTAGGCGTATCCTTAAGGCGTCTGCGCGAGGATTTGCGCCTACAAAGGCTAACGTTTAAGTAATAGCCAATTAACTATTGCATAAGCGTAGGAGCAACCCTGTTAGCAAGAACTAGATCGATAACTTTGTTAAGAGGACTCCTAAGCTCCGCACGCGCTAGAGCCGTCCCTATAATCACTAGTAAGCCGCCTGCGAGGATCCAGCTACTATCCAGCGCTGGTTCGATCTAGTCAAGGGCATGAAGGAGAAGTGGGGTATTGTAGATAAGGATATCTACAACTTTAATAAAACTAGCTTCATAATAGGCAAGATTTTATCACAGTTAATTATCACAGGCTCAGAGAGTTTTGGCAAAAAGAAGCGCATACAGCCAGGCAACCGTGAGTGGGTTACTGTGATCTAGGGCGTAGGTGCGTTAGGTCGCTAGCTATCCCCCTTTGTTATCTTTGTGGGCAAGGTGCTTATTAATGTTTGGTTTAAAGACCTACCTCCTAACTAGATTCTTGAAGTTAGTCCTAATAGCTAGACGAATAATTAGCTTACTCTTGCATGGCTAGAGCACTTTGATAGGCATACAAAGAGCTGCACTGTGGGTGGGTATCAACTACTAATTGTTGACGGCCATGAGAGCCACATCTCTATCGAATTTCAAGATCTCTGCAAGGAGAAGAATATTATTCTTCTCTGCATGCCTCCACACTCGTCTCATCTATTGCAGCCTCTTAATGTTGCCTATTTCTCGCCTTTAAAGCGGAAGTATGGCGATGTGATCTTAGGCTTGGCACGCAACCGCACTAACTATATCAGCAAGGAGACCTTCCTAGCAGCCTTTAAGACTGCTTTTGAGCAGTCTATTACACGAGAGAATATCCAGGCAGGCTTTAGAGGCGCTAGTCTAGTCCCACATAACCCACAGGCTGTGCTATCAAAGCTTGATGTAGTGGTGCAGACACTAAAACAATCACCCTAACGGGCAGCTGTCTAGGAGGCGCAGACACTACGCAACGCGCGCGAGGTTAAGTCTTAAAGTACTCTTATTTAATAGAGAGTAAGAAACTACTATAGGTCTTCTATAAATTCTCTTAATTAGTAGGTTATGTAGTTAAGTAAAGGGGCTTAGCAAATAGCATATAAGATAACGCTTATAAGAGAGGAAGTAGCTGCCCTTTGAGAGACTCTAGATATAGCAGATAAGCGTAAGAGCTGTAAGCGACGATATATATAGACAGAAGAGACTCTTACTGTAGGTAAGGTACAGGACTTGTTAGCTGAACAGGCGGGTAGCAGTCGTGGTGGTGGTGAGAGTGCGTCGAAGAGGGTGCGAGGAGAGAGGCGGTGCGGGCGTTGCAAGGAGACTGGGCATAACGCGCGCACTTGTAAAGTAGAAATTAATAGTGCTAGTGATAGCGATAGATCTAAGGAGTAATTAAGCTTATTAGGATTTTTAATATACTATGTTAAATGGCTGTGATAATATTGCGAGGGTAGTGTTTTGGTGGGGAGTGATTAGCTTGCTTAGGTGATTAGCTCACTTGTGAACCACGTTAGTAGTATAAATACTCGTAAAATTCTTATAGTCTTCTATTCTATTACTTCAAATTACTATTAAACTATAGTAATTACTAAAACTACTAACCTTCTAGCTACTTAAGTAATGCTTATATTCTTAGCTCTATTATAACTTACAATCAGTTTTGTAAGAGGCTACGCCTAAAGTGTGTGTGTGATCGAGTATATCTATACGACTACCTAGACTTCAAGAAGCTTGAAGTCTTGTTACTGCCTTTTTGGCTATGGATGGCGTAAGTAGTCGTACGCTCGGCCCGTTGGGCCCGCCCATTACAATAGTATATAAGCTTAAATTCCTATAGGTATTTAAAGAATATAATTATATATTTGTTTATGTGAGTATTATCTCTCTTCTTACTATTTCTTCTACTCCCTAGTTTTATACCTATCTCCTGGCGCTGTCTAACTACCTTTTAGCTACTAGGATATACCTCCTAGTTGTAACGGGCTGAACGCCCTTCGCCTCCCATACTCGTCTACGACCTCGTTTACTCCACCTGCCCGGCCCGATTGTTACCCTAGCAACCAGCATTGTATATAGATAGCTACGTAGCCGAGAGCTTAGCTCTCTATCGAATACAATCTTGTTACCTTGGCCTGTCCGATCGTGCTCCCGAGCTTAAGACTACCCTCCGGGGTCGAGCCCCTTACACTAGTTGCTGTATTACAATATATTTAACTATATAGGTTATCTATTTTAGTGTACTAGTTTAGCTAAGCTTATGTTTTCTTATATATAATAGCTTTTAATAAAAGAACCTATTTACACCTACATAGAAGAACTATCTTAGCTATAATATATTCTATTATATAATAAGTATTATACTATACTCTTATAAGTCTAGTGTAACTCTGTTATATTATAGTGCCTACACGCTATAACATAGCTCTATTCGCTATATTCTATTTTTACTAAAGAAAGATTTTAAATTCCTCCAACCTGACCTTTCTGTATAGAGTTATCTATATCGAGATAAAAGTTAACGTGGTTCATAAGCGAGTCGGCCACTTTGTACCGTCGCGTCAACTTTAACACGTTATTATAGTCTTTTATCACAGTTAATAAACTATTGCAATATACTAAATTAATTGTTAGAATCGCTATTATTACTTGCACTATCTATCTCAACTACGCAGGTACAAGCGTTGTGTCTAGTCTGCTTGCAACGCCCGCACCGCCGCTCTCCTCGCATCCTCTTTGACGCACTCTCACTATCACCACAACTGCTACCCGCCTGTTTAGCTAATACTTCTTGTACTTCGCCTACAGTAAGAGTCTCTTCTGTCCATACGCATCGCCGCTTGCGGTTCTTACGCTTATTTGCTATGTCTAGAGCCTCTCAAAGAGCAGCTACTTCCTCCCTTATAAGCGTCATCTCATATGCTATTTGCTAAGCCCCTTTACTTAGCTGCACAACCTTCTTATTAAGAGAATTTGCAGAAGACCTAGGGCGGTTTCTTACTCTCTATTAAATAAGAGTACTTTGAGCCTCAACCTCGCGCGCGTTGCGTGGTGTCTGCGCCTCCCAGGCGGCTGCCTGTCGCGGTGATTGTACTGGCGTCTGCACCACCACATCAAGCTTAGATAGCACAGCCTATGGGTCGTGTGGGACTAGTCCAGCGCCTCTGAAGCCAGCTTGGATATTCTCCTTCGTGATAGACTGCTCAAAAGCAGCCTTAAAGGCTAGTAGGAAGGTCTCCTTGCTAATATAGTAGGTGCGGTTACGTGCCAAGCCTGAAACAGCGTCGCCATACTTACGCTTCAACGGCGAGAAGCAGGCGACGTCAAGGGGCTGCAACAGGTGAGACGAGTGTGGAGGCATGCAGAGAAGAATAATATTCTTCTCCTTGCAAAGATCTTGAAAATCGATAGAGCAGTGGCTCTTATAGCCGTTAATAATAAGTAGTTAATACCCACCTACAGTATGCCTCTTTGTATAGGTATTAAAGTGCTCTAACTAGGCAAGACTAAGCTGATTATTCGTTTAGCTATTAGAACTAACTTCAAGAACCTAGTTAGCAGGCAAATCCTTAAACTAGACGTTGATAAGCACCTTGCCCACAAAGACAACGAAGGGTGGTATTCAGCAACCCAACGCGCCCACGCCTTAGATCACAGTAACTCACTCACAGTTGCCTAGCTATACCTGCTTCTTTTTCCTATATCCTTCTAAGCCTATAATAACTAACTATAATAAAATCTTGCCTATTATAAAGCTAGTTTCGTTAAAGTTGTAGATATCATCGTCCACAATACCCCACTTCTGCTTTGTCGCCTAGACTAAGTCAAACCAGCGCTGGATAGCCACTGGATCCTCGCAGGCGGCTCGCTGGTGATTATAGGGACGGCTCCAGCGCGTACGGAGCTTAGGAGTCCGCTTAACAAAGTTGTCAACCTAGTTCTTGCCAACAGGGTTGCCACCACGCTCCTCTAACAGTTTATCAGCTATTGCTTAAACCTTAGCCTTTATAGGGGCAAATCCTCGCGTAGACTCTTTAAGAATACGCCTAACAATAGCCTCCTCTTCTAGCTTATTTAGGCGCTTTAAATTCAGTTCGCAGTCGCGTTAAAAGCGCTTTCCAGCGCGTTGGTCTTGGAGAGTAGTTTAAGGCACGTTATAGATAGAAGCAGCACGTCTTTAGCTTTAAACACGTTGCAATTGGACGTTAAAAAGAGCAAGTTAAAGATCAGATTTAGAATAGATGAACAAATGATTGTGTGGTTAAGACATAACGCGTTATAGTGTTAACGTCGACGCGCCGGTACAAAGTGGCCGACTCGCTTGGGTGGCCGACTCGCTTATGAACCACGTTATACTTATTTTTATCACTATCCTTACCTTACCCTTAGTACCTATGTAAATCTATAGTATTAGGGTCTATAAACTTAGCAAAAAATGTACAATGAAGGTCAATTGCGACCTTAATCCTGCTAGGGATTGATGTTAGGTTAGACATAGGGGAGATCTGTTTGCGCAAGCAGCCATATTCAATAAGACCAACTAGAAGAGTTATGTAGGAACATCACGGGCAAGCTCAGGCACGGCGGCGGACAGCTAATGGGCAAACGGCAGCCAACGAGCCTGAAAATCTAGATGACGTACGATTGACGATTGACACGCCAGCCTTCTGATATGCATGGAGAAGAACTGAGCAGTCGGGGCGACGCTCTTGAAAGAGGGGGACTACTGTCACGATACTCTAGACAGTGAAGGCCAGCCCTTAAGGACCCGTTAGGTACCCCTCGGGCTAGAGGCGCGATAGCCACTGTGACATAGTATAGCGTCCTGCCTAGAATAGGCCCGAAGCTAAAAACTCTTTCGAGCATAACGTGTTTTACAAGCGAGCGTCGCGTACAAGCGAGCGCCGCACCCCACCAAACCTGCGCACCTCTATAAGCCTGTAGTTCCACCACAATATAGTTGTTTTACTGTATATTAATATAATAGATTAAGCAGTACCTAGAGTATCTTTCTTGCACGTACGCGAGTTGTGGCCAGTTTCTCTACACCTACTGCAGCGCGCCAAAGCCTGGCGGCTAACACCTGATCGCTCTCCTCCCTGACGCTCTTCATGAGCAATCTGCTAATCAGCCTCACGCTAAGCAAGTAGATCCTCTCTAGCTCCCTTTGTTAGCACTCCATGCTTCTATATCCGCTTCCTTTTACACTACCTACGCTTTATTGCTGCCTCGTTAGCCCTCTTAAGGCTGGCGATCTAATCGCGCATTAGCTTAGCTAAGAGCATTATTCTCTCTGCCCCCTTCTTAAGCTAGCTAATCGCCGCAATAATTGACGCTAGTAACAAGCTCTTATGCCGCTAGACCTGATCACGTATTAGCGTTAATTGGGCTTCAAGCTCGCGTACGTTGCTTGGGGTACGAGCCTGCCAGACGGCCTCTACAAGAGCAGCTACTAGAGTAGGCGTACGCAGCTGTACGTCAAGCTTTGATAGAATAGTGTCTGGCTGGAAAGGAACAAGGCCTGCGCCTTGAAAGGCTGAGCAGATATTGGCTGCCGTGAAGGATCGATCGAAGGCTACCTTGAACGCTGGCAGAAACTCAAGCTTGGTGATATGGTTGATGTGGTTGCGTATTAGGCTCTCCACCTCACGGCTGTACGCGCGCTTTAATGGCGAGAAGCAGCTAACGTCAAGAGGCTGGAGTAGGTGAGATGAGTGA
>NW_007359959.1:1293027-1299300 GCF_000359705.1 Exserohilum turcica Et28A | reverse complement strand
TCGGTCCACTGCCTCAACGTCCTCTAGTAGTTCTGCTGGTTCGAGCGTCGTTCGGTGGAAACCTTTCCACTTCACCTCGTAGTATAGCTTATGCCCTCTCCCACGACGGCGTACCTCCTCTGCTACAATTTCTTCTACTTCCCATTCATCTTCTCCATCTACCTACAGCGGCTGTGGCTGATAGTCGTCCTGAACCTAGTTTGGGAGCGGATCGTTGCTAGCAAGTTTCAACCTATCGACATAGAAAACAGGGTGTGGGCCTGGGGGCGTGTCTAGTTGGACTAAGTGGCTATCGATTACCTTAACCACTGTGTACTTAGCGTTCTTCCAGTCGAGCTTCTTAGAGCTTCGCCCTGTGCTGTACTGCTGATCGAGCTTCAGCCATACCTTGTCGCTTACTCGGTAGCTCTGCGCTTCTCTCCAAGTCTTGTTCGCCTGTCTCTCTTGTTCTTGTTGAGCAACTGCTATGCCTGCTTAGGCTAGTTCTACGGCTTGTTGTAGCTTAACCGCGATCTCTGCTGCCTTCTGCTCATCCGAAAGCTGTTCGGCTGGTTTCTGCTGTTGCCTTTTATTATCTAGCTCTAGCTATAGCGGCTCTACTTTGTGCCTATGCTGTAAGAAGAACAGTGACATTCCAGTCGACGTTGCGTTTCTACCATTAATCGCGATCTGGGCCATTAGGCAGAGCTGTGCCTAGTTATTCTGAGCCTAGTTCGTGAACGTTTGGATGTAGGTCTCCTAGACGCTGTTTATCCTTTCTGTTGCACCGTCCGTCTATAGGTGGTAGGCTGTGGACAGTCTTTGTTTGATCTTCAGAAGCTCGCATAGTCTTGTCTATAGTGCACTCACAAACTAGCTGCCTCTATTAGAGGTAATAGCGTCTAGTAGCTAGTGATATGCGACTACACGTTCGATGAACTTTCGAACGACGGTTTCTGTCTTTGTATCTAGGAGCGGTACGAAAATCGCACTCTTACTAAGCCGATCAGTGATTACCATCAAGCTAGTCATGCCCTCACTCTCTGGTAGCCCTTTGACGAAATCCATGGAGATCTCCTTCTAGATCCGGGTGGGTATCGGCAGTGGTTTTAGAAGGCCTTGCGTGCCCTCTCTCTAGGACTTGCTCCGTCCACAAGCGTCGCAGTTTCTAACATATCTCCAGATCGAGTTGGTCATGCCTAGCTAGAAGTAGTCCCTTGCGAGTATCTTGTACGTTAGCTCGCGTCCTAGGTGGCTAGTGACTAATAAGTCGTGTGCGCCGCTGATAATTGCCGTTCGCAATTCGTTGTTGTCTGGCACCCACTTGCGCCCTTGGTAAAACAGGACTCCGCCGTCTGCTAAGCAGTCTTTAATTAAGCACTTTAGGCCTAAGTTTGCAGGGAAACGTCGTTCTTAGTCCTCTACAGCCTTCTTCGCTCCCTAGTAGACCTAATCCTTTACTGTCGCTTCTTGCTAGAGCTTCTCTAACTCGTTCTGCTCTAACGCTTCTTCGTCTAGTTCTCTAGGAGGTAGTTGGCCTAGTTCTTCTTTAGCTAGGGCAACAGCCTCTTCTTCCCGCCGTTGGCTTCGTGTTTTCGTGGCTATTACTAAAATGGCTTCTTCTAGTTCCTCTTCTAGTTCTTCTTCTGCTATCTTCTAATAGAAGTTTGTTAGCTTAAATATTTGCACGAAACGCTTCTGCAAGCGCTCGTCTTCTGCCCCTGCAGGCAGGTCTTGTTCTCTTCTCGAGAGCGCGTCGGCTCTCACATTCTGCTTACCTGGCCGATACAGCAGCTCTAGGTTGTACCTACCAAGTAGAAGCGACTATCTCACCTGGCGCTCGTTTAGCATGCGAGGTTTCATGAAGTACTCTAAGTTCTTGTGATCTATAATCACCTTAAACTTCTCAACTAAACGCAGCTTAGAATCCCATTCCTTAAGGCATCGTACTACCGCGAGCAACTCCTTATTGTGGATCTTGTAGTTGCACTCGTGCGCGCTATTCTTCCGCGAGAAGAACGCGCAAGGCCGTAAGACTCCATCATCGTCGTACTGTGATAGCACCCCGCCCACCGCGTAGCCGCTCGAATCGCACTCGAGCACTGTCTCCCGATCTGGGTCGAACGCCGCCAGCGTGGGATCTGTAACGAAGATCTCCTTTAGCTTCTCAAAGGCTGACTGCTCTTTAGATCCCTATTAGAAGGGGACGTCACCTGTAAGCCTAGTGAGGGGTGCGGCTAGCTGCGCGAAGTTCTTAATAAACCTTTAGTAGAAGTTCGCGAACCCTAGGAACGATCTTACTCCCTTTACTATCTTTAGTGCCTCCCACTCGCGGATTGCGGCTACCTTAGCTAGATCCATGCTTATCCCTTTACCTGCTTTAATAATAAACCTAAGGTACTTAGTTGTCTTAACTTTAAACTCGCACTTCTTAATGTCCACCTGTAGCCCTACGGCTTACAGCTTGCTAAGCACTTTTTGGACGTGCTCTTGGTGCTAGCGCAGATCGCCATTAGTGTAGATCAGTACGTCGTCTAGGTATGCTGAGCAGAAGTCATCTAGGTGTTCTCTCAAGGTCTAGTTAATGTATTGTTGAAAAGTACTTAGGGAGTTTGCTATGCTAAAGGGGGTAACTAGCCACTTAAACAGTCCAAATCTTGTTTAGAAGGCTGTCTTCTACTTATCGCCTAGTGCGACACAGATCTTGTAGAAGGCTGCGATAACGTCTAACTTTGTGAACTATTTAGCCTTGCTTAAGCTGTTAAGTGTCTCTTAGATGAGGGGTAGCGGGTACTAGTTCTTCTTAGTAATTGCGTTTAGAGCTCGATAATCGATGCACAGTTGGAGCCCTCCTCCAGGTTTCTTGGCGAATAATACTAGCGCTATGGCTGGCGAGCTGCTTACGCAGATAAATCCCTTCTTAAGAAGCGATGTAAGTTCCTTTCTAAGGACTAGGAGCTCTCTACGCGACATGCTATAGAGGGGTCCCCACAGTGGCTAAGCATCCTTTGGCTCTAGCTTGATCTTGTGGTCCACCCCTGGCCCTTAGTGCGGTGGAAGCTTCTCTGCTTGCTTTAGGTTAAAGAGCTTATAGAACTCCTAGTACTATGTTAGTAGCAGCGCTCGTACATCTACAGGCTTCTTTAGTTGTAGCGCCTTGTCAATGTCTGCAATCAACGCGGCGAAGATCTAAACGCTATTTAGAGCGTTCTTATACCTACGAACTAAGGCCATAAACGCTGCAGCGTTGACTTAGCTAACTCCTCCTTATAGGCGTCCTTTAGTCGACCTTACTTAAATGCCCTTTAAGTAAATAAAAATACTCTTCTTAGCAGGAGATACTAATACGTCTTGGTGGTCTATCTAT
This sequence comes from Exserohilum turcica Et28A, assembly GCF_000359705.1. Taxonomy (NCBI): domain Eukaryota; kingdom Fungi; phylum Ascomycota; class Dothideomycetes; order Pleosporales; family Pleosporaceae; genus Exserohilum; species Exserohilum turcicum. Next base: position 1,295,954 of record NW_007359959.1, on the reverse strand, counting down.
CCCCTGCTAAGGTACACGTCCTTACTAGAGGACAAGTCCATCACGTATGTATAAGCAGTCTCTTCGTACCTATGCATCTTAAATAAGAATTAGGCAACCTTGCTAATCTCTAATAGCTTGCTGTTTACTCCCTTAATTATCTAAAAGGGGATCTAAAAGCGCTCTAGACAGTGGCGGTAAGCGAATCTCTTGCTAATTAGTGCATAGCATAGGCATCCGCAGTCTATAAGCGCGACAGCATTTGCTACGTTGTTCATGATAAGATCTACGGTAATTAGTGGGGGACGTATATGCTTCTGCTAAAACTGATTCTATTCGCTACGTATCTGCCGATCCATCTTCAGAGGCTCTGGGCCAAGACTCTAGCCTAGAGCTACTCTTTTTCCGAGTCGCTACTTGGCACCTGATCGACTTCCTCCTGCAGCTTATGTCCAACGTTGCTTGGCGCGGGCCTTGCCTTCTTAACCTAGGTGGCGTTTTGACAGTATTTCGCGATATGACCTAGCTCTCCGCAGCGATAGCAGTCGGGCGGAGGTTGTTGTGGCTTGCCTCTAGCTTCTCGCGCCTGATTAACCTTTGAAGGCTCCTAGTCTATAACGTCTAGACTAGCTTCGTGTTAAGCGGTTGTTGTAGTAGGGCGATCTACTACCTAGGAGCTCGTTGCGCGCAGTTTAACGAGACCTACCTGGTAGAGGTTGTTGGACGTTCTTACTGCCTTATTAACTAGCTGCTCGTACGATAGATTCTTATTAATTATAGCAAGAGCCTCCTGCAGCTTAGTGTGAAGGCCCTTTAAGAACATACTCTTCTTAGCTGCTTCGCTAAACTGCTCGCCTAACTGAATCTTAAGACGGTTAAACTCTATGTGATAGTCTCTTACTAAGAGCTTGCCTTATTTAAGAGTTAAAAGGCGATCGAGTGCTTTGGACTTCTGGTGTAGGTCGTCAAACTGCTAGTCCATAAAGCTCCAGAGGTCTTCAATGTGGCGTTTACTCTGGTTCTGTATTGCCTAGGGTAGAAGTACATCCGCTGCCTTGCCCGTACACCTACTAACCACGTACTCGATCTGAGCGAGGCTCGAAGTTCCTTTGTACTCGTGCTGGAGCTTAGCTTAAGTCTTGTATTTAAACGCTACGTACTTTGTTCGATCTCCATTAAATGGTTCTAGGTGCAGGAACTTGTTCCTGCGCGCAGCTAGCTCGGCAATTACGGCTGCTGCTAGGGGAGGCGTGAAGGCTCTATAGGACGACTCTAAACGCCCCTCAGCTTGGTTACGCTCGAGTGCCACGAGCCGTTCCGTTAGCACCTGGTTCTGGGCTGTTAACCGATTCATCAGCTCCATCATCTAGGCCATGACATCCTGGTTGGCCTTCGGCGAGCCTCCTTGCCTTGGTGAGCCCTTTCCTCCCACGACGGCCGATCGTTTGGCGACCGCTTCAATCGTTGGCCCAATTGCTGCCTCCTTCTATCCGTCCTCTCTAAGCATTTGTGTAATTTCGCGCAGGATCTCTTCATCTAATACTCCTGCCTAGTTCTTAGCAGCAGCGTACGCCGCTAGCTCTTCCACATTCAAGTTTAGAACGTTAATCTCCATTGCCTAATTCGTTTTGGACGTCTCGTTCTTTGCCTGCTAATATGCAGGGCTTCTAGTCGCTCTTCGATCCGCTCGCGCAGTCCTAGACTGCGGCCTACTCCTCGTTAGTGAGGACTAGTAGGGCTTACCCTCGGCTGTCCTTGTTACTAGCTAGAATCTAAACAGCGTTCTGTCGCTGTTGTGTCGCGTCCCTAGGAAGACTCGCGTCTTGCCGTCTCGCTCGTGGGATCTTGTCTCCTATTAAGAGTAATCGCACGGCCTGCACCTCGTCCGATAGAGGATTGACAGGACTTCTCACTACAACGTCCGCTTCTAGCTAACTGTACACTAGGCCTAAGTGGCCTTTAGGTAGTTTATTACGCGACGTTGTGCCTATAGCTTAGCTTTCTAAGACACAATAGGACTTCTTAGATAGGTCCTAGGCAACTAATTCGCCTACTGTCTCTCACAGCTAAACTTCCTACAAAGCTCTGCCCTAGGTGTACTATCTTGCGATAGTCTACCTTCTCGCTACACTAAAGGCCTTTTGTACCTATTGTAGCACTAACTCTATATTACTAGCTCGCACTAACAACACGCTCTAAAACTTAGTTAGAAGACAGTCTGCCTAAGGCTTATGTCTAATTAGGATTAAATACAAAATGTAAGGGGCTGCGCTCTAGGGAGCAATCGCGAGGTATACAAGAGGTTGTATTTAATAGAGAGCTATAGAGTCTACTTGCGTGGTGTTTATTTACTTGTCAGAGAAAGGTTGCACCGAGTGTCTGAGCGCGTCGTCTGGGCGCCGCTTAGGCCTCGCACAGATGCCGGGTTGCAGAGTAAGACCTGGCGTCTGCTGCTTGACCGAGATTCCATCGAGGAGCTATCTAAAGGGCGTTCAGCCCGTTACACCGCTCGCTTATGAACCACGTTACGTAATATTATCAACTATATTAATTACACTTTATTATAGCTAGCACTTAAAATAAGCTTTTTACGCCTCTTATTAACACATAAAACTTAATAAAAATACTAATAAAAAATCTCTCAATTGATAGACAAAAGGCTACAACTAGCTTCATAGCTGTATAAGTCTTATTAGTAGTACTCTAATAGTTATCTTAACTATCACTATAGTATATAGGCCTATATTTCATGAGGTATTTGAAGGATAGAATGTAACGGGCTGAACGCCCTTCGCCTCCCATACTCGTCTACGACCTCGTTTACTCCACCTGCCCGGCCCGATTGTTACCCTAGCAACCAGCATTGTATATAGATAGCTACGTAGCCGAGAGCTTAGCTCTCTATCGAATACAATCTTGTTACCTTGGCCTGTCCGATCGTGCTCCCG
>NW_007359959.1:1282591-1292544 GCF_000359705.1 Exserohilum turcica Et28A | reverse complement strand
ATGACTTTAGTCACGTGACTAAATGACGTGGTTAGTTACGTACGAACAAGCTTAAGTAAGGAGGAAAACTAAAGGTCTGAGCGTTCGTACGAGTAACAACTATAAAAGGAGGGCCCTCTAGATAGTTCTTTTCTGTATCTTTCTTCTTCTGTACAATAGGTGAATGCATACTCGTTAGTTAGGCCTCTCTCGCCCATAACATAAGAAGAAAGATCACCACTCTTTAATCTCTCTCGTACGACACAAGAGAGACTGAAACAACGCAAGAAGAAAGAGATAGAGTTACAAGGAACGCTACTAGCCTCTAGCCTAGCTATACAAGACGAGAAATCTATCGCCTTTATCCGTATAATAAGAGGAAATATCAACTAGCTAACAGCTAACAACGTACGATAGGCTAAACAGCTTAAGAGACAGGCAGTCGCACACTAGGAAATGATGTCCTAGATTAAGCTCCTGACAAGACGACTTTAAGAAGCCCGTACGACACCGCCTCTTACAGGAGCTCACGTTAGCGCTATGAATATAACTAACTAAACGAGCGAGGCGACTGCTCTAGCCCTACCTATATAAAGTTACCCTAAGCCTAGACTCCCTAACGTGGACATGTTTGACTATAGTACCTATAAACAATACACTTAGTAGAAGATGCGTATATAGGCTAAGCTCTTTGCAGATAGAGCAGCTTACTTAAGTAAGGAACTTAAAACCTACTATATTATTACACGTACGAAAGGACGAGCTTTAATGTGCTCTATGCGTACGTCTAAGCTCTTATAAACAGCACTTTAACAGCCACAATAGCTAGACTATAGTCCTAGTTAGACAGGTTCTTCTAAGACCCTATAATTAAGCAGAAGGCTCTCTACTACCTTCGTACGACTAGACAAGGAAGGGGAGAGTTCCTTTATCACGTTTAAGTCTTTAATTTAAAATTCTAAGAAGTAGGCCTAAGCGCTATAGACAACGCTTAAAAGATTAACTACTTAAAGAACTCCCTTAACAAAGAGTTGCTTAAGTATCAAGCAGGCTACTAGCCTAGTAAGAACAAGAAGTACAACAGCTTCGTACAAAGAATAAGAGTTACGTAGGAAAACCTAAGAGCGATAGAACAACTATTGTCAAAACGACTAACTTTTACAATACTCTTCCTTAGCGACACTTAGACTGCATCTAAAGAGATAGACTAGACCCCTACTTTAGGCGTAACTAGGCTATGTACGATAAGAGAATACTAGAGGTCCTATGCTAAAATTTAAAGACGCTGTTAAGAGAGACGTTGTCTTTACTATAGCGGACAAGGACACTATTGCAAAGACTACAATACTCCTCTTACTACTCGTACGCATGAACAAGGAAACCATACTAAGGTAGCTACTATAGCACCTATAGAGGATGACTTAGACAAGGGAAAAGAAGAGCTCTAACTAAAAAGCGCTGGTTAGAGCGAACAAGGCAGGAAAGAGATGTTGTACAAGCACCGCATAGGATACTTAAACTATTAAAGACTACAAAAGCAATGTCTATAGATGTAGTCGTAAATGGTGTAAGGAATGCTATCGTAATGCTTAACCATAGATGTTGCACATATTTAGTTATGTGTGGCAAGCTTGTACAACAACTAAACCTGCCGCGTTACACAATCTTATCTACCCTCTTAGCAATAGTAGATAAAAAGACAAGTCCTATATAAGGAGTAATAGAGTTTGTACTCGACATAGGAGGGGTAAAACAAAAAGTAGCGGCGTACATTATCTCATCTACGTACAAGTTTAACATAATCCTTAGAAAGACCTAGTTAGAAGAGATAGACAGAGTACTATACACTGCTAAGCACCGCCTGCTCCTACGACGCTACGGATTCTCCGTACAAAGTAGAGAGAGCACCACGCCCACGCAGATAGACTGTGCTGCTATCACTACTACTGCTTTCTAACTACACGTACGAAGAAACAGAAGACAGAAGGTAGTGCAGGTATTCGCGGCTAGTTTAAAAGACATTAAGAAAGCTCTCTATCTAAAAGCAAAACTCACGATAGACAAAGTAAAGAAAGCCCTCCCTACATACCTTAAGGACTACGCGTAGCTTTTTTTGCTAAAAGAGGGAGTAGAGTTACCACCCCACTAAAGCCCAGACGTAGACCATAAAATCGAATTAATTCCCTAAGATGGCAAGCTACTAGAGATCCCGTACAGACCACTCTATAGCATGTCTAGAGACGAACTACTAGTCCTAAGGAAGACACTCCTAGATCTGCTTAATAAGAGTTTTATCTGTGCAAGCACCTCTTCTACAGCGTTGCTAGTCCTCTTTATACAGAAGCCTAAAGGAGGACTAAGGTTCTACGTTAACTACTATGCGCTTAACGCTATTACGCAAAAAGACTAATACCCTCTCTCTCTAATCTATAAGACCTTAAACTAAGTTAGACAAGCTAAGTAGTATACTAAGCTAGACGTGTCTGCTGCTTTTTACAAAATATAGATTACTAAAGGATAAGAATAGATAATAGCCTTCTAGACGAGATTTAGCTTATACAAATAGCTAGTTACGCCCTTTAGTCTAGCTAACGCTCTAAGTACGTTCTAGCGCTACGTTAATTAGATCTTATAGAACCTACTTGACAACTTTATATCTACTTACCTTAATAACATCTTAATTTTTATAGACGGCTCTCTATCTTAACACTATACCTACGTATAATAAGTAATTAAACAACTACAACTAGCAGGACTACAACTTAAATTAGATAAGTGCGAATTGAACGTCTAACGTACAAAGTATTTAAGGTTTATCCTTAAAGCAAGGAAAGGTGTCTTAATAGACCTAGAGAAGACAAAAGCTATCTAAGAATAGGAACCCCCTACGTCTGTCTAAGGCGTACGAGGTTTCTTAGAATTCGCTAACTTTTACTAAAGGTTTATTCCTTACTTCTTACGTTTAGTAGACCCTCTCGTACAACTTACCAAGAAAGACGCTAAGTTTTAATAAGGCGCTGCTTAAGAAGAGAGTTTCGCAGCTTTTAAAGAAGCATTCCTTTTAGACGAAGTACTCGTCGCATTTAACCCTAAACGCCGTATAGTAGTAGAATGTGATTCTTCTAGTTAAGCCTTAGGAGCCGTACTCCTACAAGAAGATAATAAAGGCACGCTCTATATAGTACCTTATCTCTCTAGGAAACTGCTTACACACGAAGCTAATTACCCTATCTACAATAAGGAACTGCTAGCAATAATCTACTACTTAAAAGAATAGGACGCTAAACACCGTGGCGTACAAGAGTTTAAAGTTATTATAGACTATAAGAACTTAGAATACTTTACCTATAAGCAGAAGCTTTCTAAACGCCACGTATAATAGAACTTAGAGCTTGCTCGCTTTCTAAACATAAAGTTACGCTATCGTCTAGGCAAGAATAACATAAGAGTAGACGCGCTATCTCGCCAAGATTAAGATATGCTTAAGGACAAAGAGGACAAGCATGCCTTCTGTTGTAAATTTACAATACTAGTCCTAGCTTATACGCTAGACTACGTCCTAGCACTACCTATATAGACTTAAAAAACCCCTATAGTTTTAGAAACACTACCTTAACCTCTAGACCTTCTAGCTTTAGTACAAGAACATTGGGTACAGGCAGCGCAGGATGACACTATCTACTAAGAAGTACTAGCCGCCGTACGAGAAGAAAGACAATCGCTCTCTAGCACGCGCAAGATTGCTATCTCGCTAAGTGACTATACAATTAACTAAGAAGAACAACTCTAATGGCGTGGACGTGTGTAGGTACTAGACTTTGAACTATTACGCACAGGAGTTATCTAAGTGGCTCACTTATCTCTCCTAACTGGACATCCTAGACGAGAAGAGACCTATTAGATCGTTGCACAAGAATGGTACTAGCCTCACATAAGCGATAACATACGACGCTTTATACAAAACTGCGAGCTATGCCGCAAAAGCACTCCCTAGCGGGACGGAAAGTTTAGTTACTTAAAGCCCCTACCTGTGCCTAGTCGTACGTGGCAGCACCTTATAGTTAATCTTATTACAGGCCTTCCTAACTCTCTTAGAAACACAAACTTAATAGTAGTAAAGGACTAATTAGGGAAAGGCGTCGTACTAGTCCCTATAAACAGGATTAAGATAATAGACGTTGCTTAGGCTTTCGTACGAGAAGTCTACCGCCACTACAGCCTTCCACAGTCTATCACGTCTAACCGCGGCCCCTAGTTCGTAAGCCAACTATAGGAAAACATCTGCAAGCTGCTAAATATTTAGCGGAATCTCTCTACAGCTTACTACCCACAAACAGACAGGACGACAGAACAAGCTAATAGCGACATAGAAGTAGTCGTATGGATCTTTTGCAACTACGACTAAGATAATTAAGCTTAGCTTTGCCCCCTTCTAGAACTTATGCTCAACTCCTGTACAAACGCCTCTACAGGTGTATCCCCCTTCTTTCTTTACCATAGTTACTATAATACCCCGTTTCCCCAAAAAGAAGCTATCTTAGACACCCGAGAAGCGAGCATAGCAGCTAAAGAGATAGTACGTACGATTATTATTATTATTATCATTTTGATTTAACGTCCTTTCTCAGCCCTAGGGCTATATAGGACGTGTAGACCAGAGGTCTACAAGTATCTACGTGTTTCTATTAATTTAATGTAGGTGGGGGAGGGGGTTATCTAAATAAAGGTAAGGCTTATAGCCTAGTGTATTAGATGGTAGTAGGGGGTCTTGCGGGTGGTAGGTAGGGTAGAGTAGGTGTAGGGCAGGTACTAGTGCTAGTGGCGCTCTAGTTGTTGGTGTCTCCTTTGTACTAGGCTTGCGTCCTAGCTTTTATCTCTTTAATAAACCTAATAGTCGCCTATATGCCTATACTAGTTTCTAGTAAGAAGGCTAGTGATAGTAGGTCCTTGCTTGTTTCTTGTATCTCCTTTCTAGCTTCTTTATATAGCGTATAGCTAAGTAGGATATGCGTAGTGTCTTAGGTAGCTCTACAGTTGCATAGGCATACTTTAGAGTCTACTTTCTCTTAATTAGATAAGAATCTTCTAAGATAGCAGTGCCCTAGCTTAAGTTAATAGAAGGCGCTAGACACTTCTCTACTAGTAGAGGGAATAGCTATTTGCTTTCTAATCTTCTACTTATACTTTGCAGCGTACGTATTAGAGTTACGCTTAATAGCCTTCTTTTTATATTGTTTAAGTAATGTAAGCTACTCTCTTTAGCCTAGCTGTTTTACTCGTGTGCCTATTATAGCTAGGCTTGTTCTAGTAGAGCTAGGATCTAGCTTTGTTGCCTCCTTAGCTAGTGTATCTACTCTCTCGTTCCTAATAATATCTTAGTGGCCTAGTACCTAGTATATTGTAAGTAATAGCCTAATTTCTCGTAGTTTCTCTGCTACTTTTATACATCTAATCTGCCACTCTTGTCTAGGGTTGTTAGAAGCAGTTTTTAGCCTAAGTATAGTAGCTTAGTTGTCTGCGTACACTCTAACTTCTAGACAGTCGTCTACTAGGTTAATAGCTTTCTCTAAGCCTAGTGTCATCCCTTCTAGCTCTCTATTATAGACTAGCTAGTTATAGCCTATATTAACTTTTTGTTAGGCTATACGGGTGGCTCCTTTGTAGAATGCGACTCCTACTCCTATACCTTTGCCTTTTGTTGTAGATAAGGCGTCTAAGTATATAGATAGTAGATGTTTGTCTTCTAGTTGCTCTTTGTAGTCTTTTGCTTCTAATTCTTTTAGTTTTTTTAATATATGCGTCTTATAGGGCATTTCTAAGCTCTATAGCATAGAGGCTTAGTGCTAGATCTTCTCACTGTCTATAGATAGAGTTGTTGAGATAGATTTAGTAATACGCTCTAGCTGTTTCCCTTAGTTGCCTCTAGATATAGCAATATCAAGTAGGTGGGATAGAGCTAGTTTTAAAGCTCTAAAGGCGTGTTGTCGTAGAGAATTGTTTAGTCTTATTCTAGGGGGGTATAGCGCTACTTCTACCTCGCTAGGTATAGCAGGTAAGGTTCTAAACGATCCTAGAATCTTTCTACAAGCTTAGTTTTAAAGCTTTTGTCTTTAATTTTTAGCTGCTATTTGCTCTCTCTAGAAGATTTAGCACCCATAGTCAGCTACACTAGTTACGCAGGCTAGGTATAGCTATTGTACTGCTCTTGGCAAAAGGCCTTTATTTAATTTAGCTAGTCTACTTAATTAGTAGAAAGCTGCGCTAGCCTGCTAGTTTCTAGTGTAGCTATGCTGTTTGAAATTAAGACCGCAGTTTAAGTAGACGCCTAGCTATCTAACTAGCTCTTTTAACTAAACTAATTCCTAACTAGGTAGAGTAAGTACTCTGCTTTAATCTTTTTTAATCTTGTCTAGTTAACTGGTTTGGTTTTTAAGCTATTAAACTAGATAGCTAACTCCTTCGCTAGTGTAAAGAGGTTCTTAATTGTCTTTTCTAGTAGCTTAATGTTTTTCCTTACTAACGTAGACGATATAGATATTTATAGATTGTCTATATAAGAGGAGAAGTATATGCGGTTGTTTGTTTAAATTGCTTTAAATAATAGTTTTAAGTAGGTAAGAAATAGGATTAGAGACGCTAGACTTCCTTAGGGGGTTCCTATTAGAATCTCCTATAGGCTCTTTGTTTGTTTGTTAAAGGATAGCTCTAGCTCTTTGTTTTCTAGAAAGGATTCTGTCTACGCTAATAGGCTATAAGGTAGGCCCTAGTCTCTTATAACTTCTACAAGCTTGTTCTTAGAGACGTGAATAAAGGCGCCTTTAATATCAAGAAATATAGTAGTTGTAACTTAATACTTTTACTTTTATAGCTGTATATTATTATAGAAGAGTAGGGCAGCGTTAATAAGCTATAAGGGGTGGAGTAGATCTGTAGTTTCTGCTAGTGTCCCTAGTCTTCTAGCTACTAGCCTTTCTAGTACTTTGCCAAGGTAGCTTAGGAGTGAGATTACTCTATAGGCCTTTAGAACTAAGTAGTCTAGTTTATTTAGCTTTTTTAAGATAACTCATTTTGCTCTTCTTTAGCACTTTAGGTAGTAGCCTAGATTAAAGAAGATAAAGTATATCTTAAATAGCCTTTCTAAGTGCGTTTAGTAGACTTTTTAGATAATATTTTAACTAATAAGATTAGGCTTAGGTGAGGTAGCCTTTACTTTATTGCAGGTAAAGTAGAGCTCGTTTCTTGTAAGAGTAGGCTAATCCTACTTTTTATCTCCTTTATAGGTGTAGAAAGACAGAGTAGCTATAGTAGGTAGTAGGAGGAAAAGATCCTCTCTAAAAGCTTTGCATTTTTTAGTAAACAACTCCTTGCTTTTAATAGTAGGTATTTAAGTACTAAGGTTGTCTTTTATATATGCTATAGCTTTATAGATGTCCTTTAGTGAGTCTTTTTGTAGGAAAGTCTCCTAGTGATCCTGTTTAGCCCGTCTAATAGCTCTTAGATATCTATTTTTTGTACTTAGATACTCTTGTTTCTATTAGTAGAGTAAGCTATTATTTTCTTTTGCTGCTTCCTTCTTATAGGCTCTATAGGACCTATTTAGATCTCTTTTTTGGCTGCTTAAATCACTAGTCCACTAAGGTTTTGGCTTTGGTTTTTAGTTAACTAGTGGAGTTGACGTTTCTAGTGATTTCTGGATAGCCTTTGTAAGATCCTCTCCTAGTTAGTCTAGCTTAGCTTCTAGAGGGGTATGTTATTCTAGAATAATCTTTCTTGAGGTATAGTTAGAGGGGCGTAGTAGTTAGAGTAGCCGCTCTTCTAGGTCTAGAGCTTTAATCTCTTTCTCTAGCTCCTTGTAGAACGTATTCTAGTCTGTTTGTCTAGTATTATATTGTTTTAGCTAGCTAGGCAGCTAGCTATAAGGGCTAATACTAAACAGTATAGCGTGGTGATTAGATCCTACTTTAGGTATAGTCTGCTAGTCCTAGATACTAGTTGCTATATTATTTGTTGCAAAAGTGAGATCTAGTACGCTTTCTTGTCGCATATAAGCTCTAAAGAATGTGCCTACTCCTAGAGTATTTAGTAGAGTAAGATTCTAGGTATCTATCTACTTTACTAGATCTTCTACTTGTGTACTAGGGCTGCAATCTTTTAAGCTCTATCTAGGATAGTAGGTATTAAAATCTCCTAGAATAATTAAGTTTTCTTGTAGTGTTTCTTATAGTAGCCGACTTTAGATTGTTAATTTTTCTAGCCTCTCTTAGAGGCTCTTCTTGTTATAAATGTTGTAGATATAGAAGCTAGAAGGAGTAGCTAGTACTTTAATAGCTTAGAAGTCGTTGTCGTCGCTAATAAAAGGAATAGTTTCTACTTCTAGATCTTTTCTAATATAGAAAAGTACTCTAGGCCTAAGAGAGTTATCTCTTAGGGTAGGTATTATCTAAGTATAGTCCTGGTAGGCTACTAATCTAGTATTCTTGTATGTAGATTCCTTTACTAACTGGGGCTCTTATATAGCTAGTATCGTAGCGTCTACTTCAATAGCTAGATTTAGCGCGCTTTCTGTAGCAGCGCTATTTCTATTAACATTTATTTATAGAACTTTTAACATTCTAGTTTAACAAAATAGTTGTTTTAGAGACTCTAGCTTGTAGAATCTCGCAGTCTTAGCTATTAGCCGCGTGTGGTTTGCTGCAGTTCGCACACTTAAAGATAGTATGTGTAAGAGGCTACGCCTAAAAGTGTGTGTGTGATCGAGTATATCTATACGACTACCTAGACTTCAAGAAGCTTGAAGTCTTGTTACTGCCTTTTTGGCTATGGATGGCGTAAGTAGTCGTACGCTCGGCCCGTTGGGCCCGCCCATTACAGTATGTACGCAGGCTTTGCCTTTGCTAATACAAGACTTGCACTTATAGAGACTTGTATAGTGGGCTTCGCTGCAGATCTAATAGGCTACTTTAGAGCATCTAGTCTCTAGGTGTCTAAAACCTTAACATTTTAATCACTATTTAGAGTTATTAATAACTCTAAGCTTTTCTGCTCTAAGACTTTGTCTAAGGATATAGAGCTTTCTTCAAATAGCTCTTTAGGCTTCTTCTTTAGTAGTAAAAGAAACGCAGGTAGATTATACGTTTTAATTCTCTCTTCTAGCTTTAGGGGTAAGCTAGAAAGGTGTTTCTACTACTTTTAGCCCTTTATTAAAAGTCTTAATTTCTTCTTTTAAGACTTTTAGGTTGTAGTTTGTTAGTAGCTTATAGATAACTACTTTAAACTAAGGCGTGATTAGCTGCGCGGTCTAAAACTGCGTGATATCTTGCTAGATATTTTAGTTGTCTAGGAGATATTTTGCTAAGAAGGCTAGCGTAGTAGTAACAATCTTATTGCCTTTCTCTAAGATCGTTACTAAGGTGTAAGGGGCTGCGCTCTAGGGAGCAATCGCGAGGTATACAAGAGGTTGTATTCGATAGAGAGCTATAGAGTCTACTTGCGTGGTGTTTATTTACTTGTCGGAGAAAGGTTGCACCGAGTGTCTAAGCGCGTCGTCTGGGCGCCGCTCAGGCCTCGCACAGATGCCGGGTTGCAGAGTAAGACCTGGCGTCTGCTGCTTGACCGAGATTCCATCGAGGAGCTATCTAAAGGGCGTTCAGCCCGTTACATAAGGCGACTACTAGAGCTTAGACCCTACCTTTAGTAGTAAAGGCTTTGTTAAAAGCGTTCCTTAGCTTTAGGGCGTTAAAAGCAGCTAGTGTTTTATTAACTAGTACTATCTAGCGATCTAATAGACTAGGGGTTTTTCCTTTTAGGTAGGTTTCTAGTTTTTGTTTTAGACATTAATCTAAGGTTGTTCTTTGTTGCTAGCTACTACTATTGCGTACGACGTTTTAGCTAGTGTTGTAGCTTAAGTTAGTTAAGTAGAGTGGTTAGTAGCTGTAGGTGGCTTTTCTAGGCGTCTAACTTTCTTTCGTAGTTCT
>NW_007359959.1:1275877-1278023 GCF_000359705.1 Exserohilum turcica Et28A | reverse complement strand
CATCAGGTCTTCGACTTTGCCATCAAATATTGTATTTTCGTCGAAGATCACATCTCTAGTGCTGATAACTTTGGCCAGTGATGGGATCCAGATTCGATAGATCGTCGACGCCTGATAGCCGACTAGATAGCCGATCCAGGCTTTGGGATCAAGCCTCTGGAGTCTTGATTTGCCGCGGTGAGTATCGTTAGTCATGGCAAACGCCTTGCACCCATATGCTTTAAGATGAGCCAATCTAGGCTTCTTAGGCGTTATTATCCCATTGGTCTGGGATACGTGGGTGAAGAAGACTTCATAGGGTGTCTTCCACTGGTTGACGTAGTTCGGCGTTCGATTGTATAGATATACCGCGGCTCGCGTGACTTCTGGCCAGAGTTCCCATGGTAGATTTGCGTCTAGCCGCATTGCGCGCGCCTTCTCCTTATTCACACCCCCTAAGCGTTCAGCGCCGCCGTTTTGTGCTTGAGTGTCAGGCGCTGAAGGCTCGACAGCAATACCCCTGGCTTGGAGCCAACGCATCGCTTCGGGCTTGGCAGTCGCGATCTCATTATCCGTTTCGACGACCTTGGGCGTGATATTGTATTAATTCTTGAGAAAAGTGAGGAAGTTGGTGAGTATTTTGATGATTGATCTAGCTGTTTGATTGTTAATAAGATAGAAATCCCATTGCAGCCGTGAGTATTTGTCTGTGATTAATAGCTGTGATAACTCCTTGTTGTAGGACTGCTTCTCATAGCTGTAGAAATCGATCGTTATCCTCTCACTAGGCTTCTGATCATGTGTCCGAGGAGCGCGACTGATCTGTCGGCGGATTTTTGCTCTCCCACATGAGTTGCACTCCACTGTTGTGATACCCTTAATCCTCACCCCCTCAGCTTGCTGCACAAGATGCTCAATCGCTGCCGGGCCTGGATGGCCTAGGCGCTTGTGCCAGAGTATTGCGGTTGCTCGCTGGGGTGGTTTCTTAGTCTTTGAGGTGTGTTTGTGGGTGTAGAGTGCTTGGTAATTAGGTTGGGCACAGAATCTAGGTGTGTTGAGCACCCGGATTTTGTGGGTATCAAGTACCCACTAGCCAAAACGCTCCAAGAGCTCGCAGATTGTCGTTCCGTCGAGTCTCTTAAGGGCTGTAGGCTCTGATTTAGTGTCCCACCATATTCCTGTTTGCCGGAGTTTTCGGAAAGAGACGAGGTTGCATAGTAGATCTGGGCATATTGCCACATTTTCAAGTACGAGCTTCCTAGGCCTCTATTTGTGTGTAAGGTTGAGTATTATCGTGCCATATCCCATAATCCATATCTAACTATTGCCTGCCCATACAAAATCTCCATTGTTTGGTGGCTTGTAGTAGTGTATTTGGTCAGGGTCATTAGTAATATGACACGTTGTCCCCGAATCGAGTATGAACGAGTGACGCAGAGGGTAGTCCGTTCGGCTTGACACGAAGGCTGCAGCGAATACTGCCTTGATCTAGGTTATCTGTCTACCATTTAGTCACTGATCTTCGATTTCTGGTTGGGGAGTTTGAGATTGCTTATAGGTTTGAGATCTTGTCCTTGGCCAACTTTGGGCTCTTATGAGACTCTAAAACTCAAGGTCATTTTCCTTTTTACGTTCAATTAAATTCCAAATGATCTAATTCGGCTTCCACCAACCAGGTGCCTTCTTCTAATCTAAGTAGAAGCACTAGTAAAGTGAGTGGCTCCCGTCGCACGCGGGACAGGGAGCTGTGATTTTTCGAGCTCTGGTGCTTCCTTGAGACGGTGATCTAACCTTGGTGCTTGCCAGTTTACTCGGCGCGGGTCTAGCGCTATCTGGGGACTGTGATCTGGCGCCAGCGCTTACTAGTCTACCACGACTTTGATAATTTAATGAGCTGGGTGAGGGATCCTGGTCATCCTCAGCTGTACGTTGATAAAGGGGTCTGCCCCGTTTACGACTCTGAGAGTTCCCCATAATAGCCTGCTGGGCGTCCCCTTCTGGCTGGGTAGATCGGTGATTACTAGCGAGGTATGACGATTCCTCCATCATAAAGGCTGCCTTCTGGCTTCTTCCTCTTGTGACTGGATGATTTAGTGTCATATACTCTCGAAACCGTCTCATCATGTCCTTCCGGCTTAAGCCAGGTTGATCCTTTCCAGTAGCTTGG
>NW_007359959.1:1271513-1273447 GCF_000359705.1 Exserohilum turcica Et28A | reverse complement strand
AGACTGTTTTAAACCAAACTCGAGTGAAGGACCTAGCTAAGCTTTTTGGCCTGCCTATCGCCCTGATCAGCGACTACCTAACGCAGCAGACGCTCTATCTTCCTCCAATTAGAGGCACTAAGAGCTAAGGAGTCACTATCCGTCGCAGGATCAGGTACAGTAAAGCGCTGAAGGATAACTTCTAGGTTAAGAGGCGAGATCTCTGTAGCCTTAAAGGCGTTTAGGATCGTCGTTTCCTTAAAGGAGGCCTACTAGGCAGCCTAGAAGAGGGGTAAGAAATCCCTCTTACTCATTAAAGTAAGGCCTTGGCTCCTATCCATGAAGGCAGAAACTTCGTTTGAGTACGCTGTTGAGAGAGGCTTAAACATGCTAACGTTAAGAGGCTGCAGCGTGTGGGTTAAGTGAGGAGGATATACTGCAAGGAGGATCTTATGCTTATCACAATACTTAATAAAATCCATTATAACGTGAGATCCATGGCCGTCAAGGACGAGTAATCAATAGGAGGATCGAGCCTTCGCCTTCGTACTACGATCAAACACCTGCTGCAGCCACGCAAGGCCTATCTCATTGTTCGTCCATCTAGAAGGTGATGAAGATATTCGAATTTGGTGGATGTCTGGATCAAGGGCCTGCAGCCAGGTGTCCTGTATCGATCCTGAGGCTGATTGATATATGAGGGCAGGCTCAAGGCAAGATCCATCTGCGCAGATACAGGCTAACAGCGTTATCCACTAGCGTGAGCCATCCTGTATCGTAGTCCTCCTCCTTATGCCCTCGTACGAGGCCTTACTAAAGATCCTCCTTGAACGACTTACAATACCAAGCATGAAGCCCTTCTCATCTATATTGTAGATATAACGCGCCTCGACGTGATATTGATTAATTTTATCGCGTAGGAGGCTAAAGTAGAGGTTGTATTTGCTTCTTAAATCTACTTTGTAGCGACAGTTATTAAGGCCTTTTGCCCACCTTGAGGTAAGTTGATTAGGATAGCGCTAGACAAAGCGACTAGCCTAGTGTACTCTAACCTCAGTCTTGGCGATCTGTAAGGCAAAATTGCGTATCATTAGCTAAGTAGGTGGTAAGCCTCTATCTGTTAGTTAATTGATATAGGCGATTAGGGCCTGCTCCTGCTATAGGTAGAGGAGCTGCCATTTTTGGCCACCTATCGCGCGTAAGGCGTGTAGGCCTTAGTGTCTTTAGGTAAGCGTAGATTAAACAACACTATATTTTTTTGCAATATCTGTATACGAAAAAGGCTCATTAGATCCTAGGGCATTAATAGCTGCAAGCGCAGCCTCAATATTAGCCATAGTGGTGGGGATACGACGCGTTGAGGTTGAGGTGGTTGTAAGGCGCGCGCGCACTTTGTGGTCGCGCGCACTTTGTGGTGGGGCTAGTTAATCACATGTAAACTTCAATCAATAATTCCTTTATTCACTCTTTCTTCATGTACCTCTTACAAAGCTATCATAGCTTAATTCTTTTTAAGCTGCACTACATTCAAGCTTCAGCTACACATAGAAATTAGTCGCATGCTTGTTAAGAGTAGGATCTGAGTGGAAGTAATATAAGACTTCTGGTGTCAGACTCTTGAGGTTGGTTTTCGCGGATGAAGCAACAGGGTGGTATGAACAGTGTCTCTGCAAGTAACTCTTGTATTGTACTTGTACTCGTAACTTAAGTTGAACACAATGAGCCATAAGGGCTACATTGCCTATGCTATATACTAAGTGAATGTCCTATGTCCTATGTTGTCCTATGTTGTCCTATGTTGTCCTACGCGTGGTACTTTGTGGGATTGTATGGGATGCGTGGGACACACGTGACATGTCCTACGGTGGCGTTCCGCCAAGCCTGTGGGACGTGGGGTTACTGGTGCGTCATTGGTGGTAGTCCTTTGAAAGAGGTCGTAACATGGGCTTCATCCT
>NW_007359959.1:1266213-1271355 GCF_000359705.1 Exserohilum turcica Et28A | reverse complement strand
TCATAGCTTAATTCTTTTTAAGCTGCACTACATTCAAGCTTCAGCTACACATAGAAATTAGTCGCATGCTTGTTAAGAGTAGGATCTGAGTGGAAGTAATATAAGACTTCTGGTGTCAGACTCTTGAGGTTGGTTTTCGCGGATGAAGCAACAGGGTGGTATGAACAGTGTCTCTGCAAGTAACTCTTGTATTGTACTTGTACTCGTAACTTAAGTTGAACACAATGAGCCATAAGGGCTACATTGCCTATGCTATATACTAAGTGAATGTCCTATGTCCTATGTTGTCCTATGTTGTCCTATGTTGTCCTACGCGTGGTACTTTGTGGGATTGTATGGGATGCGTGGGACACACGTGACATGTCCTACGGTGGCGTTCCGCCAAGCCTGTGGGACGTGGGGTTACTGGTGCGTCATTGGTGGTAGTCCTTTGAAAGAGGTCGTAACATGGGCTTCATCCTTCCTTCTTCACATATCTTGCGCAGTGTCCCTTTCCTAGGTTCGTAACAATGCTATAGCAGTAATAATTCTCTACATACTACCCACAGATATACTTCTAGCTCAGGTGCCTATTGTAGGTAGAGAGGCCTACCTAGTAAGTATGCTCTCACCTATTACAAAGAATAAGAAAGAGAGAGAGTTGAGCTATTGTATAATACCCGTGTTTCATAATCTTGCCTACTCACTTTATTAGAGATACATACGGTCATGTGATTGTAAGCTCACGTGACTTGTTATATCACCTTCTAGTAAGAGAGGTGTAACATTTTACACACTATTTGCAGACCTTATACTTGAAATTCTATTCTTGGGTATAGCTATATAGTCTTGAATTAGATAAATATAAGTAGCTAGAAAGCTCTCTATCCTCTATGCATCATGTGGTCAGTTATATCTACGGGAATATTATTCTTTGTTCAAATACCTACAACTCTGCGTGGATACTAATTGTAATGAGAAAGATGAAATCACTCAAGTTATATAGCTAGAGACTATATCGTATAATGATAATATTATCTATCCTAAGTTTATTAAGAACTTACTAGATATGAATCCTATGTAACAAACCTACTAGCGAGATTCTACAGATAGGCTGCATATAGAGGCAAAGACTGGACGCCAAGGGTGCTAGTAAGAATATCATTGCTTTAGATAAAGCTAGTAGGTAGATTACTTACAAAGAGTATAGAACAGAAGAGTGATTAGGTGTTAGCTACTAGGCGCCTAGTATAAAGAGCTATGTCTTATCTACTAAAACATATTAAGAAGTATAATTATAAAGCTAGCTTAGTTGTTTTTTGTAGATTTATTAGCAGCGTAGTAGCGTATATAGTTGTGTACTAGACCCTACAGGCCTACTCCTTCTACTAACACACTCTAAGAAGTATAGAGAGACTAGACATAAGTTGTATATCTGCAAGGGAGATAATGAGTGTAATATATAACTCACTATATATATTTCTTTTCTATATAGAATTGTATAATAAGAATATCTACTGATAGAGGTAGGTAAACTTAGTAGAACACTCAACTTAGTTACAAAACACATTGGTTAAAGAGAAATATAGTCAAGACAAGAGTAGTATTTCTCACTTATTAGACCCCTGTTTAGAATGGTCCGGTACAAATCTCTGCGTTGACTGAAGCTTTGCCTATAAGCTCCGAGCTTCCATCCCATCCAAACCAGCTTGCTCTGTACAAAGGGCACTTTGCGTCCATCTGGGCAAGTGCGTAATTGACATCGTTTTCGTCAATATTACCACTCGTATGGGGGGTGGTAATACAATAGTAGACAAAGACGAAATTAACGACAGATCCTACTGAGCTCGCAGCATATGTGGCCGCCCAATTAAATCCACCTGGCTGGCGGGCCCATCGGCGCAGGTCATTGGCTGATTTATCAACACCAGCGTGGTCAAGATCTTGGCCCCAGCAATCCGTCCTGCGCTTCTGAAATTTGGCGCTATAGGTTTTCGGCTTTCCATTGCGTTGTGGAAAGGTCGTAATTGGCTCCATAGTAGCGTTTGTCAACGACTTCCAGAGATATGATCCGTCCTCTTGATGAGTGATTGAGTAGGTGCCATCTGGAACCTCGGGGTTACTCGCAACGGTGATGGGTACAAGACCAGCAGCCGTGGCCAGTGAGATAAAGATATTCGAGAATCGCATCGTGAAAGTTGGGTTGCAGATGTTATATTGCTGCAAAGCTTGTTGTGATTCGGGTGTGTAAACGTAGAGAAGGTTTTAGCTTTGTGCGTGAAGTTCTTTCCCAGCTTCCCAAGTACAATATTTATACATGAGCAATACAATAGTGTACAATCTAACTAGATTTAAGCATCTTGCAGGTCATTTGTTGCCAAGGTTTTCGTATTGAAGTTTTCTTTTAAAAGTAGTTAGATGAATTAAGGTTGTCGTAAATTGTGGATTGTACACTCTAATAGGGCCAAACTAGTACTAGACAGCTAGCTAAAATAGGAAGGAGCTTACTAATTTGATCTCAGTTTACCACAATACGAAGGTAGGCCTGATCTAATGCAACGGCGGGCCTGATTGAACATGATGGTATGCCTAATTAAACGGGGTAGTAGTCCTAATGCGGCTATTATTGCGGTACGGCTCGCATGTGGTGAAGACAGATGCGCATTCAAGGTATATTGTGTAATGACCTGAACGCTCTTTAGTAGAACTCCTCGATAAAATACTAGTGGAATCACAGATCTCCAGTGTCACCAGAGCACCTAACATCTGCGGTATCTGCGTAATTGACGCTTTCGCTATTTCAAACATACATTCATGCGATAAGTAATAACAATTGGCCTGAATTAATAGATAGCTCTTGAACTGCATACAGTTACATTATCGTAGCCCTGCTATTAGCACATATATCTAATTCTAGTCCGTTGCATTATGATCTAAAATATCTTGTACGAAATTGAGTTACATGTTATATGATCGATTTTTAGAGACTACTCACAATATCCTATACAAGTCCATCCGACTACCAGGCTCTTAAGGGTAGGCATGATAATCATAGGATTAGCTTCCCACTAAGGCTTAATACCTAAAGAATCATAGATCGTCGATAGATTATGAGATTTAAGCGATCATAATGTAAAGATGGATAACTGCTGTTATTACTGTAACTATGATTAGCTCTTGTGAATTATTCCCTTTGATAGACCCGTCCACACCTCAAGATCTATTACAAACAAGTTACGGTTAGACTCTTCGCAATTGTGAACCGCTCTGGTTAGCACTTGAGACGGAAGCAGCTTTCCGATCTTTCTGGAGCGATTTCAGCCTCGCAATACAATACAGTTAGTGTGACATTCACAGGGACGAAAGAAGCTTGGTTTTACAGAGGCTAATAGTTAAGGCGTGCAGTGATAATATATCAGACCCTACACACAGGCTGCAGATAAGTACTAGCATCAAGGTCTAGGCGGAATAAGCTGGGAATAGATTTTCGCCGCCAAGGCAACACTAAGGGAAAGCTAAGACAGATTGTGTTAGCAGCTTTTACTTGCTTATGAATAACATAACTTTACCTACAATGTTTGTTATCATTCTTTGTAGACTAAATCTTTATAATAAATAGATTATTCAGAATTATACTATATTAAGAGTTCTAAGTAATAACTGATAGTGCAGATAGGCAGCGGTGGAATTCCAGCTAGAGCTAGGCTAGCAGATTTCACTACTGAAAATTTAGTCTTAGTTACGCCTCTCACAGGATAGAGAGATTTTTTATTGGGTTGTTATGTGCTAAGCATTCTCAGCCCTCTTTCCAAGATTAGGCCGACACTGAAGACAATTACTTAGGCCCGCCACTTTGTGAAGAAGTCCCGTAAGTCCATCCCTGCAGACCTACACCCTTGTTATCGTCCGTACTTAGAGTTTCCTATAGTTTTATTGGTCTGTCTTAGCTACATATGCAGGCGCAAGACGTTCCTAGTCGTATGACATCAACTACTTCCTAGGGATAGATATCCCTGTGATAGTGACAAGAGATGCATGAGTACTTACTTAGGCTCGAGGTAGTCTTCATTGGGCTAAACAGGATTAACAAATACTCGCTTTATTTATAGACTAGACGCCTGAAGTCTTGGTTTTCATTAGAAAGTTATCGTGCTACTAATAGGTTGAGTATTAAATATCAATACCCCCCCCCTTCCTAGCAACGCATTGCAGAACATCCAATTTTTCCCTGAGTAACTATTGCATCTCTCAGCATGTATCTTTCAACCCCTATCTTTCTTGTCTCTTTGGCGGCTATAGCTAGTGCTGCACCTGTAAGCCCAGCTACACCATCCGTGCTCGAAAAAAGAGCGAACTATTGTGGAGATTCGACATTTGACAATGCAAGCTCGAGTGCTTCTCCCTTAATCGCTGATTGTCAAACGCTTTCTTCAAATTTTGCAAACGATGGCAGCTGGGTAAGAGTACTAAGTCTAAGAACATAGATAATTTTATCGATTGACTTCGACAGACATTCGGTCAAGCGCACCGTACTATTGGAACCTACGGAACTTGTGCATTTAGTGTTGTTGGGGAATATGAATTTACAAGAGTTGGCAACGAGGATGTGAGAGATCTGATCCGCGATTCCATTGCAAAGTTTTCGTGGCAAGGAAAGGTTGGGGCCGGTGGATCAATGTCCTGTGGTGGTAATAGAGTTTGGTGGGGCCTCTATCATGCTTAAGAGCCTCATTAGAGGAGTTTTCGAGCCTGATGCAATATTCTAGGCTTTAACTATGCACTATAGTTTCTTACTCCTCACACACCAACTTTTAAGCAGAAATCTTTCATCAAAACTCGTCAATTTTCTATCAGATATAGGGGTAACACGTCGCGAGAAACCGATTTACGCCACCTCTAATGTGTGCAGCCCTCTCGTTGAGGTGCTAGAGGGGGTATTGTCGGTATTCTTGCGACGTGTTCGAAATGCGAAAATCTTCGAGAACGCACAGACCGCCCCGATGACTAATAGGGAGACTACCAAACGAAACCAAAAACAATTAAAAACACCAAATAAAACAACAAAAATCAAAAATCATATATCTAAACGCCGAGACAGCCTAATCCCGCTGTGGCACCATATCTAACCGCCAGGACAGTCTTTGCCTACTGTGGCACAAAATT